>NC_042989.1:20401204-20749538 GCF_901001165.1 Salmo trutta
TTAAAGCTTGGTCGCAAATGGGTCTTCCAAATGGACAGTGACCCCAAGCATACTTCCATGTTGTGGCAAAATGGCTTAAGGACAACAAAGTCAAGCTATTGGAGTGGCCATCATAAAGCCCTGACCTCAATCCCATAGAACATTTGTGGGCAGAACTGAAAAAGCGTGGAGGCAAGGAGGCCTACAAACCTGACTCAGTTACACCAGCTCTGTCAGGAGGAATGGCCCAAAATTCACCCAACTTATTGCGGAAGGTTGTGGAAGGCTATCCAAAATGTTTGACCCAAGTTAAACAATTTGAAGGCAATGCTACCAAATACTAGTTGAGTGTATGTAAACTTCTGACCCAATGGGAATGTGATGAAAGAAATTAAAGATTAAATAAATAATTCTCTCTACTATTATTCTGACATTTCACATTCTTAAAATAAAGTGGTGATCCACACTGACCTAAGACAGGGAATTTTTACTAGGGTTAAATGTCAGGAATTGTGAAAAACTGAGTTTAAATGTATTTGGCTAAGGTGTATGTAAACTTCTGACTTCAACTGTATATAGTGTAGCAGCCCCTGTCTAGCGAGAATGACTCTCTTTTCCCCCTATCGCTTTCTCTCTGTCTCTCTCTCTTTGTCTCTCTGTCTCTCTCTGTCTCTCTCTGTCTCTGTATATCTCTCTGTGAGTTTCTCTTCCTCTCTCTTCTCCTTATCTCTCACTTCCTCTTTATCTTCTCCCTATCTCTCTCTTTCTTTCCCTCCACCCCTTTCACTCTCTCTTTCCGTCTCCCTCCCTCGCTTCATCTCTCTCTCTCCATCCCTCTCTCTCGCTCTCTCTGTCTGTTCAGTAGTCTGATTGAGGATGAAATACGAGGGGGCTGCAGCTGGAGGGGGCCACCATGCCTCGTAATTACTTCTCTTTTTATGACCCGTGCTAATGGCCCTCGGGGAGAGGGAAACAATAATAAATTAATAGAATATGAACTCCCGCTCAACAGAAATCTCCAGCATTTCATTTTGGGCCGTCCTCTGCTCTGGCAGATGAAATGGCACCCTGATTAATCTGACGAGGGGTGGACCCAGAGGCAGCCGGCGCTGGTGTGGCCTGCCTGGTCTGCCACCATCTCACCCCCCTCCCTCGGTGAAGGGGTCTGTCGGAGATAAGGAGGATGGGGATTTTGCTCTCCCCAATTGGCTTTTTACAGTTGTATCCAGAATAACAAGCTAAGAATCCGAAGATGAACTTAAATATATTTCTACATGTGTACGTCTATAGGATTCTCACCTTAGAGGACAGAGGTAAGAGACTGTAACAGGGCTGTTTGGACAGGGATATTGTTGTATTTAAATCCAGTATAGATAAGTCAGGGACCAGAGCAGGAAAAGCTGAGGGAAATCATCTGTCAAAGAAAACATTTATTCCTGTGTTATAACTTTCAGATGTGATTTATACAAAATATTGCAGTGAAATCCTATTCAAGATTTGCCTTTATCAACCAGAGAGACCAGCCAAGCTTGTCAATGTTTTCGAACCCGTTTCAAGTGGCTATGTTTATTGTAAACACAAACAACAACTGGTGTGATTTTATACTGTGCCTAGCCAGGGACAGGGATCATTGTGAGAACCAGCTGAGGCATGAAGTGAATTAGTCTACTGTTGAACCCAGTCATGGTCTTCAGTGTCTGGTTAAGAGGCGAGGAAGAGAGCATGTTCCCTGTCCACAGCCACCACATGTCTGTCTGTCACCCTCTGAAATCGCAGGGACCGAGAGAGCTGTCCCCCCCCCCCCGCATGACTGTGATTGTGTGATATTATGGACAACAGTAGTATGCTATGTCAACATGACATTTCTCCTGAGGACTGCTTGTCCACATGTAATGAGGAGGTACATTGTGGTTTGAACTGTGATACAGTACAGATGATTCACTGTAACCTACTGTATGTTGAAGTTCCGTTGTTTACTGGATAAAATACATCTATTGTCATGTAATGTCATTTTTAAATTGATAATGTAGATGCCTTTAAAACACAATCCTCCCCTAACATCACAATTCCGTATATGAAAGCATGCTTATTCAAAATGAACAAAAGAGATTTCAGAAATGTTTTTATTGCCCTCTGCTTGTTTAGCCTACTTACCCAGTGTAGCCTTGTGGAAAAAGGCCTTCAACAGGTCTCTAAGTTTTGGTCAATATTGTGCCGTGTTTGCTCAAACCCCACCAAGGCAGTGGTGTGGAAATTAAGATGTAAATATTGATATTTCATTAGAGGAAATCACCCACTCCGACAGCACTTAACCGGGCTGCCTTCACAGCATGGCGGCCAGAGCGCTGTGTGACCTATGGAGTCTGGAAGTCACTTCATTACTCGATTAAATTGAGTGGAAAACGGCAAGTCAACGACACAAGATCCCATTTGGAGCCATAATTTAGGCCCTGAAGAGAGACAGAGCAGGGGAAAACACCACCTCTCCATCTCACAACACTGGATTCAATTCAAGGACTTTTAGCGTCAAACGTAATTGCAGGTTGCTGTGTTCAGTGTGTGCATATTGCTGAGAGGTGTCTGGTATAACAGAGGGATTTTGCATTCTCTTGTACAAATCTAGAACAAGTGCTTTCTATGTGCTGTCACATTGAGGGCAAGGTGTTCCGGTTGAGTACTCCTTGGCATTAAAAGGGTGCACAAAGCCTAGGCTGTGATTGCATGCCAACCTGACGCAGAAATCAGGCTGAACCTTGTCTACACTTGCATGACAATTTCCTTGTGGCTAGTCCAGATTATCTCGCTAATGGCAAGGTACGGCTTTTCCAGTGCTGACAGGGACATTTCACAGCAAAGGATTTAAAATTCAAAAGGCACTCTCTCTTTGTTGCAGGTGAATGGTAACAATTGAATAAGATGAGAAAAAATAAGAAACCGGCACACTACTCTTGCTAGTATCACTGCTCTTTATTAAGCTTTACGTATCGGCCTGAAGGCCTTCGTCAGAGCTTTAAAAAGGATTTAAAATGCATTTTTATGTGTAGTATCACAGGCATCTGCACTAAGGTACTCATGGCTTCCTCCTACAATTATATTAGTATGTGCTCCTAGCAGTTTTGGTTAGTGTCTGTATCGTGCTGTTCCTGTCTGTGGTTCACAGACCCCGTGGCCACCCGGGTGGGGTGTGCCTGCCGTGCCTGTCCTGGGCCCTGCACCTGTCTCTGTCTCTGTTTGATCAGACCCTCCATTCGACTGACTATTGATTCCCCTTCACATTGTGAAGGCCCTCACATTCCGATCGCAATCTGTTAATGAATGTATCCTCCAGCTCTTCCCTCCTGTGGTCATCACTACGATAAGGGAAATGAAACTCTCCACTACCCCCTTTTCTCTCTCTTTCCCTCTCTACCCTTTTCTTTCTGTTTCTACCCCCTTCAGTGTATCTCTCTCTCTATGTGTGTGTGTCAATACTGTAATCTATCGCCTCTTAATAACCTGGGAGCAGATAGTATTGCAACAGCAAACTTGTAAAAGCAATCGTTTTAATCAGGCGACGGGCTAATATGCTGTCAGAATGGGGGCGCCGTGGGAACGCTAGACCAGGACAGGAGGTAAGGAGAGGGATGCTCCAAGTAGTAGGGGGAAAGGGTAGTAGGGGGAAAGGGTAGTAGGGGGAAAGGGTAGTAGGGGGAAAGGGTAGTAGGGGGAAAGGGTAGTAGGGGGAAAGGGTAGTAGGGGGAAAGGGTAGTAGGGGGAAAGGGTAGTAGGGGGAAAGGGTAGTAGGGGGAAAGGGTAGTAGGGGGAAAGGGTAGTAGGGGGAAAGGGTAGTAGGGGGAAAGGGTAGTAGGGGGAAAGGGTAGTAGGGGAAGGGTAGTAGGGGGAAAGGGTAGTAGGGGGAAAGGGTAGTAGGGGGAAAGGGTAGTAGGGGGAAAGGGTAGTAGGGGGAAAGGGTAGTAGGGGGAAAGGGTAGTAGGGGAAAGGGTAGTAGGGGAAAGGGTAGTAGGGGGAAAGGGTAGTAGGGGGAAAGGGTAGTAGGGGAAAGGGTAGTAGGGGGAAAGGGTAGTAGGGGGAAAGGGTAGTAGGGGGAAAGGGTAGTAGGGGGAAAGGGTAGTAGGGGGAAAGGGTAGTAGGGGGAAAGGTAGTAGGGGGAAAGGTAGTAGGGGAAAGGGTAGTAGGGGGAAAGGGTAGTAGGGGGAAAGGGTAGTAGGGGAAAGGGTAGTAGGGGAAAGGGTAGTAGGGGGAAAGGGTAGTAGGGGGAAAGGGTAGTAGGGGGAAAGGGTAGTAGGGGGAAAGGGTAGTAGGGGGAAAGGGTAGTAGGGGGAAGGGTAGTAGGGGGAATGGGGTAGTAGGGGGAAAGGGTAGTAGGGGGAAAGGGTAGTAGGGGGAAAGGGTAGTAGGGGGAAAGGGTAGTAGGGGGAATGGGTAGTAGGGGGAAAGGGTAGTAGGGGGAAAGGGTAGTAGGGGGAAAGGGTAGTAGGGGGAAAGGGTAGTAGGGGGAATGGGTAGTAGGGGGAAAGGGTAGTAGGGGAAAAGGGTAGTAGGGGGAAATGGTAGTAGGGGGAAAGGGTAGTACGGGGAAAGGGTAGTAGGGGGAATGGGTAGTTGGGGAAAGGGTAGTAGGGGGAAAGGGTAGTAGGGGGAAAGGCTAGTAGGGGGAAAGGGTAGTAGGGGGAAAGGGTAGTAAGGGGAAAGGGTAGTAGGGGGAAAGGGTAGTACGGGGAAAGGGTAGTAGGGGGAATGGGTAGTTGGGGAAAGGGTAGTAGGGGGAAAGGGTAGTAGGGGGAAAGGGTAGTTGGGGAAAGGGTAGTAGGGGGAAAGGGTAGTAGGGGGAAAGGGTAGTAGGGGGAAAGGGTAGTAGGGGGAAAGGCTAGTAGGGGGAAAGGGTAGTTGGGGAAAGGGTAGTAGGGGGAAAGGGTAGTAGGGGGAAAGGGTAGTTGGGGAAAGGGTAGAAGGGGGAAAGGGTAGTAGAGGGAAAGGGTAGTTGGGGAAAGGGTAGAAGGGGGAAAGGGTAGTAGAGGGAAAGGGGGATGATATGGCTATCTGTTCCTTCTAACCAGATTCCCTTTTCTTCCTTTTCGTTTGTCTGAATTCTCTCACCTCATCTTCAGAGGATTTGTGGGGATGGTTGTTTTTAAAAAGGTTTAATTCTATCCATATGTGCAGGCAGCGGTAGCAGCCTGTGTGTTTGAAGGGGGAAATGACAATAGTTTTATATGACCCAGACAATTTCAGCTCATCCAGTTGCTGTTTGTCAGGAACGGGGACAGGATTTAAGCATGCCTTTAGGGCTGTGTTGACCCACGTGACCCCTCGCTGTGTGAGTGTGTGCGCACACTCGTGTGTGTCTGTTAGTGTGAGTGTGTATGCATGCATGAGTGTGTTGTGTGTGTGTTTTTATCAACTCACCCAGCGTGGTACTGAGTGTGTGTCACGTCCTCGACCCCTCCAATGAGGATCTGTCTCTGTGCTAATCCCACCAATAGCAGTGTGACAGGAAACAAGGGCTGACCAGACGGCTTTGTGTCTCAAAGACCTTTGCACCGATTTACTGTCTTCACTTACAGTAAAGCCCACTGGAGTGCTGTGACAACCGTTTCAGAGAGGACCTTCCAGAGTGCATTTAAAATTAAACACCTCTGCTGCTAACATACCGTGGCATGTACTCTAGTCAGTCGGGGTGAGACTTTGAACTCATGTTTGGGTTACTGATCAGATCTGTCCATGAGAAAGACCTTGAAGGTGGACAGTACATGTTTGGCTTCATAGTGTTTTCATTAAAACAATCAGGGTGCTAATGTTAATTTAATAGGTCACCCTTAACTAGTTCACCCCATTTAATAGTTTACCGATGATAATTGCATTGATCATCGACAAAGTGAGAATATAAAGAGCCTATTAGAGTATTTTCACTGTTTTCTATTTCATCTTGAGGGCAGAGCATGAGCTGGAAACACCCATACACACACAAACAAACAAATATATTTTAAGTGTCAGTGCATTGTAGTGCAGATAACTGCAGGTGAGAGATTCTCAGTGTTTTCCTCTGTCTCCCCAGGCTTCTCCACGCTGTCGCTGGGAGACCAGATGAGTCTACTGCAGAGTGCCTGGATGGAGATCCTGATCCTGAGCATTGTGTTCCGCTCGCTGCCCTACGAGGACGAGCTGGTGTATGCAGAGGACTACATCATGGACGAAGAACACTCGCGGCTCACGGGCCTGCTCGACCTCTACGTGTCCATCCTGCAGCTCGTACGCAAGTACAAGAAGTTGAAGGTGGAGAAGGAGGAGTTTGTCACCCTCAAGGCCATCGCTCTCGCCAACTCAGGTAGGACAATATACACCGACTCCATATATAGCAGAAATAAGACGACAGTCAGGGATAATAGGTGAATATTTGGATATTTTATTATTCACAAGGTTTTTTAATTTATGCAATATGATGAGATCAATCAATCTAAAAAACAATCAAATTTATTATTTAAGGTAATATTGTATTTTTGCTGAAAATGTATGTTTTGAAGATCAGAGTCTGATTTTTCAGTATTTTATGGACAATAAGATATTGTAAAATGGGCAATCACACGCAATATATCCATGTGGACAATAATAATACTTTTTGGAATTTGTAACTTTTTGTTGTAATTTTATGAATAAAGCTAGTATTTATACATTTAAGGACACATTTCATTAATCTCAAAAACTGTCATATACTGTATCAAATCTCGAGCCAGAGTTAATTTCAAATGAACAAACGATTAATATAGTGCCAGTGACACAAAAATGTTAAATTTGTTTGGAATATTTTTAAACACTCATTAATTTGCCACCACACCCCAAAATATTTTGGTGTTCCTTATTTTAAATATAAAACCAAAACATTTTCCATTTATATTGCGCAAATGCAGAAAACTGTTTCTAATTTTATATTGGAATATTATCTTATTATCTTATTCATAATAACAATTGTTCATAATTTATGTTGGTTAAGTCTCCATAACAGTAGCTGCAGGGCACGCCAACCATGGGAGATAAATTTAGCATTTCATTAGGAGCACAGGGCCTGTCAATACAATGTGTTAAGTCGAATGGAATGAGTATCAGGGAGTGATGGGGCTTGTTTGTTCCAATGCGAAGACGGTACACTCGTATCGACAGGCTGCTTTTGAGTAGGCAGGGCCTGTCCCTCTCTGATCAATGCCTGGCTGGACCACGGGCGCGCTTTCTCTTTTTTTGTCAGGCTGAAAAATGAAAACGCTGACGGTGGGCTTTGCTTTGCTTTCAGACAACAGAGCTTTGTTGGGGGGTGGGTGCGGGTGAGGGAGGGAGGGAGGCCGGGTGTCCGGGTAGGGAGGAGGCGTCCGGAACGTTTGAACAAGGTCTCTGTGAGATCACTCTCCCGGGAGCCCCTCTGTCTGACAGCTGTGAAAATTCATAGCGATTGATTTTGTAATTAGCAGTTTATCAATCGGATCGACTTGGGCTCTCTGATGGATTGCAAGGAAATTGTTTCTTCAAAGTAGTTTTTTTAAGCCTATCCCCTCCTCCATAGCCTACATGCTGCATGCTTTCCCTCTCCCTCGCTCTCGCTCTCCATATCTCCATCTCGCTCTCTCTCTGTATCTCCATCTCCCTCTCTCTGTCTCTCTCGCTCCATATCTCCCTCTCTCTGTCTCTCTCTCTCCATATCTCCATCTCCTTCTCCCTCTCTGTCTCTCTCTCCATATCTCCATCTCTCTCTGTCTATTGCTCTCTTTTCTTTCTCATCTGGTCTCTAGCTCTTTCTTTCATTCCTTCTTGCCTGCACTTCACCCTGAGACCTTTGTCCACTGTGCTCACTCATTCTTGGCATTAGATGAGTTTAATGGCAAAAATGTCACGCATGTGCTGAAGCACACATGCACACACACACATATACTCACTTATGTCTTTGATACATTTATTGGTTCTATGATTGACTAATCCTGTATGAAGCAAAGAGGAGATACAATATTGTCAGCTCTCTGACTTTCTGGTGAATTTCCCTTTTGTTCTTCTATTCTGCCCCCCCCCCCATCTGCTCATATCCCCCCACCCCCCCTGCTCAACTGCTCATTCACTTTCCAAAACGACCTACTTCATTTTACCGCTGTGGATTGGAAAGCGTCAGGGTGAGAAATGTCTCAAGGTCTTGGGAATATAGTTGTTCCAGTCAATGAATTTGGGACGAAGTCTGAAATCTGTTTTGCCTTTTATTGTCCCGCGTGGTGAAATATGCACCGCCAAGGTGATATGAGTCAAGCAATGACACACCGTCTCATAAGTGCCAGACACTGGTTAACCACTGAGAGAACCACAAGCCCAGTACATCCTTGAGAGAGAGAGAGAGAGAGAGAGAGAGAGAGAGAGAGAATATGAAAAGGGAGTGTTACAGCCTTCTGTACGTACCGTAAGAGTATCCGTGAACAATGCAATACACCACAGCACATCAGACAGGGAGAGACTGCAATGAGTCAGAGAGAACCCTCCTCTGACACTGAAAGGTAAGGGAGGATATGGGCTACAGAGTCAGTATGATACTGTACACATGGTTGTTGTTGATGTAGTTACACTGTTACAGTAGGCCTACAGTACATACATGTAGTTACACTATTACAGTAGGCCTACAGTACATACATGTAGTTACACTATTACAGTAGACCTACAGTACATGTAGTTACACTATTACAGTAGACCTACAGTACATGTAGTTACACTGTTACAGTATACCTACAGTACATGTAGTTACACTGTTACAGTAGGCCTACAGTACATGTAGTTACACTGTTACAGTAGGCCTACAGTACATGTAGTTACACTGTTACAGTAGGCCTACAGTACATACATGTAGTTACACTGTTACAGTAGGCCTACAGTACATACATGTAGTTACACTATTACAGTAGACCTACAGTACATACATGTAGTTACACTATTACAGTAGACCTACAGTACATGTAGTTACACTGTTACAGTAGGCCTACAGTACATACATGTAGTTACACTGTTACAGTAGACCTACAGTACATACATATAGTTACACTATTACAGTAGACCTACAGTACATACATGTAGTTACACTATTACAGTAGACCTACAGTACATACATGTAGTTACACTGTTACAGTAGACCTACAGTACATACATGTAGTTACACTATTACAGTAGACCTACAATACATGTAGTTACACTGTTACAGTAGACCTACAGTACATACATGTAGTTACACTATAACAGTACACCTACAGTACATACATGTAGTTACACTATTACAGTAGACCTACAGTACATACATATAGTTACACTATTACAGTAGACCTACAGTACATGTAGTTATACTGTTACAGTAGACCTACAGTACATACATGTAGTTACACTATTACAGTAGACCTACAGTACATGTAGTTATACTGTTACAGTAGACCTACAGTACATACATATAGTTACACTATTACAGTAGACCTACAGTACATGTAGTTACACTGTTACAGTAGACCTACAGTACATACATGTAGTTACACTATTACAGTAGACCTACAGTACATGTAGTTACACTGTTACAGTAGACCTACAGTACATGTAGTTACACTGTTACAGTAGACCTACAGTACATGTAGTTACACTATTACAGTAGACCTACAGTACATACATGTAGTTACACTATTACAGTACACCTACAGTACATGTAGTTACACTATTACAGTAGACCTACAGTACATACATGTAGTTACACTATTACAGTACACCTACAGTACATGTAGTTACACTATTACAGTAGACCTACAGTACATACATATAGTTACACTATTACAGTAGACCTACAGTACATACATGTAGTTACACTATTACAGTAGACCTACAGTACATACATGGAGTTACACTGTTACAGTAGACCTACAGTACATACATGTAGTTACACTGTTACAGTAGACCTACAGTACATACATGGAGTTACACTATTACAGTAGACCTACAGTACATGTAGTTACACTGTTACAGTAGACCTACAGTACATGTAGTTACACTATTACAGTAGACCTACAGTACATGTAGTTACACTATTACAGTAGACCTACAGGACATGTAGTTACACTATTACAGTAGACCTAGAGTACATACATGTAGTTACACTATTACAGTAGACCTACAGTACATGGAGTTCAACTGTTACAGTAGACCTACAGTACATACATGTAGTTACACTATTACAGTAGACCTACAGTACATACATGTAGTTACACTATTACAGTAGACCTACAGTACATGTAGTTACACTGTTACAGTAGACCTACAGTACATGTAGTTACAATATTACAGTAGACCTACAGTACATACATGTAGTTACACTATTAAAGTAGACCTACAGTACATACATGTAGTTACACTGTTACAGTAGACCTACAGTACATACATGTAGTTACACTGTTACAGTAGACCTACAGTACATACATGTAGTTACACTATTACAGTAGACCTACAGTACATGTAGTTACACTATTACAGTAGACCTACAGTACATACATGTAGTTACACTATTAAAGTAGACCTACAGCACATACATGTAGTTACACTGTTACAGTAGACCTACAGTACATACATGTAGTTACACTGTTACAGTAGACCTACAGTACATACATGTAGTTACACTATTACAGTAGACCTACAGTACATACATGGAGTTACACTATTACAGTAGACCTACAGTACATACATGTAGTTACACTGTTACAGTAGACCTACAGTACATACATGTAGTTACACTATTACAGTAGACCTACAGTACATACATGTAGTTACACTATTACAGTAGACCTACAGTACATACATGGAGTTACACTATTACAGTAGACCTACAGTACATACATGTAATTACACTGTTACAGTAGACCTACAGTACATACATGTAGTTACACTATTACAGTAGACCTACAGTACATGTAGTTACACTATTACAGTAGACCTACAGTACATGTAGTTACACTATTACAGTAGACCTACAGTACATACATGTAGTTACACTATTAAAGTAGACCTACAGTACATACATGTAGTTACACTGTTACAGTAGACCTACAGTACATACATGTAGTTACACTGTTACAGTAGACCTACAGTACATACATGTAGTTACACTATTACAGTAGACCTACAGTACATACATGGAGTTACACTATTACAGTAGACCTACAGTACATACATGTAGTTACACTGTTACAGTAGACCTACAGTACATACATGTAGTTACACTATTACAGTAGACCTACAGTACATACATGTAGTTACACTATTACAGTAGACCTACAGTACATACATGGAGTTACACTATTACAGTAGACCTACAGTACATACATGTAGTTACACTGTTACAGTAGACCTACAGTACATACATGTAGTTACACTATTACAGTAGACCTACAGTACATACATGTAGTTACACTGTTACAGTAGACCTACAGTACATGTAGTTACACTATTACAGTAGACCTACAGTACATACATGTAGTTACACTATTACAGTAGACCTACAGTACATACATGTAGTTACACTATTACAGTAGACCTACAGTACATACATGTAGTTACACTAGTTCAATTGGAGTTTATATCACATGTTTTGTTTGATCAATCATCATTTAAAATATGGTTTCCAGCAAGCTAAAGCATTAACATTCCAGTGATTATTTAATCAAATGTACAATAGTGTTTACTTTCATTCCACTCATTTGTTGTCCACGTGTCTGTGAGAGAAGAGGGAGGAAATGAATGAAAATGTGAAGGAAGTATTATTTCTTTATTGAAGCTAGTTTACACCGTCCAATTCCCTGATGGAGTGTTTATAAGAAAACAATCTATTCCGGAGCTGTCTTTTGGAACAGTGAGGTGTTTAATATGTATTCATTCACTGGGGGTTGGCTGCTGTTCATTCCATTGTGTGCTGCAGGAGACTGCTGCATTATATGGATTTTCAGTCTCATTGGTCAAAGGCCATACGAAAATCAAACCAAGGCCACCTGGCAAAAAAAAATACACAAAGTTTGTGTTTTTCTTTACGTTCTATTGTTTAACTTGTCGCAGTGTGAATTATGCTGATAACGTGTCTAATAGCTGACTACACTGTTAGATCACTAGTACACACCCAGCCATGTTTTACTTTAGCAAAAATACCTTTTTGGAATTCCTGCTGTGTTCATCAGCCTCGTTCAGCTCTCATTGCATTGGAAATGTGCACTTATTCTGCAAAGTTTTGATGTGTTACTATTTACAGAACTATTTTACATTTAATTAAATCAAGCACTGGTTTGTGTTGTCATTGTATCTCTGAAGGTGTTAAAATGACTCATGTTGAAGAGCCCCCTCTCACTGAGCGTTTCTTTCCCTCTCCTCTCCAGACTCCATGCATATAGAGGACGTGGAGGCAGTGCAGAAGCTCCAGGATGCGCTCCATGAGGCCCTGCAGGACTATGAGAGCAGCCAGCATCAGGAGGACCCCCGGCGGGCAGGCAAGCTGCTCATGACCCTGCCCCTGCTGCGTCAGACCGCCACCAAGGCCGTGCAGCACTTTTACAGCATCAAGGTGCAGGGCAAGGTGCCCATGCACAAACTCTTCCTGGAGATGCTGGAGGCCAAGGTCTGATGGAGGAGCAGGTGATGCAGACAGAAGGACATGGACAGAGGGGACTCAGGACAGGAGAGGAACACCCTGCTGACTGTGACAGGAGACAGACTGACCTCTCTTGCGCTCTCGCCCCCTCGAACCCAAGACATTTAAAAAAATAATTAAAATAAAGAAGAACAAATGCAAAACTTGGTTAAAAATATAAATATAAAATGATGCAGATTAATTTAAAATATATAAGAAATACTATGTACAGTAATAATTTTGTTTTGTTTATGGTCTGTGGTCATACTGTATGTGAAGGATCTCCCCCTCTCTATATATCTTTAATTGCAGGCTCTTAATTAACATGGTTTTATTTCTAGTCAGAATCTGCAGTTGAGGTCTCCATATGTGTTCTGATGACAACACACGTCAACCACTATGACTCACTTGTTAGACAGTTGTTTCACCTCCTGGACTTGACCAGGACATGTATATATTTATTAATAATGATTGACTGAGTGTACAGTTATGTCTGGTGAAGCCGACGGCCATTTTCTCTCTTTCTCCTTCTTTGGAAAAAAAATGAAAAGAAAGAAAGGACAGAAAGTGTTACCTAAATGTGAGCTCTACTGATCTAAATGTCCTTGAATATACCTCTTCAGAGCAGTGAGCTGTGTGATGTCGATTGGTCTCAGACAGGAAGAAGATAAACTGGTCACGTGACATGTTTAACCAAACTAGCGTAGCCAGGTAGTCAGTCGTCTTATTCTGTAGTAACTCAGCAATAAAGGGAGCCGTGCCGTGGACAAGTCATGTTAAACCTCCTATATCATCTGCTTCACTACGCTGCTGTTTCTGTCTGTCTGTCTGTCTGTCTGTCTGTCTGTCTGTCTGTCTGTCTGTCTGTCTGTCTGTCTGTCTGTGTCTGTCTGTCTGTCTGTCTGTCGCTAGAAGACCATGCCCTCCCATTTGTGTGTGAGTGTGTGTCCTGGCAATGGACGCACCACTCGCCTGTTGCACTGTAGTGTTTCTCCTCTGTAAACCCCACATTTGGTGATTGTTCAAGCCGATGGAAATTGCCTCTTGGCAACTGAGCGAATGACCCGATTTGGGCAGGGTGAAACATGATGAGTGGGATTGGGGCGGGGGTATCAAAGGATTTCTGCCGACTGGCAGAAGTCCAGAAGATTCCATGTTCAAACAATCAGAGGCCCATGTGTCAAATGCTCTATTTTGGGTCCTTTAAGACCGTGGCAGAGTCCTCCCACACACAGGGAGCAAAGTGTCCAGCATCTGCTAACAGCATTTTAAAAGCTGCCTGTCTTTTTATAGCTGGGACTGTCTTTATGGAGCTACAGCCAAACTGAGGTGAATGGCAGGTGCAGTGCAGTGATGTGTTGGTAGCTAGCGCTTCACGCTGACTGGGGGTATTTTTAACAAAGAAGGAGGTTATTGCCATAGCTGCCTGCCTGCTCTCTACTGTGCAGCTCTGCCTCCCTCCAGGAGTACAGTAGACACGTGGAACGCTGCTTGACCCCATGTTGACACAGTAGCTGTGGTGTAACACCTCTCAACAGACCAGGAGACAGACAGGCATCCTTAAAGACAGCAAATCACTCCCCAAGGTGCTCCTCTTGTGAGAAGCCATGCAGGCTACAAAGTGTCAGCATGTTTCAAAGGGTAGCACCAGTCCCATGGTGTGTCTGTACAAGGTGTGATCTCTGTGGGAAAGTGACGAAAGGGCCTCCATGCTCCCAGTGTGTAGGTAGGTCGACCTCCATGGTGCATGCTGGGACCTGTAGTTCAGTACTGTAGACTCATGCTGTTCTTGTTCTGCATGGGAGAGAATGTGATGGGAGGGGGATGATTATACTACTGACGTGATTAATGTGATGTGATACATGTTGGTGCTGTCACAATACGAAACTGTGATCAAAGGAATCCCTGACATTGGAAACGGGATGGTTGCTACTCTGCTTGTGATATCATTGACCAGTGTTAATCCTGCAGCACCCTATTTTACTGCAGCCTGATTGGTCACTTAATGGAGGATGACTACACACCCCAACACCTAATAATCCCAACTTGAACTAGCCGCTGTCTACTTAACAGGCTCCACTTTAGAGGGTGACCATGTAACTTGAACTATTTTACTGTTGTGCAATACAACGGGGACCAATTCTGACTGAAACCATGCTGTAAGCATGCTTTTACCAAGATTTTGGACAATTGGATTAATATTTCAATATTATTAAAAATTATTCTTATCAAAAATAAATATCAGAACTATATTTTCTTTGCTCTGCTGTAAAATACAAGTGTTTGTATGGACAAGTACAGATGAAACAGATCAGACAGTTTAGCAGAAAAACTTTACAACAAGCTTTTTGTAGTGATCCAAAATTCACACCGAACACGATGCAACGTAAACTCCAGGCACCTCCCTTCAATGCTTTCATTTGTATTTAGGCTCCTCTAGAAGTCTTACATTCAAACTGGGTCTATACAGTGTAATGTGTATATATATATATATATATATATATATATATATATATATATATACAGTATATCAATGCCAATGGTTACTGGACAGTATACAGTAGGTTGCCGAGTTACAGCAGTTCAAAATAAAGTACAGCATGCAGCGTCCTGCTGACTACTACCTCATCACTATTGTCGATACTTTCGATTTCAAGACGTATTCTTCATCAGTATCATCATCATCACCATCATGACTGTATTGAAATATACATGAGCCGTCCACGTTTCTATCAAAGATTTATTGTCTAGAAATGCCCCTGCCAAGATACTCTATATATACAAAAGTATGTGGACACCCCTTCAAATTAGTGGATTCTGTTTTTTCAGCCACACCCTTTGCTGACAGGTGTATAACATCGAGCACACAGCCATGCAATCTCAATAAACAAACATTAGCAGTAGAATGGCCCGTACTGAAAAGCTCAGTGACTTTCAACGTGGCACCATTATTGGATGCCACCTTTCCAACAAGTCAGTTTGTCAAATTTCTGCCCTGCTAGAGCTGCCCCAGTCAAATGTAAGTGCTGTTATTGTGAAGTGGAAACATCTAGGAGCAACAACGGCTCAGCCGCAAAATGGTAGGCCACACAAGCTCACAGAACGGGACCGCCAAGTGCTGAAGCGCATAGCGCAGAACAATCACTACCAAGTTCCAAACTACCTCTGGAAGCAAGTCAGCACAAGAACTGTTCGTCAGGAGCTTCATGAAATGGATTTCCATGGCTGAGCAGTCGCACACAAGCCTAAAATTACCATGCGCAATGCCAAGCGTTGGCTGGACTGGTGTAAAGCTCGCCACCATTGGACTCTGGAGCGGTGTAAACACGTTCTCTGGAGTGATGAATCACGCTTCACCATCTGGCAGTCCAATGGACGATTCTGGGTTTGGCGGATGCCAGGAGAACGCTACCTGCCCCAATGCATAATGGTCTGGGGCTGTTTTTCATGGTTCGGGCTACAGTAGGCCCCTTGGTTCCAGTGAAGGGAAAGCCTAACGCTACAGCATATAATTAAATTGTAGACAATCCTGTGCTTCTAAATTTGTTTGGAGTAGGCCCTTCATGTTTTAGCATGCCAATGCCCCCGTGCACAAAGCAAGGTCCATACAGAAATGGTTTGTCGAGATCGGTATCTAAGAACTTGACTGGCCTGCACAGAGCCCTGACCTCAACCCCACCGATCATCTGTGGGATGAATTGGAATGCCGACTGCGAGCCAAGTCTAATCGCCCAACATCAGTGTCCGACCTTACTAATGCTCTTGTGGCTGAATGGAAGCAAGTCCCCACAGCAATGTTCCAACATCTAGTGGAAAGCCTTCCCAGAAAAGTGGAGGCTGTTATAGCAGCAAAGGGGGACCAACTCCACATTAATGCCCATGATATTGGAATGAGATGTTCGACGAGCAGGTGTCCACATACTTTTGGTCATGTAGTGTATTTGTAATTATAGTCACCAGTAGTCTCTTACCATCCATATATCTGTTTGTAAAGGTAAAGCATGCTTAAAGTTGACTTCATGATTTGGCTATCAGTGGGCGAGACCCATTTTGGTTATGAAGCGGGTACATGTTTTTATTAACATCAATGTGTCAGAATTGGTCCCTTGATGATAAACTTGCATTAAGGAACAGGTACTTTAAATTATTTCCTGTGCCTACAGTATAAATATTAATGGTGTGAATTATATCATTTGGCAACAGTGTACATTGATATCTCTGATTGTTAAATCACCAATATCTGTGTCACCTTTATGTTTTGATTTCCTAAAAGGTAAAGGAAGAAATAATTAAATAACTCCCAGAAGTCTGTGATTCATTTATTATCCCACTACACCAGGGACCATCAACTAGTTTCACCTGATTTTTTTCTGGAGTGGATGGTCGGGGGGCCGGAACATAATTACAAATCATTTGTAGACTGCAAATTGACCGCAAGAAGCCAAAACAGATAATGTTTGACGATAAAAGAATCATTTCAAACCTTGCTTACATTTGCATACAATCACGTCTCTATTAGGTGTGGGAATACCTGGGAACAGATTTCTTAAATTAAAGTCATTTGGAGCTTATTTCCTGGTGTCTTTAGTCTTTTTTGTCCAACAATGAAAAGGTGTTGTTATTTTTATTTTAAAAAATTGCTCAAAAAACTTTGGGAGTCAAATAAAACCACCCGCGGGCCACCAGCTGGGGAAGCCTTGATGATGTTGTGATGCATTTAAATCTACATTTAAAATATCCCAAACAAACCTGACCTCTTTCAGCACAGTACATGCTTGTGTAAGGATATGTCAATCATAGTGCATTTATAAAGTCACATTTGTGATGACGAGGGCACATTTTTAGTAATAATATCATTAGACTCAAAAAGAGTATCAGACAGAATACATAAACTCAGCAAAAAAAGAAACGTCCCTTTTTCAGGACCCTGTCTTTCAAAGAGAATTCGTAAAAATCCAAATAACTTTACAGGTCTTCATTGTAAAGAGTTTAAACGCTGTTTCCCATGCTTGTTCAATGAACCATGAACAATTAATGAACATGCACCTGTGGAACGGTCGTTAAGACACTAACAGCTTAAAGATGGTAGGCATTTAAGGTCACAGTTATGAAAACTTAGGACACTAAAGAGGCCTTTCTACTGACTCTGTAGAACACCAAAATAAAGATGCCCAGGGTCCCTGTTCATCTGCGTGAATGTGCCTTAGACATGCTGCAAGGAGGCATGAGGACTGCAGATGTGGCCAGGGCAATAAATTGCAATGTCCGTGCTGTGAGACGCCTAAGACAACGCTACAGGGAGACAGGACGGACAGATGATCGTCCTCGCAGTGGCAGACCACATGTAACAACACCTGCACAGGATTGGCACATCCAAACATCACACCTGCGGGACAGGTACAGGATGGTAACAACAACTGCCCGATTTACACCAGGAATGCACAATCCCTCCATCAGTGCTCAGACTGTCCGCAATAGGCTGAGAGAGGCTGGACTGAGGGCTTGTAGGCCTGTTGTAAGGCAGGTCCTCACCAGACATCACGGGCGGTGTGTCAGCATCATCGGACTGAGCTTGTTGTCATTGCAGGCAATTTCAACACTGTGCGTTGCAGAGAAGACATCCTCCTCCCTCATGTGGTACCCTTCCTGCAGGCTCATCCTGACATGACCCTCCAGCATGACAATGCCACCAGCCATACTGCTCGTTCTGTGCTCTTGTCAGTGTTCTGCCATGGCCAATGAAGAGCCCGGATCTCAATCCCTTTGAGCACGTCTGGGACCTGTTGGATCGGAGGGTGAGGGCTAGGGCCTTGGTGGAAGAGTGGGGTAACATCTCACAGCAATTACTGGCAAATCTGGTGCAGTCCACGAGGAGGAGATGCACTGCAGTACTTAATGCAGCTGGTGGCCACACCAGATACTGACAGTTACTTTTGATTTTGACCCCCCTTTGTTCAGGGACACATTATTCCATTTCTGTTAGTCACATGTCTGTGGAACTTGTTCAGTTTATGTCTCAGTTGTTGAATCTTGTTATGTTCATACAAATATTTACACATGTTAAGTTTGCTGAAAATAAACACAGTTGACAGTGAGAGGATGTTTCCTTTTTTGCTGAGTTTATATTATTCCATGTTTCCAGTGGCTATTTTAGCATGTAAGTCTTGGTGGGGCAAGAAAGAAAAAATGTGGGATGCATGCCAGCAAAGCCACTACACAATACAACACTAAACAATACAGTAATTGCACTATTACAGTGACAAACGGTGCCCACAAACTGTTAGGGCCTACATAAAGCTATCCCAATGTCCCAACACATTACCACTGCTACACCTGGCTATCAGCTGAGCCTTGTCTGGCAGCAAAACAGTTAATTCAGCCTCATTAACTGCTTTTTTTAAAAACATAGCTGATATTTTTTGTATTTATTTAACCTTTATTTAACTAGGCAAGTCAGTTAAGAACAACTTCTTATTTACGATGACCTTCCCCCGGCCAAACCCTAACCCAGACGATGCTGGGCCAATTGTGCACCGCCCTATGGGACTCCCAATCACGGCCGGTTGTGATACAGCCTGGAATCAAAACATGGTCTGTAGTGACGCCTCTAGCACTGAGATGCAGTGCCTTATACCACTGCACCACTCGGGTGCCCCATGGCTGACTTGCTTAAAAAAATGTGGTTTCTACTGACAATTGCGATATATAAAGTATGGCATAAGGGGACGACAAGCAGATAAGAGGTAATCCGTAATTTCGATTAAGCAAGCTAGGACGTCCGTAGTCAATATAACTATTTGTTCAGCACTCTTGAAGTGTACAGCGACAGAATTCAGAACATGGGCTGTTCTTACAGTGTTCTCCCTGTACACCAAGTCAGAACTGTAGGATAAATAAAGGGGGCATATAAGCAGACAATGAAAGCTCTTACAATATTCGATGATTCAATTTCGAAAAAACAGCTGCACCACCAAGTCAGGACAGTAGGCCAAATTAAGAGGTGATAATAGACCAAAGTATTAGGGTGAGGCACATGGCCTACTAACAGCTTACTACACAACATACACTTAGTATTACTTTCTTAACTACAGTATTTTTTCTATTTATTTTACCTTTATTTAACTAGGCAAGTCAGTTAAGAACAAATTCTTATTTTCAATGACGGCCTAGGAACAGTGGGTTAACTGCCTTGTTCAGGGGTAAAATGACAGCTTTTTACCTTGTCAGCTCAGGGATTTGATATTGCACCCTTCCGGTTACTCGTCCAACGCTCTAACCACTAGGCTACCTGCCACCCCACAGGCATATTACATAATTTATGCAGCAGCATACAAGACATTTTTGGAGTCACCTTGCTGTGCTGTGCTCACTTGAACAGGAAGGTGGTGCGGCGGTCCTTCGTGGTCATATTTTGTTATCAAACTTTATTATCAAAATCTGACATTCTCTGGATTTCTGGTGCTTTCAAGACAACTGGGAACTCGAAGAAAAAAAGGTTGAATCATGATGATGTCAGTGATTTTCAGGTCGTAGCTCTGGAAGGAGGCCCGAGTTCCGGATTTACAATTCTGAGTTGGATGAAAGTTAAAAACGTATTTTCCCAGTCGCAACTCGTTTTTCCCGAGTTCCCAGTTGTCTTGAACTCAGTAAAGTTAGATTTTGCTGTTCCGAGTTAACAGTTGTTTTGAGCACGGCACAAATCATGCTTCATTGATAGCATGGCCAATGTTGCATGTTTATAATTTTAAACTAGGAAAAGATATCCTTAATCTTAGGCTTGGGACGACACAGCAACTCCACTGAATAGCAGTCTAATGATTGCTTTGCAATGCTTGCAGTTAGCCACTGATTCCTTCCAAACCACTCATTGTTGAATTTGCGATTTTCAAGTTGTTGTGTAATGTTTGTCCAATGGCCGATGAGCACCAATAGGTTTTACCTATAATTTCGCTTCTTTATTTCTCTTCATATGACAAGGATTAAAAATGATTTTCCAGTAGATTGTCGATTTGATTCATGATGATGACTGCTAGATAAGATTTTGAAAGTATGATGTTGACATGATCAGTCCAATCAAAGCTACTGTAGATATAACATAATTTGATGTAATTTTATCTGTGGCCAATGACCTTGAGCCTTCTTGGATGGGAACTTCTAATGTAACTCTATGGCAGCACCCAAGGGGCTTGAATTTTCTAGCTCTACCCTTAGACTTGGCGGTGGCGTAGTGTCCCCATGAGTGACAGAACACTAAGCCAATCACGGCGCAACGCTCCTTATTTTCTGCTGGCTTGCCCCACCACCACAGAAAGCACTGAGCTAGGCTGAAACACCTGCCTTACTCAAGAAAACAAGAAAGAGACCATGTTTGTATGCGGGTTTATTAACTCAATGATATATACTGCTCAAAAAAATAAAGGGAACACTTAAACAACACATCCTAGATCTGAATGAAAGAAATAATCTTATTAAATACTTTTTTCTTTACATAGTTGAATGTGCTGACAACAAAATCACGCTAAAATAATCAATGGAAATCCTATTTATCAACCCATGGAGGTCTGGATTTGGAGTCACACTCAAAATTAAAGTGGAAAACCACACTACAGGCTGATCCAACTTTGATGTAATGTCCTTAAAACAAGTCAAAATGAGGCTCAGTAGTGTGTGTGGCCTCCACGTGCCTGTATGACCTCCCTACAACGCCTGGGCATACTCCTGATGAGGTGGCGGATGGTCTCCTGAGGGATCTCCTCCTAGACCTGGACTAAAGCATCCGCCAACTCCTGGACAGTCTGTGGTGCAACGTGGCGTTGGTGGATGGAGCGAGACATGATGTCCCAGATGTGCTCAATTGGATTCAGGTCTGGGGAACGGGTGGGCCAGTCCATAGCATCAATGCCTTCCTCTTGCAGGAACTGCTGACACACTCCAGCCACGTGAGGTCTAGCCTTGTCTTGCATTAGGAGGAACCCAGGGCCAACCGCACCAGCATATGGTCTCACAAGGGGTCTGAGGATCTCATCTCGGTACCTAATGGCAGTCAGGCTACCTCTGGCGAGCACATGGAGGGCTGTGCGGCCCCCCAAAGAAATGCCACCCCACACCATGACTGACCCACCGCCAAACCGGTCATGCTGGAGGATGTTGCAGGCAGCAGAACGTTCTCCACGGCGTCTCCAGACTCTGTCACGTCTGTCACATGTGCTCAGTGTGAACCTGCTTTCATCTGTGAAGAGCACAGGGCGCCAGTGGCGAATTTGCCAAACTTGGTGCTCTCTGGCAAATGCCAAACGTCTTGCACGGTGTTGGGCTGTAAGCACAACCCCCACCTGTAGACGTCGGGCCCTCATACCACCCTCATGGAGTCTGTTTCTGACCGTTTGAGCAGACACATGCACATTTGTGGCCTGCTGGAGGTCATTTTGCAGGGCTCTGGCAGTGCTTCTCCTGCTCCTCCTTGCACAAAGGCGGAGGTAGCGGTCCTGCTGCTGGGTTGTTGCCCTCCTACGGCCTCCTTCACGTCTCCTGATGTACTGGCCTGTCTCCTGGTAGCGCCTCCATGCTCTGGACACTACACTGACAGACACAGCAAACCTTCTTGCCACAGCTCGCATTGATGTGCCATCCTGGATGAGCTGCACTACCTGAGCCACTTGTGTGGGTTGTAGACTCCGTCTCATGCTACCACTAGTGTGAAAGCACCGCCAGCATTCAAAAGTGACCAAAACATCAGCCAGGAAGCATAGGAACTGAGAAGTGGTCTGTGGTCCCCACCTGCAGAACCACTCCTTTATTGGGGGATCTTGCTAATTGCCTATAATTTCCACCTGTTGTCTATTCCATTTGCACAACAGCATGTGACATTTATTGTCAATCAGTGTTGCTTCCTAAGTGGACAGTTTGATTTCACAGAAGTGTGTATGACTTGGAGTTACATTGTGTTGTTTAAGTGTTCCCTTTATTTTTTTGAGCAGTGTATATACAGTTGAAGTCTGAAGTTTCCATACATTTAAACTCAGTTTTTCACAATTCCTGACATTTAATCCTAGTAAAAATTCCCTGTCTTAGGTCAGTTAGGATCACCACTTTATTTTAAGAATGTGAAATGTCAGAATAATAGTAGAGAGAATGATTTATTTCAGCTTTTATTTCTTTCATCACATTCCCAGTCAGTCAGAAGTTTACATACACTCAATTAGTATTTGGTAGCATTGCCTTTAATTGGTTAACTTGGGTGAAATGTTTTGGGTAGCCTTCCACAAGCTTCCCACAATAAGTTGGGTGAATTATGTCCCATTCATCCTGACAGAACTGGTGTAACTGAGTCAGGTTTGTAGGCCTCCTTGCTCGCACACGCTTTTTCAATTCTGCCCACAAATGTTCTATGTGATTGAGGTCAGGGCTTTGTGATGGCCACTCCAATACCTGGACTTTGTTGTCCTTAAGCCATTTTGCCACAACTTTGGAAGTATGCTTGAGGTCATTGTCCATTTGGAAGACCCATTTGCGACCAAGCTTTAACTTCATGACCGATGTCTTGAGATGTTGCTTCAATATATCCACATATTTTTCCATCCTCATGATGCCATCTATTTTGTGAAGTGCACCAGCCCCTCCTGCAGTCCCTCCTGCAGCAAAGCACCCCCACAAAATTCACGGTTGGGATGGTGTTCTTCGGCTTGCAGGCCTCCCCCTTTTCCCTCCAAACCTAACGATGGCCATTATGGCCAAACAGTTCTATTTTTGTTTCATCAGACCAGAGGACATTTCTCCAAACAGTACGATCTTTGTCCCCATGTGTAGTTGCAAACCGTAGTCTGGCTTTTTATGGCTGTTTTGGAGCAGTGGCTTCTTCCTTGCTGAGCGGCCTTTCAGGTTATGTCGATATAGGACTCGTTTTACTGTGGATATAGATACTTTTGTACCTGTTTCCTCCAGCATCTTCACAAGGTCCTTTGCTGTTGTTCTGGGATTGATTTGCACTTTTCGCACCAAAGTACATTCATCTCTAGGAGACAGAACGTGTCTCCTTCCTGAGCGATATAATGTCTGTGTGGTCCCATGGTGTTTATACTTGCGTACTATTGTTTGTACAGATGAATGTGGTACCTTCAGGCGTTTGGAAATTGTTCCCAAGGATGAACCAGACTTGTGGAGTTCTACAATAGTTTTTTCTGAGGTCTTGGGTGATTTCTTTTGATTTTCCCATGATGTCAAGCAAATAGGCACTGAGTTTGAAGGTAGGCCTTGAAATACATCCACAGGTACACCTCCAATTGACTCAGATGATGTCAATTAGCCTATCAGAAGCTTCTAAAGCCATGACATCATTTTCTGGACATTTCTAAGCTGTTTAAAGGCACAGTCAACTTAGTGTATGTAAACTTCTGACCCACTGGAATTGTGATCCAGTGAATTTTAAGTTAAATAATCTGTCTGTAAACAATTGTTGGAAAAATGACTTGTGTCATGCGCAAAGTAGATGTCCTAACCGACTTGCCAAAACTATAGTTTGTTAACAAGAAATTTGTGGAGTGGTTGAAAAACAAGTTTTAATGACTCCAACCTGTGTATGTAAACTTCCGACTTCAACTGTATATTTGACATTGTTTGCTAACTGACATGTGACACGTATTAATGCCCAAATAACATGCAAAACAGGCAAGCCCCCATATATGTATATATGTTGGGCTCAAAATGTGACGGGTCACCACTGCATGTTTCACTCTCTCATGTCTAGGCCACTTACTCATTGAGCTTTCAGAGTAACTCCAATCCCATCCTCCCCTCAGTGTATTTACCCAATCTGCAGGGACACTAGCATGTTGCTCGTCCACAGGGTTGACAGACACTCAGATTGTGCTTGACTTAACGCTGTGAGTTCAGGAGCGGTGAGAGCAGAGCAGAGAGCAATAGTCCCAGCAGACCCGAGGAGAGCTGCCGGGGCGGTAAAGTAGCAGGCAGGCCACCGGCGGAGAGCAGACGAGCTAACAACCTCGGCCTCCACTGAGCCAGGCCAGGAGCTATGGAAGTGAACCATAGAAAATGCATTCATCACAGAAAACAGGCAGACACGCTAACACTACCCGGGGAGGGGGAGGACTGGGATGGGATGGGGTGGGGGAGGTGTGGTGGAGGGAAGATGGTTCCATCATTTCAGGAAGCTGAGATTCCTGGGACTTGCGTATTCCCTGCTCTATATAATTATAAGAGGCAATTTCCTTTTTTGAAATAATGTCTAGCTAACCAATTAATTGTAATAATCCTCCATGTAAAAATGGCAGTATTAAACGACACGAGACAGCGCCAGGGTGATGGTGGCTTTAAGTTGACTGAAGGAAGAAAGGAAAGAGGGGTGTATTCTCTCTCTGTCGCTGTGGGGTCTGGTAGCTCCTACACATACTGTGTACATATCTGAGATGTAATGGGTACATTTAGAGTTGTTATTTTCATGCTAAATGAGGATCTTCCAGCCTTTCCAGATATCCGAAGCTGTACAGCACCCTCTGAACTGGAAACAGCCAGCCAGCTATTGACAAGTAAAAACACCTTTCATTAAGGTTACAACGCATCTCATCAGAATGCAATCTCCATTGCAGGTGTATGACGGCTGTGTATTGCTTAAGTGTGTTTCATTATTCTCTGAGCAGCACTGATGATGGGGAGGGAAAGGATTACACGTCAGTGTGAGTGATTGGGTTTGAACAGAGCTGCTGCACAGACTTTGCATCAACCAAAGGCTCAAATTACACTTAGGTTGAAAACGGAGCACGCAAATACCCAGGAGAACATGTGGCACAGATATAAAGCATGGGCCACCATCTCTCTCCCTGTCTCTCTCTCTTGCGCTCTCTCTCTCTCTCTTGCTCTCTCGCTCTCTTGCTCTCTCTCCCCTCACCCTGTCTAATTTTCTTTATCCCTTTCTCCTCTCTCTCCCTCCTTTCTCTTTTTAAATCCTCAGCTGCTCTGTACGATACGGTTGAACTTATAGTGAGACTGACTTTATTGTGCTTATTTATTGCTCCATTTGTGAAATTTGAGGCATTGCCATACAAGTCTATTATTATTCAATAACAGGAGCTGGGCATTTTCCACAACCTAAGGGTATCGGTGTCTAAGGCAGCACAATGTACAGAGAACTTTTACGTCATTTACTTTCAAAAGTAGGGTCAAATACTGTAGTATTGTGTTATATTTTGTGTCCTCTTAACAGGGGAAATGCTGACTAAGATTTCCCAGGACAGGACCATGTATCCTGTAGTGTTCAGTACTCAGGTTGACTAATGTAATGTGTAATGTAAGTGCTCAGCTGAATGAGGTTGTGGCCAGGGGCCAGGGGCCAGGGGCCAGTGGTAGGTGTTACTTTGAACCAATAAATCCTATTGCCCTTTTAGCCTGGCATCGCTCCATTCACTGTGCCTAAATAAACACTGGCTCCAGCCCCATCTCTTGCCCAATATTTTGTTCCGTACAACCTCACTTAGCTGTACCTTGTACCTGATTGATCTTATTCTACTGCAGTATACTATATAAAATATATCTAACCAACCATTTTTTCAATGTCATGATTTTTGTGAATCACTCTCCCGCTGTACCTGTTACTCAAGCATAAGATGATCCATGAAGCCAACACCTCTGACCCTCCTTTGGACTCTGTGTGGCTAATCAATAGCCTCTAACTGCCTAGCAGGCAGACTGGGCTACAGCCCGTCTGAGATTTCCTCCTTTCCCTGTCCAGCTTCACTGTTTTAAGTGCATTTATCAGGTTACACGCCTACTGTCCTCCCCATTTAATGCACTGGAAGCAGGGAGGTCAAGCTGTTGTGCATACACGGCCCTCACTGAATCAGCATGCAGGAGTGTTTTGGTCCTGATATCCACTCAGGCCTCACACACGCACACACACATGCACGCACGCACACACACACACTCACACGCACGCACACACACACTCACACACACACACACACACACACACACACACACACACACACACACACACACACACACACACACACACACACACACACACACACACACACACACACACACACACACACACACACACACACACACACACACACACACACACGTACAGAGGCTGGGGAAGAGTCAGCCGACACTCAGTTGAAAACATAGCCCGTTCTGGAGCCTGTATTTCTAAAGTGACATACCAGTCGAGTACATCCTGTGAGCTGATATGGTTCCTGGACAGAGCACTCACTGAGGTCATTCACACCAATTGGAGAGAGCTGCCTGAATGGCCCTGCATTTCAGCTGATCAACACCATAGAAATGAAGTGATCCAAAAAATCCCCTGAGCAATGGTCCTGAGGGAGCAGACAGAGGGGAAAACGACAGCAGTCCTCAGAAGAGAGAAGCAGGCAAGCATGCACGTCTATATAACAGGGACTCCACTAATACTAAAACGTACTGCAAAACAGTGCACACTTTCCTTATTTTTTTAGTATAAGAAGTATTTCTGAGACTATAACAATGCAAACACACACACACACACTACATAATCCTACCTGAAGTTTTGTTCCTTCATTTGAGATTTATATGGCTGGCTGTATCTTTATCTATACGGCTCTATATGGTGCTGTGGGGAGCAGAAATATCGCTGCTATCTGTGGAGTCTATCTTCTATTGCCGAAGCAAAGCCCTGGTGTGGTGGGACTTCTTCTCCCTCTGTTTTATTTTATTGCCTCTGCCATGTATTCACACGTTCTTATGGGATTTTCCAATTTAGCCACTGGTTTGGAAATAATGAAGGTAGATAAGGAGCTCGGATAAGCATGAATACGTCCATCAAATGGAGAAAAACTCAGAGAGTGTGCTCACTTCACAGGAATTGAACACAATCACCATGGCATTAAAGACCAGTACTGTAATGTGTACACTTACAGCTAGATAAAGACATTCATTTGATTAATGTGTGCACGAACACTTGAGCATAGCACGTGCTGATTTTAGTATACTATTGCTATACTATTGCCTAGTATTTCCTCTAGTGTTTTCCTTGTAATACAGTATTTTTATCTCAAATGTGGATGTCTCATACATAGTGTTTTCAGATGTGAATTAATTCAAATATTTTCACCATTGCTCAAAACCCAAATTTAAGATGTATTAATATTTTTTCAAATGATCAAATCTGCAAAGGGTTTGTTTGAATTTAAGCAAAAATGAAATTTCCTACTCAAGGAAATGCTTTGTGTATAGACCTTATAGAAACACATTTGATTTAGTAAATTATAACCAATCCTTACTCAGCAAGATCTTTGCATTGTACTCGTATATTTCTTTGGAGATATACAGAATATCACGTGTTCATGCATTTGTGTTTGTCGTGACCATGTGACTTTCTCAGTGATAGTAGCAGTGGCAGTAGTGACAGTGACAGGGTGGTGGCAGGATGGGAATTTGTGTTTCTTCACTTGCATTCAGAGTTCAGGCTCTTTCAGAGCCCCAGCCAGATAATAAAATGGTCAGGAGTAACTCACAGGGGGAAGCCAGGGATGGACGTGACCTTTTCTGCATGTCAACCAAAGGTTAGAAATCTCCACTGGCCTTAAAGGAAAGGCACTTGTATGCCATAATGGAGGAGGCCCCTGCTTATTCTTGCAAACAGGGAGAGACCAGTTCCAATCCCAGGAGAATAGCCCTGGCTGCTGAGGAATTATTTCTGCAAATACACATACATACCGTCTATCCTCCCTTCACCTTTCCTTCTGCCTCTCAGTCTCATTCTATCGCTCTCTCCCCCTCCCCTCTCCGCAGCCTTTTGGTTTCTGATATCAAACAAAGCCTTTTGAGAATAAAAATACTTTGTTGCTGCTCAAAAAGGAGGGTGAAAATATAGCTGGTCAAAGGCAAAAAAGGTTTTTTTTTATTAACAGGAATTCGTAAGAATTTTGTAAGTTAGAATATATTTACTTACATTTCCTACCATTTTATATTTGAAGAGGTTTAATTGTCAAACGTGTAAGGAGATGATAAGAATTAATTTGATGGAAGGAAATAGGTGATCAACTGCCTAAAATAAATCGCTCGTTCCTTATCCTCTTATGAGACATAGAAATCTAGTAAATATTGGCGTGGCACTTTGTCTGCAGCCCATATACATATTGCACATCATATAACACATATGACCGCTCTCAATTCAAACATTTATATTCAAAAATGGGATTTTGTATTTAAAATATGACTCATAAACCATGATATATGGAAATTGACAGATCATATGTGATTCCTAAATTAAATATCATATAGATGACATGTTTGATGTCCTTTCCTCCCCTCTCTCCTCGCCTGAGAAAGGAGCCTTGACCATGCAGGTCATTTACAGTGTTATGGGAGTGCAAAACATGCTGTAAATAAATAAGAGTCGATCCATTTCATTTTAGAACAGGGGGAGGTTAGCCCCCCAATGTCCCCTGAAGTGGCTGTCCCTTCACAGTGCACATCTGTATATCACACAGAGAGGACTGGACAGCAAATGGGGCAGCAAGCGACACTCTTCAGTCCATTTGCTCATTTCAATATGGTGTCTGTCTGTGTGGTTATGGCCTTGGGCACGGTACAGTAGCAACCCCCTTCTTACCTCACCACTCACCCCATCTCTCCATCTCTCCCTCTTTCCGGTCTCCCATATGTCCCTTTGACCTTGCTCTCAATCACAGAGAGACGTAATAAGCACACACACACACATACACACACATGCACACACAAACACACACGCGTCACACACGTGCAGATGCTACCATTGCGATGTTATGGACATAATGCCATTTAGGAAGCCTTTCAAGCCTTGTTAAAGACTTGGTGTAAACAAACCATCTCTCAATCACATGCCGACATAGCCTACACACACAAATCCACAAAGTGTAGATGCACTCTAAAGAAAAGGTTCAATGTAAAATATAATAACAACAACAAAAATAGCATGACTTCCAAATTCATTAATTCATAAAAAAAATGTGACAGTGATCCTCAGATGCGTTTTTTAACCATAGAAATACTGTAGAAAGTGTCTTTTGCATTGTCAGTCTAGAGCTGTACGATGTCAGACACAAAAGGTACCTCTGTCAAGTCCTGACATCCATCAATACCATCAAGCTATAGCTGCAGGGCTGGACTATTGTCTTTGTGTAGTTAAAGCTCACATATCGGCAGGTATTTTGGGACACTTTTCACTGGAATTAACACTGTCACTACACAGCTAATGAGAATGGTCAGAGAATAGATTATTGTAGAATAGATTATTGTAAGCACTTCAATAGGTATATGTAGCTTAATTGCCCTTAGTCTCTGTCTGCAGCTTCAACATGTTCTGTTCATGGGCATGTTTGGATTGTCCTGATTGACTCTGTAGTGGAATGATGGGACAGCTGCACTTCATCATACAGTACATGCATCATCATACTGGAGAGCTAGTGAATGAGGATCGCCCCGGTGTATAAGATGTTTATCTCATTTAAAATCCATTTTATTTGTGTTTCCCATCTTTTTACATTTCTAATTTAAAAAAAAACACAAATATGTCTCTTATTACTTCTTCAGTTCCATGATCTAAGATGGAGGTGATGGTTTTGCCGACACTTGGCCCCAGACTGACTGACTTTACTGGCTCAGGAATAATGATCAAAACCCATCCAATGAATTTCTTTATTGTTGTTACTGTTTCATTTGTGTGTGTGTGTTTGTCCGTGTGTGTGTGCGTGCATGCATGCATGCGTGTGTGTGTGTGTGTGTGTGTGTGTGTGTGTGTGTGTGTGTGTGTGTGTGTGTGTGTGTGTGTGTGTGTGTGTGTGTGTGTGTGTGTGTGCATGTGTGCGTGTGTGTGCGTGAGCACGTGCGTGCGTGTGTCGAGGTAAAACAGAGAGAATATTACCCAATCCTCTCCATGCATTATTGTAATTATATTTCCCAGGATAGCTCAATTAAGTCATACTGCTCCAGGGAACACAGTGGTTTATGGTTTGACACTCACAAGGGGTCCAGTCTGTTAAGTAAGAAAAAGGAATACAACTGTTAAAATGGCCACAATATCAATTTAATGAAGAAATCATTTTAGGCCTCCCAGTCAGGTGTGGATCATATGTTTTTAACCACTTTGTGCTGCTCAAGGTCAGATAAAGGTAGCTTTCTCCTTTCTGCTCACGGACACACTAACATGAAGACAGGCTTTTAGCGTAATGTAATGTATTCTAATGAGAAGAGCTCCATCTATGGACCACCTGTTGAACTGCATTTATTATAGAGAGCAGCTTGACAGCTGGATTTGTCAGTTTCATCTCGATCATGGACTGATTCTGAAGCTTGGAATTCAATTCAAGAATGTCTAAAAGGAAATGCTTGTAAATGGCACTATTTTCTATTGTCCGGTTACTCTGAGTATAAATGACAGTCAGCTTGAAAAATGTTGGAGGTCAGACAAGTAGCCTTTATGATTATATATTTGTGTGAATCAGAACAAATGTGAATATTTGAAGGAATTGCATGTCATGCCCGATGACACAGGTAGATTCAGCACTTATGATGATATGTGGTTACATCACTGTCCTCCAGGCTGGGCCTCAAGTCTGGTCCTCAAGGCTGGGCCTCAAGGCTGGGCCTCAAGGCTGGGCCTCAAGGCTGGTCCTCAAGGCTGGGCCTCATGGCTGGGCCTCAAGACTGGTCCTCAATGCTGGGCCTCAAGGCTGGTCCTCAAGGCTGGTCCTCAAGGCTGGTCCTCAAGGCTGGGCCTCAAGGCTGGGCCTCATGGCTGGGCCTCAATGCTGGGCCTCATGGCTGGGCCTCATGGCTGGGCCTCAAGGCTGGGCCTCATGGCTGGGCCTCATGGCTGGGCCTCATGGCTGGGCCTCAAGTAACATTTCCTTTTATTTACAGTATATTCGTAGACCTTGGCTGAAATAAATGAGTTGAGACAAGTGTGAGGAGCTGATGTTATCAACAATTTCTTCATGACATCGGAAAACGAGTGTGCGCGAGACATTCAACTATCTCACTGCCAGTGTCTGACAGGCAGCAGCCCCGGGGGGGGGGTTGCACCATCGTGAAACTCGTTGTGTCATTCATTATCTTACATCTGAACTATCCTGCTGGATGGTGTGAGAGACAGCCATATCTGTCAGGGTGAGGAGAAGATGCTTTATACTCTGTGTACAGTGAGCACACCCCTTCACACGGTGAGATTAGCAGTCTGAACCGCACAGCATGGCACTCTAAAGGGGTCATTCTTGCAGCGTGCCTTAAATTTACTGCCTCTTTTAATATTCTGTCATAGTTAAACATTTTATTGGTCTTTTTTATGACCATATCCTTATGTCCCAAGCTTATGAACTTCTCTATGCAAATCACTCACTTCTCTCCCTATCTTTACAAAAGTGGTGGTCTTCTGGTATCCCTTTTGTTGGGGAAGGAAATTATTCAATGTAGCCTAGTCTCAATTCGGTGAACAGGGTTGCTCTTCATAGAAACAATATAACTATTTGTTGTGTTTTACCTATCCCAGATGCAGTGCTTCAGGGCTGGTGTATGTATAGCTCAGCTCAGCAGAGAGTTGGCTATTAAACCATCGGAGTTATACTGTGAGTTCCTGTTCCAACATATTACTGCTCTGGTGAAGTTAATTGTAGCCAACACATTTCTCCACCTCATTTGTCAATGTAAGTCTTTGCTTTAACTTTGTCGATTTCCTCTTAACCCCCTGAATTAGAGGCAGCTAAGGCCCTCACAGGGAGATAGAGGGAAGAGGGAACAGCTGTCGTCGGCTACAAATGACTGAAGAAACTGGTGCCTGCCTCAGCCATAAGGAATTCATGACATCGCCTCTCCGCTGTGACTGTACGCTCTTTGTGTTGGCCACTCTAGGCTCAGGACAGGCAGAGGAGAGAAGCTTTATGTATACATCAAAGGTGGCTGGTGGGAGGAGTTATATGAGGACAGGCTCATTGTAATGGCTAGAATGGGAAAAAAATGGAACAGTATCAAACATGTCAAACAAATGGAATCCACATGTTTGACTCCGTTCCATTTATTCCACTCCAGCCATTACAATGAGCCCATCCTCCTATAGCTCCTCCCACCAGCCTCTTCTGGTCTACGTAGACTACTGTAAAGCTGGAGCATTATGGTGAGAGCTGAAACAAAATCATGAACTGTCACTGTTTTTCAACCCCTTGTCTTGAGTTTTCCTTGTGGTTCTACTGCACTGCACTGCTCTGGACTGTAACACACAGGGGACTGGCTTCTCTGAGATCAACACTTGTACTCACTTCACCTCTGTTGCTCTCTCTATTCTTGTTTTTCTTTTTTCCCCCTCTGAGGCCAGATGAGCCAGCAGCCAGAGACAAGGGGGGGAAAGGATGAGCAGGAGATTTACCAGCGTGGATCTGACACTTTGGGCAGGGGTTTATGAATTAGATTTTGTCCCCTGACTTTGACTCACAGTGCACTGCTCTCTCAGAGATACACATAGAGAAGAGAACGTGGCTACTTTTAAAGATGGAGCAGTCAGGCTCATTCATAACCATGTGTTGTTGTTTTTGTCTGCGGCCGTGTGGATCCTTTAGAGACAGGCCAGTGGAGGGAGGGAGGGGGCCCCGTGGAGAGCAGAGTGCCTGCCTGCAGGCTGCCAGAAGACAGAAGAAGAGAGGACTGACCAGTGGCCAGGGACCTGAGCTATTGTCCTGGTGCCATGGTGACTGTCTGGGAGTGATCAATATTACATTAGTAAAATCTTGCTATATGTATTTGACTCTCTCTCCCTCTCTGCCCTCCCCCTCTCTCTCCCTGCCTCTCTCTCCCTGCCTCTCTCTCCATCTTTCTGTCTCCTGCATGGTTTTTAATGGTAGTTATTTGATTGGGAAAGGTGCTTTAAGGAGAGAGCAGCCTCTAAGTGTTCCTGAATGGTCCTAATGAAGGTGGAAAATGGAGACATAAAGAGGGAATGGGTACACTTTTCACTTTGCTCTGACATACCGTCACTGCCCCCCGAAGCCCTTGAGGGGGCATTTGGAGAGGGTGCGACCATGCTTAAAATTCCCCTCCTCCTCCTCAGACTAATCCTTGAGGATATTGACCTTGGAAAGGGGCAAGTATCGGAGAGGGGGTTGGGTGAGGGCCGGGGTAGAGGTGGCTCTCTAGGTAGAGAATATGCACGGGTTAGTTGACCTACAGAGAAGCCACGCCCTCATACAGTACAACCTGCCTGCAGGCGCCCAGCCTGAGCCTACACACATGCGTGTTGCTCACAAACAGGAAGTCAGAGAGAAATCAAAAGGAAAGTCACACAACTCAAAAGGAAATCAAATGAACATGGCATCATAACTGCTGGAATCAATCATTCCAATTTCAGTCCTCATCTCCAGCTCTTGGCTATTGATTGGAGCGTGCCATAGTCACACACAGCACTATCGGATCCATGGCCCAGAATGTGGGTGTCTCTCAAACACCACTCCCCCTAGCCCCTGTCCCTCGCTCTGACCCATCTCCATGTTAGACAAGTTCACCATCCTGTTCTCTCTCAAGCCCCAGTCAATGGGTGTCAATACTGTGGATTGTCTCAGCGACAGGAGAGTCGATGAGGGGCTGATAAGCGAGAGGCTGCTTTGTTTTAGTAATGACGGATTAAAAGAATGCCCCTTCCCCTTCCTTTAACCTGCAGCAAAACCTCAAACACAAAGCAACATCAATACAGGGCTGCTGGACACAAACCTTGATCCCTGTGCTAGATCAGACATTCTGCATGTCCACAGAGCACTCACACTGTATTGGTGGAAGACTGCGTTTTTCAATTCTACATTGAAAGTGATGTATAAGATACTGCATAGCTTGCAGGTTCTTTTCTTATTCTGTAGTTTATGATAGTTACGACACATGAGGCATCCTCTCAGAGGAATGTTTGTGGGATTCTGTTGAAAATGGTGCTGAGTTTAAATCCCAAGTGGGAGTAATACTGAAGCATAGTCTACAGGGATTTATCCTGAAACACTCAATGGAAGGAAGAGGGCAGAAATCTATAGAATTTGGGGCTATAAAATAGTTCATTTTATTTTTCGAGCTGATTAATTGCTAGGTTAATGATATTTTATAATGTTACATTAACACTTTAACGATTTAATACTCTTGGTTCTGCATTGCAATATCCAAAGTTCATTAGAAATTAATCAAATCTCACTGCTGATGGTGCAGCAGTCATTAAATTTGTTGTAATTATGATCTGCTTCTCAATAAGACACTAAGTTTGGAAAAAATAGTGGTGCTTTGACACACACACGCACACACACACGCACACACACACACACACACACACACACACACACACACACACACACACACACACACACACACACACACACACACACACACACACACACACACATACACACACACACACACACACAAACACACACACAATACAGTACACTAGAGACGGCACTGTGTAAACGTAAATCAGAATATATGTTTTGGTTTTCACAAGCATTGATTCAGTCTGCTGTTTGTTTTGTGTCTGGTCTGCTCAGTCCCCTGTCCCCACAACCAACAAATCACATCTCAATGTATTTCAATACGGCCACAAGAGACCCAGTGGATGCTGAAACCATGCAGCTACTACTGCCCTCTCTACCAAACATTTCTGGTATCGTACCCTACAGTTACCAGTGGTACATGCTTCCTCTAGTGTTAGGGGACAGAAACTGCATTGTCTCTGCTGTTACTAAATAGGGGTAGCTAGGATTTTATTGCAATATTCATAATAATGGGTGCATGAATGATTGTGTCCAGTATTTGATAGAGGAGTATCATCCTATATTCAGAACACAAAGAAAGAGACAGTAGAAAAACACAATGATCTTTTAAACGGCTCATTGGTTCTGTTTACATGTTGGTGTAGGGCGGATTCTCCCTTTCTCTAACCAGATTCTTCCAGCGGTGTTAGCCTACAAACAATACAGTCTAACACTAGAGTCCTCCTCCTCTCCAATGACAGGCCTTTTATGGCGTGACAGTTGCACTATACCTCCGCAATTACTTTTCAATTAGCACGATGAACATTTCCAACACTGCGGCACAATTATTTTATAGCCCAGTGTCTTAGCCCATTAATGGTGCTAGCAACAGCACGGGAGTGATAAACCATCTGTCCAGGCTCCCAAAGAGATAGAGAACACTTAATGGAGTGAAAAAGTAAAAGCAATTAATGTCACATTAATATAATGATAATAATGCCTTCCCTTGCAGCACTGGTGAGCAGGGGGCCTGGGGACTAGGGACTGGGCTTCCACTGGGGCTGCTACCCTGCTAAACAGAGGAGAGGGGACCCATCCTGCCCAGGCTGTTGGTCCCAAAACAGCTCCCACTATGGGTAGGAGGCCAAACAAACCCCGCTTAAAGCTGTACTGTAAATGGGGCCCGTTTTTACTCTTTGAAAAGATATATTGGCGAAATATTGGTTTACCTGTGTTTTAGTGCCCGTATGTTAGTGCTGAAATAATGGATAGATGGTTGAATAGCTGAAATATTGAATTGAAATAATAAAACTCAAGAATGCATGAATTCATGTATTTTAGAGTTTTAGGTGATCCCACTATGTCCTCTGTGTGCTGTACGGCTAGGAAAATACACACTGTAGGTGAGGCTTTGGAGTTTTGAGTTCTTTCAAGGCATACGTTCTTTAGGGATTTAAGTTCTATTAGTCCTGTGGGAGGGTGTATGTATTCATGCAAACGTGTGTGTATCCGTGTGTGTGTGCTGTCTCCTGAGTGGCTCCCTTGTCCCCTCCTATCTCCTGACCCCTCTGTGTTCCCACCGCCCTGCTCTGTTTGTGTTAATTCCTCTACATCTCCTGGGTGGCTTACATTAGAATATCTTAACCACTGGGCTGCATTAGCATAGCGTGATGGATGCCGCTGAATCTCCGTGCCAGATAACGTCCACATTTTGCATTTTAAACTAAGCTACGCCATGGACGTGCTATCCATTTTCACATGGGGAAATTAGGCCCTGGTGGGAGAACGCCTGGCACTCTGTCATCCCAGGCAAAGCTCCCTGCCCAGGTTTTATGACACCTCTGGGGCACCATACTGAGACAGGTTGAGGGTCACTGACTGTCCAGAGCTGGACATCTATGATGTCATTGAAAAAACATTGAATAAACTTTCAAATTATTCGACTTCTTGTTGTGAAGACTGAACAAAGTAATGGATGTTGGGTGTTTTCGGACAGAGATATCTACTTCCTTTAGTTAGGTCTGTTTTCTGAACTCCTATAGCAGTCAATAGCACTCGCATTCAACACTGAGCTACTTACAAGTGAAGCAACATACATCATACATCATGTTCTATTTAATCATCATAATTCTCCAGATGCCACCTGTGCATAGGTCTCAATGCATTCAGGCTCCATCTCCTGTGTGACTGTGAGAGGCTGGGTGTTGATTTCCTTTACAAGGCTGTCACGGCCCCCAGCAGCTGATCAATAGGAATAAATCAGCCCGCTCCTTTACGTGACATGAGATAGTTGTACATTTATAAGCCTCTTTATGAGATAAGATCTTGAAACTTGAGCTTACGTCATACTTAGCGACACACTCACAACCCCAGCAGCAGCTCACAAGGTGCTGCGATGCTTAGTGGGTAATAGAGAGGCAGAGTCTATATCAGACCTCGGCTAAAGAGTCAGGGGTTAGTGGGTAATAGAGAGGCAGAGTCTATATCAGACCTCGGCTAAAGAGTCAGGGGTTAGTGGGTAATAGAGAGGCAGAGTCTATATCAGACCTCGGCTAAAGAGTCAGGGGTTAGTGGGTAATAGAGAGGCAGAGTCTATATCAGACCTCGGCTAAAGAGTCAGGGGTTAGTGGGTAATAGAGAGGCAGAGTCTATATCAGACCTCGGCTAAAGAGTCAGGGGTTAGTGGGTAATAGAGAGGCAGAGTCTATATCAGACCTCGGCTAAAGAGTCAGGGGTTAGTGGGTAATAGAGAGGCAGAGTCTATATCAGACCTCGGCTAAAGAGTCAGGGGTTAGTGGGTAATAGAGAGGCAGAGTCTATATCAGACCTCGGCTAAAGAGTCAGGGGTTAGTGGGTAATAGAGAGGCAGAGTCTATATCAGACCTCGGCTAAAGAGTCAGGGGTTAGTGGGTAATAGAGAGGCAGAGTCTATATCAGACCTCGGCTAAAGAGTCAGGGGTTAGGGGGTAATAGAGAGGCAGAGTCTATATCAGACCTCGGCTAAAGAGTCAGGGGTTAGTGGGTAATAGAGAGGCAGAGTCTATATCAGACCTCGGCTAAAGAGTCAGGGGTTAGTGGGTAATAGAGAGGCAGAGTCTATATCAGACCTCGGCTAAAGAGTCAGGGGTTAGTGGGTAATAGAGAGGCAGAGTCTATATCAGACCTCGGCTAAAGAGTCAGGGGTTAGTGGGTAATAGAGAGGCAGAGTCTATATCAGACCTCGGCTAAAGAGTCAGGGGTTAGTGGGTAATAGAGAGGCAGAGTCTATATCAGACCTCGGCTAAAGAGTCAGGGGTTAGTGGGTAATAGAGAGGCAGAGTCTATATCAGACCTCGGCTAAAGAGTCAGGGGTTAGTGGGTAATAGAGAGGCAGAGTCTATATCAGACCTCGGCTAAAGAGTCAGGGGTTAGTGGGTAATAGAGAGGCAGAGTCTATATCAGACCTCGGCTAAAGAGTCAGGGGTTAGTGGGTAATAGAGAGGCAGAGTCTATATCAGACCTCGGCTAAAGAGTCAGGGGTTAGTGGGTAATAGAGAGGCAGAGTCTATATCAGACCTCGGCTAAAGAGTCAGGGGTTAGTGGGTAATAGAGAGGCAGAGTCTATATCAGACCTCGGCTAAAGAGTCAGGGGTTAGTGGGTAATAGAGAGGCAGAGTCTATATCAGACCTCGGCTAAAGAGTCAGGGGTTAGGGGGTAATAGAGAGGCAGAGTCTATATCAGACCTCGGCTAAAGAGTCAGGGGTTAGTGGGTAATAGAGAGGCAGAGTCTATATCAGACCTCGGCTAAAGAGTCAGGGGTTAGTGGGTAATAGAGAGGCAGAGTCTATATCAGACCTCGGCTAAAGAGTCAGGGGTTAGTGGGTAATAGAGAGGCAGAGTCTATATCAGACCTCGGCTAAAGAGTCAGGGGTTAGTGGGTAATAGAGAGGCAGAGTCTATATCAGACCTCGGCTAAAGAGTCAGGGGTTAGTGGGTAATAGAGAGGCAGAGTCTATATCAGACCTCGGCTAAAGAGTCAGGGGTTAGTGGGTAATAGAGAGGCAGAGTCTATATCAGACCTCGGCTAAAGAGTCAGGGGTTAGTGGGTAATAGAGAGGCAGAGTCTATATCAGACCTCGGCTAAAGAGTCAGGGGTTAGTGGGTAATAGAGAGGCAGAGTCTATATCAGACCTCGGCTAAAGAGTCAGGGGTTAGTGGGTAATAGAGAGGCAGAGTCTATATCAGACCTCGGCTAAAGAGTCAGGGGTTAGGGGGTAATAGAGAGGCAGAGTCTATATCAGACCTCGGCTAAAGAGTCAGGGGTTAGTGGGTAATAGAGAGGCAGAGTCTATATCAGACCTCGGCTAAAGAGTCAGGGGTTAGTGGGTAATAGAGAGGCAGAGTCTATATCAGACCTCGGCTAAAGAGTCAGGGGTTAGTGGGTAATAGAGAGGCAGAGTCTATATCAGACCTCGGCTAAAGAGTCAGGGGTTAGTGGGTAATAGAGAGGCAGAGTCTATATCAGACCTCGGCTAAAGAGTCAGGGGTTAGTGGGTAATAGAGAGGCAGAGTCTATATCAGACCTCGGCTAAAGAGTCAGGGGTTAGTGGGTAATAGAGAGGCAGAGTCTATATCAGACCTCGGCTAAAGAGTCAGGGGTTAGTGGGTAATAGAGAGGCAGAGTCTATATCAGACCTCGGCTAAAGAGTCAGGGGTTAGTGGGTAATAGAGAGGCAGAGTCTATATCAGACCTCGGCTAAAGAGTCAGGGGTTAGTGGGTAATAGAGAGGCAGAGTCTATATCAGACCTCGGCTAAAGAGTCAGGGATTAGGGGGTAATAGAGAGGCAGAGTCTATATCAGACCTCGGCTAAAGAGTCAGGGGTTAGTGGGTAATAGAGAGGCAGAGTCTATATCAGACCTCGGCTAAAGAGTCAGGGGTTAGGGGGTAATAGAGAGGCAGAGTCTATATCAGACCTCGGCTAAAGAGGAGTAATGGAATAGCGACTTATGAATAATAATGTAATCCTAACCTTATGAATAATAATGTAATCCTAACCTTAGGAAAAATAATGTAATCCTAACCTTATGAATAATAATGTAATCCTAACCTTATGAATAATAATGTAATCCTAACCTTATGAATAATAATGTAATCCTAACCTTATGAATAATAATGTAATCCTAACCTTATGAATAATAATGTAATCCTAACCTTATGAATAATAATGTAATCCTAACCTTATGAATAATAATGTAATCCTAACCTTATGAATAATAATGTAATCCTAACCTTATGAATAATAATGTAATCCTAACCTTATGAATAATAATGTAATCCTAACCTTAGGAAAAATAATAATGTAATCCTAACCTTATGAATAATAATGTAATCCTAACCTTATGAATAATAATGTAATCCTAACCTTATGAATAATAATGTAATCCTAACCTTATGAATAATAATGTAATCCTAACCTTATGAATAATAATGTAATCCTAACCTTATGAATAATAATGTAATCATACCAATGCCGTTTTCAAGATACAGTACATTTTATCATTCTGTTCATATTCATATAAAAAAAGTCTGAAACTAAATAATTGTGATCTGTACAATTATTGTTTAGCAAATGTGTATGCATCTACTGTTTTAAACATCACACCTTAAGCACTTTAGAATGAATGTGTCTGTTATACTGTACTGTATGTGAGACTGACAAATTGTGTCTCTCCTTGCTTTCTCCTTATAGAAGCATGAAATACATTCCAGAGCAGCTCAGTGATTCTGTAATGTTCCGCTAATTACGTTTGACTAATTATGATTCTTTTACGTGGCAATATTATATGCTGGGAGTTTCCCCCCTCATAATGCTGTGGCCCCTCTTTCTGCTTCATTGATCATGATTGGATACAAGGGCCTCTGTTTTTTTGTTTATTTTCTAATTAAATATAAGCTTTGACCACTTTATGGGTGATAATTAAACTATTAATTCCCCACTCATTGACCGCCCAGAATGTGATCAAGTGAGACTTGGGAATTAATGTGATGGCTGGACATATTCTTTTTTTCCTTCTAGGTTAGGAAAACCCAGACAGGATGCTTTCAACGTTGAGCACATTGACTGGGATCAAATTACATCCGCTTCTACAGTAAGTACAACATTGATCTGAAAGAAAAGCCTGTCTTTACAACCTAAGTGTTTCTGAATACAGCACCACACATTGCTCCCCTCTGTCCTCTCACATGCCCCATGAAGACAGATCCCCTAGAATGGAGTGTGGGGTATGTGAAAAACAGGGTAGCTAATTTAACAGCACATGTGCTGCAGATGAGGAGGAGGACCTACAGTGGCAAACAAAAGATGTCTCAACAGAGTGGTGCTGAGAGAGAGAGAGAGAGAGAGAGAGAGAGAGAGAGAGGGAGGGAGAGAGAGAGAGAGATAGAGAGAGAGAGGGAGGAATGGGAGGGAGAGGGGAGGCCGAGGGAAGAGAGCACGGCTGTGCTTTCCTCTGATGATGGATAGCAACAGTGGGGAGAACAAAACCAAGCATTCCTCATGCTGTCACCACAACGAAACAGGGACATAACAGGATTTGGTCACAATGCGAGCAGAGCACTTCAGAGAGATACCAGGCCATCATGCCATTTCTACTGGAAGTCAAAGGCTCCATCCATCACACTGCATGTCCCCTCAGCATCTGACTGCCAGGGCTCCCCTCTCCACTCCTCTCCATGTTGTCTGTCTGTCTTTCCTGGGACTTCCCAGAGTAGCTCCAGAGCCTCTTTGATGCATTTATTTTTGTGGCCATTGTTGTTCTGTTATTGGTATTCCATTGAAGTTGAAGGCAGGCGGCGGGAGAGGAGTGAAGGGTGTAATGTACTGTATGTGTACAGCTGGCTGTGGTCTGAACACAACACAACTAGATAGGTTTAGTTGTGATGGTTTAAGCTGATCTCATCAATCTTACTGGACTCCTCCAGTACTGAGATCAGTTTCTCTAATTCAGATAAATTATGCTTTGCCTACCTCATATTCAGACTAGCATTGGCCAATCTATTCCTTATTCACCCAGGAGTTTCCAAACAGAAAAATAGTTGTTGTTTAAATTCCAGATTCTGACATCAATAATCTATTGTTTTATTACATTACACTTTTCTATGACAACATAATTGTATTTAATTTCATTTTTAACCTTAGTAAGAACTGTATAAATAAAAGTCACACAGTGCATCCCATGATTTGAATTGACTTGTGGACAGTCCATTTGGGGGAGCACTGTGATAGCTGACTGACCCCTCAGTGTCCAGAGGCAAGAGATCTGCCCTATCAGTATAGAGGGTGAGATCCCCTCTGTACAGTGTAGACTCCCAGTAGCCTCCCAGCCACACCACAGCAGAGAATAACAGGGTAGGAATACCACTTCTTCACAGAGCTGTATGGATGCTGGTTGTTGATTAACATGATCGCGTAATCCTCCGATGTGATATGAAGGATTAGGAGGGTACAGTTGGGGAAGGGGGGGTATTCTCAAAATTAAAAGTTGTAGCATATTAGTCTGTATTTGGTAGCTGAGCATGCTCCCATGCCTAGCACAGCTGCTAATAGGAAAAGATGTGTGGAAGTGTATGATTTATGGTTGCACGCAGGCAGGGGTGGAATAATTTGGTGCAGAACGGGTACTTACTGAACGGAAACAACTCGGCTACTTATCCGTACTTTCTGGTGATAAATTAGCTCTTGTTTAAAGTAGCCGGAGACCCATTTTTCATTTCGATTACCACACTTGATATCTCTTTCTTTCTTACTCTTTCTTTGTCAGCAGTGGTCCTTGGCAATTGTTGTGTATTGAAGCAATGTGTTTCAGTAGCTCTGTGCTCAGCTCAGGGCTGGTTCTTAATACTTCTCTGCCTGGAAGCTGCTCTGTGTTTTATTCTCTTTCCCCACCATGTCATTTTTAAAAGCAGTCATTTTGTTAATTGTGTTGTGGCCCAACATGAGAAGTAAGCAACATGGCTTCTCTCATTGACCGTGGGCTGTCCTGTCCTGCTGCCAGCTGGAGGCTGGGGTCCTGTCAGTCACTGGGCGACCCCTGCCAGGACCTTCCCCTGCTCAGACAAGGTTCCCATTGATCCCCCCGTCGGCCCTCTGACAGGAAGCAGCCTCGGCAGGGGAAATAAGCAGGTGAAATATTAAGTTATAAGGCAGCTTCCAATCAATAAACAGGGCTGGGACCGCGAGGGGCAAAGCCAGGTCCCACAGCAGCAGCTACAGTGGTCCGAGTTAATGCGATTGAGGACTGTGGATCACCCCCAAAGACCTGCAGGCAGAGCCCCCCTTCACTGACTGGAGCTATCACACTCTGTCCATGGGCAATTATCTGTAGAAGTCTGGCACCTGCTCCTATTGTCCTCTCCCTGGCACTGCCAGCCGTGCCCAGGCCCAGCCTATTTCTGGCAGAGCTGGACACTCTACAGACAGCATAAATAAAACATATGAGAGCTGTAATGAGGACAGAGCTGCTGGGCCAACACAGCCAGAGAGCTGCAGGCACAGCCACAGACAGGTTCAGGGTCCACTGTAGGGCCAAAATGCCGCAGGTTCTCCAGATCCACTGGCTCCACCTTTAGTTGTCATTGAGAGCTACACTGAGATACTAACCATACAGTCAGTCCAGTTTGTGTCCAGATGTGTCTCAAGTCCATTGTCCAGACGTGGCTTTGTGATTCAGTGTGCTTCTTGGCCCCTGAGTGCTAAAGCTTGGCAGGTGTCATTACTTATCATAGCCTTTACTCTTTGAACAGGACAGCTGAAGCCATGGCATGCACCCTCCTGTCAGGCCTGTCCCCTGTCCCTGTTAGCCCCTGAGGGGACAGGGGAGGAGGGGAGGAGGGGAGGAGGGCCAGGCCAGCGGGGCAGGTCGGCTCACTGAGAGGGCCCTTGGTCCAGGAGGGCTGGGTCTCCAGGGCCTGCTCCTCCGGCCCCTCTCCCCCTCTCCCACCCCACCACTGCTGACTGACAGCTATCTTCCAGCTGCGGGACACGCACTTCAGCAACCAGGCGCTGATAAAATGTTAATGTAATTAACAGATAATGGCTGTTGTTTTTAGCTGTCAATACTCGGACCGTGAAGGGATAAAGGATTGGAGCTCACAAAGTCACATTCAGATATCTGCTAGCCATTGTAGAATTCAATTATTTCGCTAACACTACACCCACCTGTCTCCTGCAGCCCCCTACACCCCTCCATCTGTCTCCTGCAGCCCCTCCACCTGTCTCCTGCAGCCCCCTACACCCCTCCATCTGTCTCCTGCAGCCCCCTACACCCCTCTACCTGTCTCCTGCAGCCCCTCCACTCCTCCACCTGTCTCCTGCAGCCCCCTACACCCCTCCATCTGTCTCCTGCAGCCCCCTACACCCCTCCATCTGTCTCCTGCAGCCCCTCCACCCCTCCACCTGTCTCCTGCAGCCCCCTACACCCCTCCATCTGTCTCCTGCAGCCCCTACACCCCTCCACCTGTCTCCTGCAGCTCCCTCCACCCCTCCATCTGTCTCCTGCAGCCCCTCCACTCCTCCACCTGTCTCCTGCAGCCCCCTACACCCCTCCATCTGTCTCCTGCAGCCCCTCCACTCCTCCACCTGTCTCATGCAGCCCCTCCACTCCTCCACCTGTCTCCTGCAGCCCCCTACACCCCTCCATCTGTCTCCTGCAGCCCCCTACACCCCTCCATCTGTCTCCTGCAGCCCCTCCACCCCTCCACCTGTCTCCTGCAGCCCCCTACACCCCTCCATCTGTCTCCTGCAGCCACCTACACCCCTCCATCTGTCTCCTGCAGCCCCTCCACCCCTCCACCTGTCTCCTGCAGCCCCCTACACCCCTCCATCTGTCTCCTGCAGCCCCTACACCCCTCCACCTGTCTCCTGCAGCTCCCTCCACCCCTCCATCTGTCTCCTGCAGCCCCTCCACTCCTCCACCTGTCTCCTGCAGCCCCCTACACCCCTCCATCTGTCTCCTGCAGCCCCTCCACTCCTCCACCTTTCTCCTGCAGCCCCTCCACTCCTCCACCTGTCTCCTGCAGCCCCCTCCACTCCTCTACCTGTCTCCTGCAGCCCCAACACCCCTCCCCGTCTGCTGCAGCCCCCACCACCCCTCTACCTGTCTCCTGCAGCCCCAACACCCCTCCCCGTCTGCTGCAGCCCCTCCACCCCTCCACGTTTCTCCTGCAGCCCCTCCACCCCTCCACCTGTCTCCTGCAGCCCCCTCCACTCCTCCACTTGTCTCCTGCAGCCCCTCCACCCCTCCACCCATCTCCTGCAGCCCCCTACACTGCTCCATCTGTCTCCTGCAGCCCCTACACCCCTCTACCTGTCTCCTGCAGCCCCATCCACCCCTCCACCTGTTTCCTGCAGCCCCATCCACCCCTCCACCTGTCTCCTGCAGCCCCATCCACCACTCCATCTGTCTTCTGCAGCCCCCACCACCCCTCTACCTGTCTCCTGCAGCCCCTCCACCCCTCTACGTTTCTCCTGCAGCCCCTCCACCCCACCATCTGTCTCCTGCAGCCCCTCCACCTGTCTCCTGCAGCCCCCTCCACTCCTCCACTTGTCTCCTGCAGCCCCTCCACCCCTCCACCCATCTCCTGCAGCCCCCTACACCGCTCCATCTGTCTCCTGCAGCCCCTACACCCCTCCATCTGTCTCCTGCAGCCCCTACACCCCTCCATCTGTCTCCTGCAGCCCCTACACCCCTCTACCTGTCTCCTGCAGCCCCATCCACCCCTCCACCTGTTTCCTGCAGCCCCATCCACCCCTCTACCTGTCTCCTGCAGCCCCATCCACCCCTCCACCTGTTTCCTGCAGCCCCATCCACCCCTCTACCTGTCTCCTGCAGCCCCATCCACCCCTCCACCTGTCTCCTGCAGCCCCATCCACCACTCCACCTGTCTTCTGCAGCCCCCTCCAGTCCTCCACCTGTCTCCTGCAGCCCCATCCACCCCTCTACCGGTCTCCTGCAGCCCCCTCCACCCCACCATCTGTCTCCTGCAGCCACCAACACCCCTCTACCTGTCTCCTGCAGCCCCATCCACTCCTCCACCTGTCTCCTGCAGCCCCTCCACTCCTCCACCTGTCTCCTGCAGCCCCATCCACTCCTCCACCTGTCTCCTGCAGCCCTTACACTCCTCCACCTGTCTCCTGCAGCCCCTACACTCCTCCACCTGTCTCCTGCAGCCCCTACACCCCTCTACCTATCTACCTATATTTATCCTCTACTCCACACATGTGATCGTCCTCATGTGATATTGACAGCATCTCACCTACAGCCAGTCTGCTTTGGACGTGTGGATGGAGGTCTTCTCTCTGCTCTCTGCCTAGCACTCTGCCCTGCCTCGTTAACTCTTTCATAGTCAGCCACGTCTCAGAGCCACATCTCAGAGCCACATCTCAGACACTCGTCACAGTGCCTCGTCTCAGAGCCACATCTCAGAGCCACATCTCAGACCCTCGTCTCAGAGCCACATCTCAGAGCCACATCTCAGACCCTCGTCTCAGAGCCACATCTCAGAGCCACATCTCAGACCCTCGTCTCAGAGCCACATCTCAGAGCCACATCTCAGACCCTCGTCTCAGAGCCACATCTCAGAGCCAGATCACAGACCCTCGTCTCAGAGCCACATCTCAGAGCCACATCTCAGACACTCGTCACAGTGCCTCGTCTCAGAGCCACATCTCAGAGCCACATCTCAGACCCTCGTCTCAGAGCCACATCTCAGAGCCAGATCACAGACACTCGTCTCAGAGCCACATCTCAGAGCCAGATCACAGACCCTCGTCTCAGAGCCACATCTCAGAGCCACATCTCAGACCCTCGTCTCAGAACCACATCTCAGAGCCAGATCACAGACCCTCGTCTCAGAGCCAAATCTCAGAGCCAGATCACAGACACTCGTCTCAGAGCCACATCTCAGAGCCACATCTCAGACCCTCGTCTCAGAGCCACATCTCAGAGCCAGATCACAGACCCTCGTCTCAGAGCCACATCTCAGAGCCACATCTCAGACCCTCGTCTCAGAGCCACATCTCAGAGCCACATCTCAGACCCTCGTCTCAGAGCCACATCTCAGAGCCACATCTCAGACCCTCGTCTCAGAGCCACATCTCAGAGCCACATCTCAGACCCTCGTCTCAGAGCTAAAGTCAGTACAGCTGGGATCATACATCATGTGACTGAGGCAGGCATGCAGCCACTGAGCCCCTCTCACCTCAGACACAGCGGCAGGCGGATGGTGACGCGGCAAGCCACAAGACAAATGTATTTATTTTAAACCAAAAACGCAACGCCTAACAGGACATGGGCAGTGCTGCTTTGGGTGTCTGCTCCCTCACTATTCTCGTATTTTAATAAGTATCAAGCCCAAACAAGATTAGGCGCTTCCAGTTTACGAAATGTCAGGGAAGGCAGCGTTATCGCTCATAATAAATGGGTTTATGCAAACAGTGGGGTTTTTGCCATGCATAAGAGCTTGTTTGGTGCGTACTGCTGTGATGCTGTGTGCTGATATGCAATTATTCTAAAGAGTATCAAAGTTCAGGTGTGAGTCTGCCGCCTTGCTGGAAAAGCCAGGGATACTCTGAGCAGCTACAGATTACCACAGGAATATTTCATGAATAAAGAGATGGGAAAATATCTGAGACAACAAGCAGAAACCTGAAAGTATGATAAAAATGCATTCAATAATGGATGATTCGCTGTGTATTCATAATAGTAAATAGATGTTGTTTTGGTTACAGTTAGGTAGCTGATAGAACTGATTACAGCCATGTGCTTGTGTTAGGTTGGGTTACCCTTCATGACGGTAGACCTGAACTTTGATCAGTCCATCTAAAATGTTTGTGTGTCTACACTCTAATTAACCCAGTTTGTGTGTGCTGCTAATGATGCCTAATTATCATTTGTGTAACAAGATTGCTCTCATTGGCTGCTTACAACTGGCTTTCTCAACTTATTAGTAGAGTGTTTATGCAATTATGGCTAATTGAAGTGTTAATTAAATCAGGAATACAATTTTTCTAAACCAAGATGCTAACAACACAAGTGCAGGGAGTTCTGTATACATAACAACCATGCAAACCACCCGGTTCTCCTCCCCTCCTCTCCCTTTAACCCCATCACAGTGTACAGACCAGCTACCCTTCACCTACCTGCCCCCCTAACATCCACACCAGGGGGACTCAAACCAATCACAGCTGATTGGCACTTTGACTGGCTACTGAAATCAGCTTTCTCCCTCCCACTGCTTCAGCGTTAATTGCCATGCAGGAGAGGCGTGAGAGGCAGGAGGCCCAGCGGCTCTTGACCTTGTCTCTACTTCTCTGAAAATATAGTTGACTTAATAAAGACATGCTCCGGAACTTTGGTGACTACTACTGTAAGTATTTTTTAAACATCCCGCTTTGGGCTGGATGTGTCAATGTGTTGTTCATACATGCATAATCTGTGAACAGAATGACTTAACTCAATTAGCCAGGAAATCCCTAGTTTGAAAGATATTGTTTTTCTGGAAGCTGTGCTGCGCCATTTGCCCTACATTTTTCCCCATATGGGCCAGCCCCCTAGAAATTTGAGTTCCAGCATATGAGCTTAAGTCCCACGCCATTTGAGAAACAGCTAGCAAGATGCACACACAGCAGAGAGAGAGAGAGAGAGAGCACAATGACCTGGTGCACATTTCTGTACATACAGTATGTGACGTAGTACACAGTGTTCGGGGACTACTTCTGGCTTGTGAGCACTACTTTCAGAGGTACTGGCTGAAACGCATACAAAAGTACTGAAGTATCTCTTTAACTAAAGCTATTTTGAAAAGGTAATTCACTACATCCACTACTTCATGAAAAATTATAATGAAATGAAATAGAATACAAATTGCAAGAACAGATCACTGTGGTCAGATGTTAACAGAATGTGTAATTTATCCTATTAAACACAAAAACAATGTTTCAAGTGAGAACTAGGCAGATCTGATGCAGAACAGACAGGAAATTCTTGCCTACTTCCACCATGTTTAATTTTTGCATAAAAAGTAGTGTGTAGTTCAAGTAGATAGCTACACCTCTACATGGTAGAAAATGAATAACTACTGACAACTACCAAGATTTAAATTTAGTTCAACTACTATTTCAATTTAGTTTTGTTATTGCAAAATGGAGTTTAATTGCTGGTTGAACTACATGTAGTTCACCACTAAAATATGAACCAGCCATCTATCAGATAGAAGGGTTTCTACATTTATATTTTACATTCATGTCATTGGGCATTTAGTGGAAGAACTTGGGAAGGCTGAACACCAGGCGGGTTGCAGCGTTCTGGATGAGTTGCATGGGTTTGATGGCACAAGAAGAACTTGGGAAGGTTGAACAGCAGGCAGGTTGCAGCGTTCTGGATGAGATGCATGGGTTTGATGGCACAAGAAGAACTTGGGAAGGCTGAACACCAGGTGGGTTGCAGCGTTCTGGATGAGTTGCATGGGTTTGATGGCACAAGAAGAACTTGGGAAGGTTGAACACCAGGCGGGTTGCAGCGTTCTGGATGAGATGCATGGGTTTGATGGCACAAGAAGAACTTGGGAAGGTTGAACACCAGGCGGGTTGCAGCGTTCTGGATGAGTTGCATGGGTTTGATGGCACAAGAAGAACTTGGGAAGGTTGAACAGCAGGCAGGTTGCAGCGTTCTGGATGAGATGCATGGGTTTGATGGCACAAGAAGAACTTGGGAAGGCTGAACACCAGGTGGGTTGCAGCGTTCTGGATGAGTTGCATGGGTTTGATGGCACAAGAAGAACTTGGGAAGGTTGAACACCAGGCGGGTTGCAGCGTTCTGGATGAGATGCATGGGTTTGATGGCACAAGAAGAACTTGGGAAGGTTGAACACCAGGCGGGTTGCAGCGTTCTGGATGAGATGCATGGGTTTGATGGCACAAGAAGAACTTGGGAAGGTTGAACAAAAGGCGGGTTGCAGCGTTCTGGATGAGTAGCATGGGTTTGATGGCACAAGCAGGGAGCCCAGCAAGCAGCCAGTTGCAGTAGTCCAGACAGGAGATGACAGGATGCAGAATACACACAGGATAGACAGGATGCAGAATACAGGGAACCGGAAGAGGAAAATAGTGGATGATTGGATGAGTCAGTCCTCATTCAGAGAGATTTTCACACAAATAGGACAGGGTAATAACTGATGTTGTTTTCTCCCCATGTCAATAGGGTTGTGTCCTCATTTGATATCATACTGTAGACATTCTGTTTCTTCATTGCCTCAGGAAGATAATTAATTCCATCCCTCTCCTCTTCATCTTAAGTCATCCTACAGTCATTATGTCTCTACCTGTCCCACTCTGCTCCTGAAGAAACCCCTTGGTTTTGATTCATCATCTGCATTTGACTTAATGAGAGGTCATTCACATATCTGGTCACAGTGGTTAGATCAATCGATGATGGACGGCCAATTGGCAGAAATACCCCAAAAAATGGATTGATATCGTCTGCTTACTGTGTAATAGTATATTTTCAGTGGTGCAGGAAGTTACATTTTATGTGACTATATCGCCTTCTGAGTTGGAGAGGTAAGGTGAACCCAATGACTGAGATAGTGTGCCTCTGTATGTAAAGTAGATTCTATAAACACGTGATTGGTCAATCAGTAATATTTTCATTATACACATACTGTGGACACACCTACAACAGACATCGTACACACACACAGCCTGGTCTCATAGACTAGACGTAACATAATACATGTAAATCCAGGACACTCAGGTTAGTATTATATGATACGTTTGGTATGGTTACATAAGACAGAAGGTTACCCGGCCCTTTTCTGCAGTCAAATGACCTAGTGGTCTCATGGGTGGAGTGTTATAAATATTTTTCAGAATGTCATATAAACATAAATTTTTTTAAACTGACGAAAATCCGGTGTTTATACAGTATGTTAAACGGTTTGTTATATTTCAGTCTTCTGTGATGTATATAAAGTGTAATATTGGGATGCAAACTCAAAATGTAATACATTTTAACTCTATATCTGACATGGTACAGGTGGATGTGACACGAGCCAAAGGTTGCATGATTCCATCATGGACAACTTTCGAATTTTAGATAATTAGCAACTTTGTAACTACATACTACTTTTGTTAGCTAACCCTTCCCCTAACCCTAACATTAACCCTAACCCTAACCCTAACCTTAACCCCTAACCCCTAGCCGAGCTAGCGTTAGCATTAGACACCTAGCTATAACTTGGTACCGAGTTGATGTGCAGGGGTACATAGTAACATATAGTAACATATCATACAATTTGCAAATTTGTAACATATTGTATGAATTGTAATTCGTAACATTTAATATGAAATGGATGATGGACAATCACAAATGAATGCAAACCATAAAAACGTAATATGTCATACTAATTGGAGTGTCCCGGATTTACATTTACTATGTTACGTCTACAGGTTGCACCAACACACCATACACACACCAGTACCCATAAAAAGAAAAACATTCTGTTAGGAGTTTATTCATTGATTTACTCCGGCCTATAATGCCAATGTCTTCCTCCCTGAATGCCGTAATGTGTCCACTTGACCTTTCTTTGTGGCTCCTTCCTGGTGAATCGACACTTAAATGTTTGGCCCTGGCCTTTTCAGCACCATTGGTGTCCTCCATCTGCAGTGTGGCCTACCTGGCAGACATCGGCAGCCTGTCAGCACATCTCACATATACACAGCACTGCTTAGCTAGAGATCCACACAGCACAGTATGGTGTATCTAGCTTATTGTAGAGAGGCTACTCACAGTACAGTACAGTCCATCTAGCTTACTGTAGAGAGGCTACTCACAACACAGTACAGTCCATCTAGCTTACTGTAGAGAGGCTACTCACAACACAGTAAAGTCCATCTAGCTTACTGTAGAGAGACTACTCACAGTACAGTACAGTCCATCTAGCTTACTGTAGAGAGACTACTCACAGTACAGTACAGTCCATCTAGCTTACTGTAGAGAGGCTACTCACAACACAGTACAGTCCATCTAGCTTACTGTAGAGAGGCTACTCACAACACAGTACAGTCCATCTAGCTTACTGTAGAGAGACTACTCACAGTACAGTACAGTCCATCTAGCTTACTGTAGAGAGACTACTCACAGTACAGTACAGTCCATCTAGCTTACTGTAGAGAGGCTACTCACAGTACAGTACAGTCCATCTAGCTTACTGTAGAGAGACTACTCACAACACAGTACAGTCCATCTAGCTTACTGTAGAGAGGCTACTCATAACACAGTACAGTCCATCTAGCTTACTGTAGAGAGGCTACTCACAGTACAGTACAGTCCATCTAGCTTACTGTAGAGAGACTACTCACAGTACAGTACAGTGCATCTAGCTTATTGTAGAGAGACTACTCACAGTACAGTACAGTCCATCTAGCTTACTGTAGAGAGGCTACTCACAGCACAGTACAGTCCATCTAGCTTACTGTAGAGAGGCTACTCACAGTACAGTACAGTCCATCTAGCTTACTGTAGAGAGACTACTCACAGTACAGTACAGTCCATCTAGCTTACTGTAGAGAGACTACTCACAGTACAGTACAGTCCATCTAGCTTACTGTAGAGAGGCTACTCACAGCGCAGTACAGTCCATCTAGCTTACTGTAGAGAGGCTACTCACAACACAGTACAGTCCATCTAGCTTACTGTAGAGAGACTACTCACAGCACAGTACAGTCCATCTAGCTTACTGTAGAGAGACTACTCACAACACAGTACAGTCCATCTAGCTTACTGTAGAGAGGCTACTCACAACACAGTACAGTCCATCTAGCTTACTGTAGAGAGGCTACTCACAACACAGTACAGTCCATCTAGCATACTGTAGAGAGGCTACTCACAACACAGTACAGTCCATCTAGCTTACTGTAGAGAGACTACTCACAGTACAGTACAGTCCATCTAGCTTACTGTAGAGAGACTACTCACAGTACAGTACAGTCCATCTAGCTTACTGTAGAGAGGCTACTCACAGTACAGTACAGTCCATCTAGCTTACTGTAGAGAGGCTACTCACAGCACAGTACAGTCCATCTAGCTTACTGTAGAGAGGCTACTCACAGTACAGTACAGTCCATCTAGCTTACTGTAGAGAGGCTACTCACAGTACAGTACAGTCCATCTAGCTTACTGTAGAGAGGCTACTCACAGCACAGTACAGTCCATCTAGCTTACTGTAGAGAGGCTACTCACAACACAGTACAGTCCATCTAGCTTACTGTAGAGAGGCTACTCACAGTACAGTACAGTCCATCTTGCTTACTGTAGAGAGGCTACTCACAACACAGTACAGTCCATCTAGCTTACTGTAGAGAGGCTACTCACAGCACAGTACAGTCCATCTAGCTTACTGTAGAGAGGCTACTCACAGTACAGTACAGTCCATCTAGCTTACTGTAGAGAGACTACTCACAGCGCAGTACAGTCCATCTAGCTTACTGTAGAGAGGCTACTCACAACACAGTACAGTCCATCTAGCTTACTGTAGAGAGGCTACTCACAGCGCAGTACAGTCCATCTAGCTTACTGTAGAGAGGCAACTCACAACACAGTACAGTCCATATAGCTTACTGTAGAGAGACTACTCACAACACAGTACAGTCCATCTAGCTTACTGTAGAGAGGCTACTCACAGTACAGTACAGTCCATCTAGCTTACTGTAGAGAGACTACTCACAGTACAGTACAGTCCATCTAGCTTACTGTAGAGAGGCTACTCACAACACAGTACAGTCCATCTAGCTTACTGTAGAGAGACTACTCACAGCACAGTACAGTCCATCTAGCTTACTGTAGAGAGACTACTCACAACACAGTACAGTCCATCTAGCTTACTGTAGAGGCTACTCACAGCACAGTACAGTCCATCTAGCTTACTGTAGAGAGACTACTCACAACACAGTACAGTCCATCTAGCTTACTGTAGAGAGACTACTCACAGCACAGTACAGTCCATCTAGCTTACTGTAGAGAGACTACTCACAACACAGTACAGTCCATCTAGCTTACTGTAGAGAGGCTACTCACAGTACAGTACAGTCCATCTAGCTTACTGTAGAGAGACTACTCACAGTACAGTACAGTCCATCTAGCTTACTGTAGAGAGGCTACTCACAACACAGTACAGTCCATCTAGCTTACTGTAGAGAGACTACTCACAGCACAGTACAGTCCATCTAGCTTACTGTAGAGAGGCTACTCACAGTACAGTACAGTCCATCTAGCTTACTGTAGAGAGGCTACTCACAGTACAGTCCGTCTAGCTTACTGTAGAGAAGCTACTCACAACACAGTACAGTCCATCTAGCTTACTGTAGAGAGGCTACTCACAGTACAGTACAGTCCATCTAGCTTACTGTAGAGGCTACTCACAACACAGTACAGTCCATCTAGCTTACTGTAGAGAGGCTACTCACAACACAGTACAGTCCATCTAGCTTACTGTAGAGAGACTACTCACAGCACAGTACAGTCCATCTAGCTTACTGTAGAGAGGCTACTCACAACACAGTACAGTCCATCTAGCTTACTGTAGAGAGGCTACTCACAGTACAGTACAGTCCATCTAGCTTACTGTAGAGAGACTACTCACAACACAGTACAGTCCATCTAGCTTACTGTAGAGAGGCTACTCACAGCACAGTACAGTCCATCTAGCTTACTGTAGAGAGACTACTCACAGTACAGTACAGTCCATCTTGCTTACTGTAGAGAGGCTACTCACAACACAGTACAGTCCATCTAGCTTACTGTAGAGAGGCTACTCACAGTACAGTACAGTCCATCTAGCTTACTGTAGAGAGGCTACTCACAGCACAGTACAGTCCATCTAGCTTACTGTAGAGAGGCTACTCACAACACAGTACAGTCCATCTAGCTTACTGTAGAGAGACTACTCACAGCACAGTACAGTCCATCTAGCTTACTGTAGAGAGGCTACTCACAACACAGTACAGTCCATCTAGCTTACTGTAGAGAGGCTACTCACAACACAGTACAGTCCATCTAGCTTACTGTAGAGAGACTACTCACAACACAGTACAGTCCATCTAGCTTACTGTAGAGAGACTACTCACAGTACAGTACAGTCCATCTAGCTTACTGTAGAGAGACTACTCACAGCACAGTACAGTCCATCTAGCTTACTGTAGAGAGACTACTCACAACACAGTACAGTCCATCTAGCTTACTGTAGAGAGACTACTCACAGTACAGTACAGTCCATCTAGCTTACTGTAGAGAGGCTACTCACAACACAGTACAGTCCATCTAGCTTACTGTAGAGAGGCTACTCACAGTACAGTACAGTCCATCTAGCTTACTGTAGAGAGACTACTCACAGTACAGTACAGTCCATCTAGCTTACTGTAGAGAGGCTACTCACAACACAGTACAGTCCATCTAGCTTACTGTAGAGAGGCTACTCACAGCACAGTACAGTCCATCTAGCTTACTGTAGAGAGGCTACTCACAACACAGTACAGTCCATCTAGCTTACTGTAGAGAGACTACTCACAGCACAGTACAGTCCATCTAGCTTACTGTAGAGAGGCTACTCACAACACAGTACAGTCCATCTAGCTTACTGTAGAGAGACTACTCACAACACAGTACAGTCCATCTAGCTTACTGTAGAGAGACTACTCACAGCACAGTACAGTCCATCTAGCTTACTGTAGAGGCTACTCACAACACAGTACAGTCCATCTAGCTTACTGTAGAGAGGCTACTCACAGTACAGTACAGTCCATCTAGCTTACTGTAACTGTAGAGAGGCTACTCACAACACAGTACAGTCCATCTAGCTTACTGTAGAGAGACTACTCACAGCACAGTACAGTCCATCTAGCTTACTGTAGAGAGGCTACTCACAACACAGTACAGTCCATCTAGCTTACTGTAGAGAGGCTACTCACAACACAGTACAGTCCATCTAGCTTACTGTAGAGAGGCTACTCACAACACAGTACAGTCCATCTAGCTTACTGTAGAGAGACTACTCACAGTACAGTACAGTACAGTCCATCTAGCTTACTGTAGAGAGGCTACTCACAGCACAGTACAGTGCATCTAGCTTACTGTAGAGGCTACTCACAGTACAGTACAGTCCATCTAGCTTACTGTAGAGAGGCTACTCACAACACAGTACAGTCCATCTAGCTTACTGTAGAGGCTACTCACAGCACAGTACAGTCCATCTAGCTTACTGTAGAGAGGCTACTCACAGTACAGTACAGTCCATCTAGCTTACTGTAGAGAGACTACTCACAGTACAGTACAGTCCATCTAGCTTACTGTAGAGAGGCTACTCACAGTACAGTACAGTCCATCTAGCTTACTGTAGAGAGACTACTCACAACACAGTACAGTCCATCTAGCTTACTGTAGAGAGGCTACTCACAACACAGTACAGTCCATCTAGCTTACTGTAGAGAGGCTACTCACAACACAGTACAGTCCATCTAGCTTACTGTAGAGAGGCTACTCACAGTACAGTACAGTCCATCTAGCTTACTGTAGAGAGGCTACTCACAGTACAGTACAGTCCATCTAGCTTACTGTAGAGAGACTACTCACAGCACAGTACAGTGCATCTAGCTTACTGTAGAGAGGCTACTCACAACACAGTACAGTCCATCTAGCTTACTGTAGAGAGGCTACTCACAGTACAGTACAGTCCATCTAGCTTACTGTAGAGAGGCTACTCACAACACAGTACAGTCCATCTAGCTTACTGTAGAGAGACTACTCACAACACAGTACAGTCCATCTAGCTAACTGTAGAGAGGCTACTCACAGTACAGTACAGTCCATCTAGCTTACTGTAGAGAGGCTATTCACAGTACAGTACAGTCCATCTAGCTTACTGTAGAGAGGCTACTCACAACACAGTACAGTCCATCTAGCTTACTGTAGAGAGGCTACTCACAGTACAGTACAGTCCATCTAGCTTACTGTAGAGAGGCTACTCACAACACAGTACAGTCCATCTAGCTTACTGTAGAGAGGCTACTCACAGTACAGTACAGTCCATCTAGCTTACTGTAGAGAGACTACTCACAGTACAGTACAGTCCATCTAGCTTACTGTAGAGAGGCTACTCACAGTACAGTACAGTCCATCTAGCTTACTGTAGAGAGGCTACTCACAACACAGTACAGTCCATCTAGCTTACTGTAGAGAGGCTACTCACAGCACAGTACAGTCCATCTAGCTTACTGTAGAGAGACTACTCACAGTACAGTACAGTCCATCTAGCTTACTGTAGAGAGGCTACTCACAACACAGTACAGTCCATCTAGCTTACTGTAGAGAGACTACTCACAGTACAGTACAGTCCATCTAGCTTACTGTAGAGAGACTACTCACAACACAGTACAGTCCATCTAGCTTACTGTAGAGAGACTACTCACAACACAGTACAGTCCATCTAGCTTACTGTAGAGAGGCTACTCACAACACAGTACAGTCCATCTAGCTTACTGTAGAGAGGCTACTCACAACACAGTACAGTCCATCTAGCTTACTGTAGAGAGGCTACTCACAACACAGTACAGTCCATCTAGCTTACTGTAGAGAGGCTACTCACAACACAGTACAGTCCATCTAGCTTACTGTAGAGAGGCTACTCACAGCTCAGTACAGTCCATCTAGCTTACTGTAGAGAGGCTACTCACAACACAGTACAGTCCATCTAGCTTACTGTAGAGAGGCTACTCGCAACACAGTACAGTCCATCTAGCTTACTGTAGAGAGGCTACTCACAACACAGTACAGTCCATCTAGCTTACTGTAGAGAGACTACTCACAACACAGTACAGTGCATCTAGCTTACTGTAGAGAGGCTACTCACAACACAGTACAGTCCATCTAGCTTACTGTAGAGAGACTACTCACAGCACAGTACAGTCCATCTAGCTTACTGTAGAGAGGCTACTCACAACACAGTACAGTCCATCTAGCTTACTGTAGAGAGGCTACTCACAGCACAGTACAGTCCATCTAGCTTACTGTAGAGAGACTACTCACAGTACACTACAGTCCATCTAGCTTACTGTAGAGAGGCTACTCACAACACATTACAGTCCATCTAGCTTACTGTAGAGAGGCTACTCACAACACAGTACAGTCCATCTAGCTTATTGTAGAGAGACTACTCACAACACAGTACAGTCCATCTAGCTTACTGTAGAGAGACTACTCACAGTACAGTACAGTCCATCTAGCTTACTGTAGAGAGGCTACTCACAACACAGTACAGTCCATCTAGCTTACTGTAGCGAGGCTACTCACAACACAGTACAGTCCATCTAGCTTACTGTAGATAGGCTACTCACAACACAGTACAGTCCATCTAGCTTACTGTAGAGAGGCTACTCACAACACAGTACAGTCCATCTAGCTTACTGTAGAGAGACTACTCACAACACAGTACAGTCCATCTAGCTTACTGTAGAGAGACTACTCACAGTACAGTACAGTCCATCTAGCTTACTGTAGAGAGGCTACTCACAACACAGTACAGTCCATCTAGCTTACTGTAGAGAGACTACTCACAGTACAGTACAGTCCATCTAGCTTACTGTAGAGAGGCTACTCACAACACAGTACAGTCCATCTAGCTTACTGTAGAGAGACTACTCACAACACAGTACAGTCCATCTAGCTTACTGTAGAGAGACTACTCACAGTACAGTACAGTCCATCTAGCTTACTGTAGAGAGACTACTCACAGCACAGTACAGTCCATCTAGCTTACTGTAGAGAGACTACTCACAACACAGTACAGTCCATCTAGCTTACTGTAGAGAGACTACTCACAGTACAGTACAGTCCATCTAGCTTACTGTAGAGAGGCTACTCACAACACAGTACAGTCTATCTAGCTTACTGTAGGTAGGCTACTCACAGTACAGTACAGTCCATCTAGCTTACTGTAGAGAGACTACTCACAGTACAGTACAGTCCATCTAGCTTACTGTAGAGAGGCTACTCACAACACAGTACAGTCCATCTAGCTTACTGTAGAGAGGCTACTCACAGCACAGTACAGTCCATCTAGCTTACTGTAGAGAGGCTACTCACAACACAGTACAGTCCATCTAGCTTACTGTAGAGAGACTACTCACAGCACAGTACAGTCCATCTAGCTTACTGTAGAGAGGCTACTCACAACACAGTACAGTCCATCTAGCTTACTGTAGAGAGACTACTCACAACACAGTACAGTCCATCTAGCTTACTGTAGAGAGACTACTCACAGCACAGTACAGTCCATCTAGCTTACTGTAGAGAGGCTACTCACAACACAGTACAGTCCATCTAGCTTACTGTAGAGAGGCTACTCACAGTACAGTACAGTCCATCTAGCTTACTGTAACTGTAGAGAGGCTACTCACAACACAGTACAGTCCATCTAGCTTACTGTAGAGAGACTACTCACAGCACAGTACAGTCCATCTAGCTTACTGTAGAGAGGCTACTCACAACACAGTACAGTCCATCTAGCTTACTGTAGAGAGGCTACTCACAACACAGTACAGTCCATCTAGCTTACTGTAGAGAGGCTACTCACAACACAGTACAGTCCATCTAGCTTACTGTAGAGGCTACTCACAGTACAGTACAGTCCATCTAGCTTACTGTAGAGAAGCTACTCACAACACAGTACAGTCCATCTAGCTTACTGTAGAGGCTACTCACAGCACAGTACAGTCCATCTAGCTTACTGTAGAGAGGCTACTCACAGTACAGTACAGTCCATCTAGCTTACTGTAGAGAGACTACTCACAGTACAGTACAGTCCATCTAGCTTACTGTAGAGAGGCTACTCACAGTACAGTACAGTCCATCTAGCTTACTGTAGAGAGACTACTCACAACACAGTACAGTCCATCTAGCTTACTGTAGAGAGGCTACTCACAACACAGTACAGTCCATCTAGCTTACTGTAGAGAGGCTACTCACAACACAGTACAGTCCATCTAGCTTACTGTAGAGAGGCTACTCACAGTACAGTACAGTCCATCTAGCTTACTGTAGAGAGGCTACTCACAGTACAGTACAGTCCATCTAGCTTACTGTAGAGAGACTACTCACAGCACAGTACAGTGCATCTAGCTTACTGTAGAGAGGCTACTCACAACACAGTACAGTCCATCTAGCTTACTGTAGAGAGGCTACTCACAGTACAGTACAGTCCATCTAGCTTACTGTAGAGAGGCTACTCACAACACAGTACAGTCCATCTAGCTTACTGTAGAGAGACTACTCACAACACAGTACAGTCCATCTAGCTATCTGTAGAGAGGCTACTCACAGTACAGTACAGTCCATCTAGCTTACTGTAGAGAGGCTATTCACAGTACAGTACAGTCCATCTAGCTTACTGTAGAGAGGCTACTCACAACACAGTACAGTCCATCTAGCTTACTGTAGAGAGGCTACTCACAGTACAGTACAGTCCATCTAGCTTACTGTAGAGAGGCTACTCACAACACAGTACAGTCCATCTAGCTTACTGTAGAGAGGCTACTCACAGTACAGTATAGTCCATCTAGCTTACTGTAGAGAGACTACTCACAGTACAGTACAGTCCATCTAGCTTACTGTAGAGAGGCTACTCACAGTACAGTACAGTCCATCTAGCTTACTGTAGAGAGGCTACTCACAACACAGTACAGTCCATCTAGCTTACTGTAGAGAGGCTACTCACAGCACAGTACAGTCCATCTAGCTTACTGTAGAGAGACTACTCACAGTACAGTACAGTCCATCTAGCTTACTGTAGAGAGGCTACTCACAACACAGTACAGTCCATCTAGCTTACTGTAGAAAGACTACTCACAGTACAGTACAGTCCATCTAGCTTACTGTAGAGAGACTACTCACAACACAGTACAGTCCATCTAGCTTACTGTAGAGAGACTACTCACAACACAGTACAGTCCATCTAGCTTACTGTAGAGAGGCTACTCACAACACAGTACAGTCCATCTAGCTTACTGTAGAAAGGCTACTCACAACACAGTACAGTCCATCTAGCTTACTGTAGAGAGGCTACTCACAACACAGTACAGTCCATCTAGCTTACTGTAGAGAGGCTACTCACAACACAGTACAGTCCATCTAGCTTACTGTAGAGAGACTACTCACAGCTCAGTACAGTCCATCTAGCTTACTGTAGAGAGGCTACTCACAACACAGTACAGTCCATCTAGCTTACTGTAGAGAGGCTACTCACAACACAGTACAGTCCATCTAGCTTACTGTAGAGAGGCTACTCACAACACAGTACAGTCCATCTAGCTTACTGTAGAGAGACTACTCACAACACAGTACAGTGCATCTAGCTTACTGTAGAGAGGCTACTCACAACACAGTACAGTCCATCTAGCTTACTGTAGAGAGACTACTCACAGCACAGTACAGTCCATCTAGCTTACTGTAGAGAGGCTACTCACAACACAGTACAGTCCATCTAGCTTACTGTAGAGAGACTACTCACAACACAGTACAGTCCATCTAGCTTACTGTAGAGAGACTACTCACAACACAGTACAGTCCATCTAGCTTACTGTAGAGAGACTACTCACAGTACAGTACAGTCCATCTAGCTTACTGTAGAGAGGCTACTCACAGTACAGTACAGTCCATCTAGCTTACTGTAGAGAGGCTACTCACAGCCATGAAATGCAGCAGCCATGCAGACTATTCACTGCATGAAACTGTTTTTTAATATAACATTTTTAAGATCTTATACCATGCTTATAAACCTGAGTCTGTACAAATACTGTATATTCCTGTGAAGATTTGTCACTGTGATATTTAAAATGATTGACTCTGTGTAATTAAATGGCATTTACTTTTTTCTATGTAAAATGTTCTAATTTCTGGAGCATGGCGAAAGAGAGGGTTGGTCAGTGCCACTCGGGTCCTGGGCATCTGAACTGGCATCTGCTGCAGCCGGGAGCAGCTCAGCGGTCGCCCTGTCCTCACCATTGGCCGACACCACCCCGCACTCTCAAATGTCTGTCACACCCAGCATCCTGCACAGTTAATTGTGAATTGGACTGCGCTGCCCAGGCCCCTCTCAGTAAGCAGCCCCTAATGACAGGCAGAGAGACAACTACACATGTTCTCCTCTCTCCCTCTGGAGGACGCTACAGATAGCGGGCCCTGTCACAAACCTGTCAGCAGACAGACTGTCAGACAGCAAAACAGCCCAGGCCCAGCACGTGGGCCCTATCACAGGTGCACCGGTGACAATCCCTCCCTCCCTCCACCCTGCTCTGCTCTGTCTCCTGCTCTGCCGAGCCTGCTGTAAGGATTCATTAACACTTTATTCTAATGCCTCACCGTGGCCAGTTCATTATCAACACACCAAAGAGACATATTGGACATGTTTAGATTCAGAAAATCCAGCAAGAAATCCCCCAAAATGCAAATAATCCAGCCAAAGGATATTAAATAAATAGTGATTTTACCAGTTCAGTTGTTAGTCTCTATAATAATCCAAAGGAAAATAGTCCACAGAGAAAACCTCAAAATGTATTATAGATCTTAGAAATAGCCTTTCACACTTTGGTTCTTGGAAGTCAGTAGTCCACACAAAGGAAACTTCTGCTGGTGATCAATACAATATCCCATTGAGAAAGCTATCCCTTAGAAAAGTTCTCATAATGGAAAACCTAGTCTTTTAAAACAGTTTTCTACTGTAGTTACCAAACACTTCTGACCATGACATAAAGATGACTTCTGCACTTTGACACACCCACTACCTATTTCATTCAAACCAGGAAGTGACCATGGGTGTGTCTAGGGAGTGACTGGGGCAGAGCCCACAGCCGATCAGCGGAGGCTCCTCAGAGGAGGAAGGGGAGGGCCATCCTCCTCAGTGAATTTCATAAAAAATAAACATTTTAAATAATTTAAAAAGTTCTCCTTTTTAGATAAAACCTATAGTAAATATATTCACGTCATCAAATAATTGATTAAAACACACTGTTTTACAATGAAGGTCTACAGTAGCCTCAACAGCACTCTGTAGGATAGCACCATGGTGTAGCCGGAGGACAGCTAGCTTCCGTCCTCCTCTGGGTACATTGTCTTCAATACAAAACCTAACCCCCTTCCATAGACACAGTAACCCATCAGAGCTCTTGCAGCATGAATTGACATGTTGTCCACCCAATCAAAGGATCAGAGAATTAATCTAGTACCGAACGCGTAAACTAGCTACAGCTAGCTAGCACTGCAGTGCATAAAATGTGATGAGTAGCTGACTCAAAGAGAGAAAAAGACAATAGTTTAACAGTTTTGTACAAATTAATTTCTCCAAAATGAAGGAGAAGCAAGAGAGAGAGAGAGATTTCGCCATTCTTTTCACTTTCAGTTTCACTTTCTTAGCTAGCAAATGCAGCTAGCTAGTTTAGCCTACTCAAACACCCTGCTCAAACAGAGGGATGCTATGTTAGCTAGCTGGCTATGACTATCCAACACATCACTGGAACTCTTCCAAGTCAAGTTAAGCTTTTGGTTTGACTAATTTATTGCCGCAGGGCTCGCCGGTGTAAGTAATAAACTGTTTACTGACTATACACTGTAACGTTACTGCATGATTGTAGTGGATTAAAGTGCACACGCAAAGGGAAAAGGTGAGAAGAGGAGAGCGCATAGATGCGAGAAGGAATACAATGTGGCTGCTATAAAAGTGAACTGCCGATTCTGTGGAAAAACATTTCTTAAAATGAAGCAAACGGAACGAAACGGGGATAAACATACCTGAATTTGTCCAATAGAAACTTTTGTTTGCAACTGTTGGATTAATGATTACACCCTAGATCAGCTAGATGCAAGGCGGTATTGAATGTGTCACTGTCTGTCCATGTGTCACTGTCTGTCACCTCAATTTTTTCTCTCAATCTGTGTGCACCTACGTTGTTAACGTTCATTCACATGCTAGGTTGTAGCAGCCTCATGATGTTTATAGGACAAAATTTGAGGATCATGTAGAAGCCTAAAGTTATCACTTTTACATTGAACTGGGTGAATTAAATATGAATGACAGTCATCCAATATGCTGTAATAGAAATAAGGCCAGGCTCATTAATAAAATTGTTTTCCTCCCTCATCTGAAATGGCAGCGACTGCCACTGCAGCCTATGCACATCTCAAGGAACCATGGAACCTTGTGGGTTACAGATTAAAAATAATAATCATTGAATAAAAACACATGCCTTGACACTGCTGTCGGTCTATAAAAAAGTGGTCAGATGAAGCAGATGCTAAACTACAGGACTATTTTGCTATCACAGACTGGAATATGTTCCGGGATTCTTCTGATGGCATTGTGGAGTACACCACATCAGCCACTGGCTTTATCAATAAGTGCATCGACGACGTCCCCACAGTGACTGTACGTACGTACATACCCCAACCAGAAGCCATGGATTACAGGCAATATTCGCACTGAGCTAAAGGGTAGAGCTGCCGGTTTCAAGGAGCGGGACTCTAACCCGGAAGCTTATAAGAAATCCCGCTATGCCCTCGGATGAACCATCAAACAGGCAAAGCGACAATACAGGACTAAGATCGAATTGTACTACACTGGCTCTGACGTTCGTCTGACGTGGCAGGGCTTGCAAACTATTACAGACTTGCAAACTATTACAGAACGTGATCAAGACAAAGGAGATGATGGTGGACTACAGGAAAAGGAGGACCGAGCACGCCCCCATTCTCATTGATGGGGTTGTAGTGGAGCAGGTTGAGAGCTTCAAGTTCCTCGGCATCCACATCACCAACAAACTAACATGGTTCAAGCACACCAAGACAGTTGTGAAATGGGCAGGACAAAACCTAATCCCCCTTCATGAGACTGAAAAGATTTGGCATGTGTCTTTAGATCCTCAAAAGGTTTTACAGCTGCACCACCGAGAGCATCCTGACGGGTTGCATCACTGCCTGGTATGGCAACTGCTCAGCCTCCGACCGCAAGGCACCACAGAGGGTAGTGCGTACGGCCCACCGGGGCCAAGCTTCCTGCCATCCAGGACCTCTATACCAGGCGGTGTCAGAAGAAGGCCCTAAAAATGGTCAAAGACTCCAGCCACCCTAGTCATAGACTGTTCTCTCTGCTATTGTACGGAAAGCGCTACCGGAGCACCAAGTCTAGGTCCAAGAGGCTTCTAAACAGCTTCTACCACCAAGCCATAAGACTCCTGAACAGATAATCAAATGGCTACCCAGACTATTTGCATTGCCCCCCCCCCCCCCCCCCCCCCCCCCCGCTGCTGCTACTCTCTGTTATTATCTATGCATAGTCACTTTAAATAACTCTGTACATATTACCTCAATTACCTCGGCACCGGTGCCCCCACACATTGACTCTGTACCGGTACCCCCTGTATATAGCCCCGCTATTGTTATTTACTGCTGCTCTTTAATCATTTGTTAATCTTATCTCTTACTTTTTTTATTTTATTTTTATTTTCTTAAAACTGCATTGTTGGTTAAGGGCTTGTAAGTAAGCATTTCGCTGTAAGTTCTTCACCTGTTGTATTCGGCGCATGTGACAAATATAATTTGATTTGATTTGATAGTGTCTATCTATCCAGTCGTTTTTTACCTCAGTGCAAATTCTGGTTACAACCTCACTCCGTTTCACTGACTTCCTCCTCTGGTTAGGAAGACTCTGCAGGTGTGTGTGGAGTAAATGAAGGATACTCCTGGTAGTGTAATAGACCTGAGCACAGACGTATGGAACACATGTGATAATATCTCCTCATAGGAGCCCAAATGAGCCATTACAACAGCTAATCTGAGAGGCACACTCCATTCAGCTCTCCATCTGCCAGCCGTGTCTCTAGGTGCCGCTTGCTAGGTTTCTCCTGAACACAGCACAGCCATACAGGGGCCAGATGGAATACACACCATTAAGACTCATCCATTGGCAAAAGGTAGTTGGAATGGAGAGGGAAGAGGACTGTGGAGAGGCAGTGAGATGATGCAAGAAGAAAGACCAGGTGAAAGCGTTGAACAGATTCTCTCAACTCAACATTAACTTCAACATACTGACTGGGTAAGTAATTGCGTATTTATTTTATTCACTTGGCTGTGGATGACTTGGACCCCCATGCTTGGTAGTGTAAGCATGTGGTGCTAACACATCCACCACAGAGATACACCAGTAAACATCCTGGCCCCTCTCATGCTCTCCTCTCCTACTACCACTACAATCTCCCAGCTCTATCCCACCCTCACCAACCAGGGGGAGAAAAAGAGGTGGGAAGGGGAGCGAGCAAAAGGGGTGATAGGGAGGGAGAGAAGCAGTTTGTGCTGCCGTCTACCTCTGGGTGAAGAAGACATACAACATTAATGGTATCCTTTAACATCTCCTTAACCCCAATCCCCCTAGCCCCTAGCCCTACCCCCCTCTCCAGCCGCTGCCCCCCAACACACTCCACCCCCCCAAGTGCTGCTCCCGAGGGGCCTGTTTGTTTCCCTGCCAGGGGCACAGGCGGCGGAACACTGATGAGGTGCTCAGGCCACCGTGAAATGCACCATAACATGCCAGCGCAGGGGCCTGGTGAGATTGCCGTATTTACTTTTTAATCTGGCAGCCCTAATACATGCGATAAAAACTTTGTCACATTAGATGGTGACAGATGGGCCTGGAGATATTATTACTGGTCTGGGGGGGTGGGAGGAGTGTGACTGGGGGTGGAGGGGGGGAGAAGCAATGCCCCCAATCACGATAATTTTTCATCACCCCAATTACATTGTTGAGTGCGTTTCGGCAGCAGCACGTGCACACTAGTCCTGCTGCTAGGAAGAGAAAAGGGAAACATATACATTTAAAGATAAAATGAGGTGCCCTAGGTCTCCCATCCTGCTGACTATTCTTCTGCCATCTCTCCAAACTGATGGAAGCCCGGTTTAAATGAAGTCTAAATCTTATTTAGATAAGGGAGCTGAACTGCTGCCCAGCCGGGACTCGTGCATCATTGTTTGTTCCAGATGGAAGGGGGGGTTTGGGGGCAGTGACTGGTGTTTGTATGCTTTATATACTGCAACTGATGGAATAACATGTAAATGTGTGAGCTAGGAGATATTCAGATCACATGAAAAACATATCTATCATTGTGCACATAAATTTGTGTAGATTTAAATATATACCAAATGACAGGAGTCACTTGCTTATCAAATTTTATTTCAAGAATTTTATTTGTGCCTGTGTGTGTGCATGTCTGTGAGTGAGTGGTGCACTGGTGGGAGGAGCTATAGGAGGACGGGCTTATTGTAATGGCTGGAATGGAATTAATGGAACGTATCAAATACATCAAACATATGAAAACCACATGTGACTCTGTTCCATTGACTCCATTCCAGCCATTACAATGAGCCCATCCTCCTATAGCTCCTCCCACCAGCCTCCATTGGTACCTCACCACTGTTTGTGCTATTGTTCACTCACAACACCAAGCCTGCCTCAAGCAGCACAAGTTTACCAACTTTTTTTCCCACCTTAATTGTTGTCGAAATTAAAAAAGAGTGTTTGTGACATGAATATTGATGTAATGAGCAAGTTTGAGAGGAGAGCAGCTGCCTGCCGAGGCTGTGGGCCTGCGCTCCGCTCTGCTCGCATCATTAGGAGCTCAGAGCCTCCCTCCCGGCCTCCACGCTAGCGTAAGCCACTAATGAAAAGAATGTAGTCACAGATCTCATTTTTCAGGCAATTCTTGTGTAAACTGGAGATTTTCCAGTGTACGCACTGTGGAACAGGGCCTCCTCCATAAATCAGCCAGCTCTGCCGCTCTGCCGTGTGCTGCCTCCTGAGAGGGGGTTCTGAGCACACGCTAACCACACAGACATATGCTGCAGCAAAGCAGAATCTGCACAGGCACAGGGCCATTCACAGCACCTACACCTGTCTCACACACACAAACACACACACACACACAACAACCCTCTCTCCACATCACATCCTCCCCCTCTCTATCCATCTCAACCTTGTTGTCCATCTGCCCAACCCCCACCCTCTCTCCGTATAACCCACTCTCAAACGTTCCCTCCGACCCCCCAGGCAAAGCAGCCAGCGACGCCTGCGTGCAAGCCACTGAAATGGGTCATTTTTTAATTAAATATAATATTAATTACTGCGAGCATCATTAACGATATGTGAGATTTGACTAATTAGTGTAATAGTTTTGAGTCACGCTCATTAAATATGAAAATTACAGCAGTAGAAAGGATTGGTTGCGTGATCAATCTTGTATGGACAGAGAGGAAATTATTTAGAGAATATCTTTTATTGTTCAATTAACTCCATTACAACCTGGCAGACAGAAATAAAGAGAGCAGGGAATTTGGTCTGCCTTGAGAGTTTCACAGATGTGGTGCCTTTGGCTGGTGGCTTTCCCTCCCTTTCAAATGCAATCTTTTCCGTTTAACCAGATGAGACACTTGCCAAAGCACACAGTCCTATCCAGAGAAGGCCCAGCCCATCGTCCAGTCAATTAGGACAGCTGCTAAATGGAACTGACATGTTGATTGTTTCACATAACACTTTTAGAGTTCAGGTCAGTTGTTCTGACTCTCATTTCAAAACCTATTTCAGAGTGATTCATTCCAAAAAGAAAAATAGAACAAATATACATATCATCCAGCCTAAAATGATGACTTCTATTAATATGATGTCAATAGGTATGAGTGAATTGAGGGAGCCAAGCCAAAGAGATAACAGTGAGGAATAGCCACAGGAGAGATTTCTGCCCATCTTCAACTCATCAGCCTCTGTTCTCCCAGGCTGGAGCTGGAGGAAAGGAGCTGTCCATTCAGCACCACTCTCCACTATATTGCAAGTACATGAGAATTTCACAAATCTCTAAAATATGACTGTGAAACATTACTGGAGTATGGATGGCCTCCAAGGCGTGTCACTGGCCAGTGAGCTCCATGCCTTGTTTGTCCATATCAGGTTGTCTGTCATATGCTCTGCTAAACAGGCTGGCTGGGACCATGGCCAGACAGGCCAGTGTGTGAGTGTTAGTGACCCTGGCCTGTTTAGATTGCCTGAAGTGTGTTGGTTTAGCATTTGAAAGCTGTGAAAATAAACGTGTTTGCTGTGCATCCAGTCTGTCCAGGTGTTCTATCATATTTGGAGCCTGACGCTGGATGGTATACACTCTGCTGTGTTGATCACTATGGCATCTGAGAGCAGGGAGCACCCCTGGCAACATGAATGTGTGGGCTACTGACGGTCCAGAAAAATAAACAATTAAGACCTCTTCAAATGATAGAGCTTTTATTCAGACTTAAAAAAGAGTCATTGTGGAGCAATCTTATTCATATGCTTTTGGGCTTGCAAATCTTTTTTTAGATGGACAGTTGGGTAATGTTCAATGTGTTGAGATAAAGTTTGGTGAAGTTCTAACTATTGAACATATTGAATCCTCCCTGATATTCCTCTCTCCGTAAAGTGAGACTGCATTGTTCATGACCTTGTAGCTTTGGGGCACTTTTGAGGGCCTCCTCTTGTACACATACATACCATAAACATTTCCTCCTCTTGTATACATACATACCATAAACATTTCCTCCTCTTGTACACATACATACCATAAACATTTCCTCCTCTTGTATACATACATACCATAAACATTTCCTCCTCTTGTACACATACATACCATAAACATTTCCTCCTCTTGTACACATACATACCATAAACATTTCCTCCTCTTGTACACATACATACCATAAACATTTCCTCCTCTTGTACACATACATACCATAAACATTTCCTCCTCTTGTACACATACATACCATAAACATTTCCTCCTCTTGTACACATACATACCATAAACATTTCCTCCTCTTGTACACATACATACCATAAACATTTCCTCCTCTTGTACACATACATACCATAAACATGTCCTCCTCTTGTATACATACATACCATAAACATTTCCTCCTCGTGTATACATACATACCATAAACATTTCCTCCTCGTGTATACATACATACCATAAACATTTCCTCCTCGTGTATACATACATACCATAAACATTTCCTCCTCTTGTACACATACATACCATAAACATGTCCTCCTCTTGTATACATACCATAAACATGTCCTCCTCTTGTATACATACCATAAACATTTCCTCCTCTTGTACACATACATACCATAAACATTTTCTCCTCTTGTATACATACATACCATAAACATTTCCTCCTCTTGTATACATACATACCATAAACATTTCCGCCTCTTGTATACATACATACCATAAACATTTCCTCCTCTTGTATACATACATACCATAAACATTTCCTCCTCTTGTATACATACATACCATAAACATGTCCTCCTCTTGTATACATACATACCATAAACATGTCCTCCTCTTGTATACATACCATAAACATTTCCTCCTCTTGTACACATACATACCATAAACATGTCCTCCTCTTGTATACATACATACCATAAACATTTCCTCCTCGTGTATACATACATACCATAAACATTTCCTCCTCTTGTACACATACCATAAACATTTCCTCCTCGTGTATACATACATACCATAAACATTTCCCCCTCTTGTATACATACATACCATAAACATTTCCTCCTCGTGTATACATACATACCATAAACATTTCCTCCTCTTGTACACATACCATAAACATTTCCTCCTCGTGTATACATACATACCATAAACATTTCCTCCTCTTGTACACATACATACCATAAACATTTCCTCCTCTTGTATACATACATACCATAAACATTTCCTCCTCTTGTATACATACATACCATAAACATTTCCTCCTCTTGTATACATACCATAAACATGTCCTCCTCTTGTACACATACATACCATAAACATTTCCTTCTCTTGTACACATACATACCATAAACATTTCCTCCTCTTGTACACATACATACCATAAACATTTCCTCCTCTTGTATACATACATACCATAAACATTTCCTCCTCTTGTATACATACCATAAACATTTCCTCCTCTTTGAATATATGCAAAAATACTATCTCTAGCCTCTTGAATAAGAGCCCTCCATATTGTAATGCTAACCTCCGACTTCATGCGGGATAGCCAATACTTCATCACATTTAAAAACAAATATATGTGTCCGGTGTCTCTTTAAAATGATTGCCCGTTTTGATCTGATTAATTTTGTGTGAGCACAAACAATTACTTTTCATCTTTATCAGTTAAAGAAATCATCTTTTTTATGGGTATCATTTATTACAAGTGGACAGCTCCTTGTTTATTAGATTTTCAAGCAGCATATCGCAGCACTGATCTCCCGCAGTCTATATTTACATTTCAACTTCAGCTCAACAGGCATGCAAACACACATAGCAGAGGCCTGCATCAGCAAGGATTCATTTTCATACCCACTCAGCTGGCCAGACATAATGTAGAGATGCATACATTTCCAGGGCCAGTGGCAGAAGGAGCTGACCGGTGAGAGGCAGAGGGAGAGGGAGGGAGGGAGTTTGACTAGACTGAGAGTGTCTGTGTTTGAGCTTTCAGGTGAGTGTCCATCATTCAGTGAGAAAGGATAGGTTCATGGCCTCTGAAATCCATCCATGGCACGGGGTCTTCTCAGTGAATATAAATGTATGTGCGTGTGCCATGGCCAGGGCCACTCTTGACAAGCCAACAGCTGTTAATTATGAATTGGCCTGTGGCGAGGGAGACAGGCTGGTGAATATGTAGAGCTGAAGGATTGGGCAGAACCCACAGACCCCCACTGCACCCGGAGTGGCAGGGCTGCCCTGTGTGTCAATCACCGGACCTGACCCAGCCACCAGGGACAGCTTGAACTGGACACCGAAAACTACACTCTGGGTACCGTTTAAATCACCTGGCTTCAATTTCCTTTTTCTGTAAAAAGCGGATTTAAACAGACAATGGTATTTTTACCTGGCAACCTTTGAGGTGTGGAGTCCTCTGGACAGATCTAGATGGATATAGTGAATCGGGACAGCAGTCCTCCTAGTGCAGTGGTTCTTAACCTGGGTTCGATCAGGGGTTCGGCGGAGGTCAAGACACACACCCGACTCATATGATTCGTGATGACACGCCCCGCTTGGCCATCATTGGCTGCAGGTGATCACGCAACATCGCTTGGCCTATCTGTGCTGCAGGGAATTTGGCGCGCTCAGTAGTCGAATTGTGACTGTCGTGATGGTACGTCGTGTGATTTATTTCTTAATATTTTAATCCCTTCATACTAACTATGTCGAGCAAAAAAATAAAGTGGTCGGACGAATATGTACAATATGGATTCACATGAATAACGGAACGTGATGAGAGTCAGCGTCCTAACTGCATGATTTGCAATGCCAAGTTGAGCAATTCTAGTCTAGCACCGGCAAAACTAAGAGAACACTTCCTTAAGCTGCATGGAGATGGACAATACAAGAACACAACGCTCGCTGAATTCAAGGTGAAGAGAGCCATTTTTCCAATTAAGAAGGGTTCGGTGAATGCGCATATGAAACTGGTGGGGGTCAGTACCTCCAACAAGGTTAAGAACCACTGTCCTAGTGTCTGGAACAGCTGTTGCCTATGGATGAGTTTAGAGAATAGGATTAATTTGCTCATTGCTGATTGGTGTAGTGGTCAGCCAATCATCACAATTATTCAACCCTTTGAGATAGCACCATTAATCTAGGGATCCTCAACAGCCTTTATCTGTCACCACTTAAAACCCCATATTTCTCCCTACAGCAGAACATGCAGGGAGCCTGGTGGTACAGTACAGCCACTCCCAAGCCCAGGGTTAACAGTGCCTATGCCTTTAACATGAGAAATATCTTCAGGAATTTTAATTAATTTTCCACTCTTAGCAGCTGAATCTACGTTACCCCCCCCCTCCCCCCCCAAGGACTTTTAATGAATTTCATCATTAATAAAATTAGACATTCAATTAGTCCCAAAATCCAGATTGCCAACTGTTTCATAACAGTCCTGGTCGGAATCCTTTTTTTCTGTTATTAAGGTGGGGGGAAAGAAAGTTAAAACTAATTTCATTAATCTAATTGTCATCACTTCAAACCATCTCTTAATTAGTACAAATTAATATGATTAATCAAAATAATGACAAAAACTCATTCAATTACAGGTTTTCAATGGCAAGTGGATGTGTTGGGGGTGATAGGGGTATAAAGGATTAGGGCGGGAGGCAGAGATGGCTGTGTGGGACGGGATTGGTCCTGATTATTTCCATGACTGACAGGTTATCAATCACGACCACACTTTTAATAACCGCTGGTTGAAAATTCAAAGGAGAGGCTGATCATTGTTGCCTCCCTTCTCACAATTTAGGAAAGTCTATACAATTTTTTTTTAAACTGGTATTATAACAACTTTTTTACTATAAATAAAGCAATCTTTACCACCGCTCTAGGCAGCACTTTTCCCCCTCTTTTCTCCACTCCCCGTCTCCACCCCCCTCCATCTCTCTCTCTTTCTCTCTCTCCATTACCCCTCTCTCTGTCCCCCTTTCTTCTTTTCTATCTGAGAAACAAGGATCTGAAAGTCGCCTGCTGTTTCAATATCCATCAGGACCTCCGATCAAACCAAGCAGGAGAGCAGAAACATGTCACCATTTGTCACATGCCACTGGGGCACACAAGCTGAGCAGCAGGTACACCCTGGGGTGTGTGGGCCAGGGAGCTGGGGGAAAGATGCAGCTGTCAGTCCCAGGCAGGTCCCCTGTCCCCTGGGACCAGCGACCAAGACGTCCCCCGTGATGCTTCTGGGCCGGACTGACCTGTGTTCCACCCATCTGGAGAGAAGGGCCAATATGGACTCTTACCCAAGGGAAGGGGGCTGATCAGCAGGCCCATCTAGGGTTGGTGACCCCCCTGGAGAGGAGTCCCAGTAGTCCCTGGATAAGGTTCCTCAGGAAGAATGTTCAACTGTGCTCCTCAAGCTTATACCTCCTCATGGCATCTCCACAAAGAAAGGTGTAACTCCAATGGTACCTGGGTTCATACTCTGGTCCCCCTGGGTGAGGTGGTGGTTTCATGGGCACTCTGCAGGGAATACACCTCCCACCCCTTGTAGAATCAGCATCGTGCTTTAGCATGGCTTTAGCATAGATACATGTATAATGTCTCTCTGTCACACATGCCACATACAGATGTAGGATCTTCATTTGAGCCAGAACGCTACAGCAGGAAAAAAGTCCTGCAGCAACAGCAAATGTGAATTATTATGTGGATTATAATGAATGGACATTTTTGTAGGGGTTGACACATTTTTCATTAGGAAAAATCAAGTCTGAAATGTCAAAGTGGACAGTATAAACTTTATAAGTCTTTTTAAAGCTCAAATACACTACAAGTTTGCATCAACAAAAGAGGGATCAAATTAAGACCCTACATCTGTAGTATGCACTCTCATACCCTAGGATACCCATTGAACATATCTCATGCAGGAGTGGATTCATGTTCGTTACTTATCTTCTGTATTTGAGGCTCAAGTTGACAGGCCTGCTAAAAGTCTGAAACATGCTACACAACATGTCTAGATGTATAAGTATACATTTCATGTCCCATATGTGTTCAGGTATTTTCATTCATACATTTTCCATAATGCCAATATTGTTAATAAACCCTTGTGTTAAAGTCTACTGTAAGTAATGCAAAGCCAGTCAACTGTCATATTTAAGGTATGCTGTGGCCACATGAGGAGGCATATGGAGATATTTCCTACACTCTCCACTGCCCTGTTCAGATATGTCAGTTGGGTCCTTATCATGCATTTTTCTGCATGGTGAGAGAGCTGAAGTACCGGTTCCGAGCCAGCCACTGTGCCCCTGATACAATGCAATGTGTTTCAATAATACCACACAGTGGCTTTCAACCCTATCCCCATACCTTTTAATTAGAGTAGAGTGGGAGCCATGAAATGGGAGAAACCACGGCACAAATGGGGCATTTTTCAAGAACGAAGCCCACTCTCTCTCTGTACACACACACAGCCACCTCTCTCTCACCTCACACACCCCCGAGACGATGGCAAAAGGCTTCCATGTGCATAAAGTAGAAATAAACTCCAGTCCATATTTCCATTGGGGGAAAGTGAACCCAATTTACACAGTGCTCCATTTCAGATTAGACCTCCAGTATACCCCTGCCAGTAATCTTGCCCCGATTCCCCCTTTGTGTCCTGCATTATTGTAGAAATAAATAACCTTTCTCTACAATCAGTGTTGGGATCTTCACTTGAATTATCGGCCCGTAGATAGCTCACTCATGATCTGCTTCTATATCCATGAACTATCCTGGGAAGTGATTTATTGGTGAAGGGGAAGAAAGAAGAGATGGAGAAGAGGGAGAGAAAGAGTGGCTTCAGAAAGACAATATTGCCCTCTACTGGTTAGTAATGTTACCAATCACTTCTTACATGGAGATACAGTGTAAAGTACTTAGAATTAATAGGATCTTAATTTATGTCTGTGAAAGTTAACTTAAACCTCTAATCTCTGTACGAATACCAACTGTTTCTCACTCCACAATGTTCTATAATCCATAATGTTCTACAACCAACCCAAAAGAGTAACTTCTCAGAGGGGACTCATTCCCTCTCACCGAACAACCATCATCTTGGATATAGCCGACAGACAGATCTGAGAAAGAGATGGGAGTGGTTATACTAAAGCATAATCAAAAACAGTCTCTCTGTGTTTCTCACAATACTATAGAGCTTCAGAGAGCGTTGCTTGACTGAGGACTTCAACTCACTTATCACAATCAACACAAGGGCCTGTGTGGTACTTATGGTGGGAAGAACAGAGCGCTCCATGATGGGCAGGGGCATGTGCTAGGGGCATATATCTGCATATATCCGCAACGCAAGCCAATACTTCAGTATCTACCCCCCTCCCCACCGGCCTTCCTCTCCTCCCCTCCCTCCCTCCCTCCCGGTCCCTCCATTCCGGTCCCTCCTTCCCCACACTCCTGTGATGTGTCGTTACACGCTTGGCTGGCTCCTCTTCCATGACAGACTGTTACTTCCTGGAGCGGAAACACATTTGATTGTTAACATCTGGGCCATTACAATTGCAAACTAGGGCTCTGTACATCAATCAGGAAGTGATTTCAAAACAAAGAGACTGTCCTCCAATCAATCTATTGGGAAGCAGGGGCATTACATGCTCCTGCAATCCCGGCTAATTAGTGGGATAATGGGAATGAGATTTATGAATCTGCAGAGGAAAGTGGAGGTGCGAGGGCACACTCAAATTAGCAGGGATGCACACCAGTCGCAATAAGCTGGATGAGCTTTTTGAAGTGTTGTTTTATATCAACTTTACTCCGCCTGTCCATCTCTCTGTCTCTATACTGTGAAAACCGCAGGCTGGTGGGACCAAGTTTAATGTGTTAGCTAACATCAAATAGCTTTAAGAGGACTTCAAATAGAAAGTATATACGATTTATTGAAATAATTCCTTCTTGAGGTGGATTGTCAGAACCATTTAAAACCTCCCCCATTACCATATCGCATTGTAGGGTTTTGTTATCTTACATTGACGCCTCTGGTGATCATCCTGGCCTTAGTGACAGACAGAGTAGATCCCAATACCTATTCCATCCATAATGAGACCATTGTATTGGCTGTAAAGGCATTAGTTACAAACAGTGGCTCTGGGCTGTAGAGAACACTGACATATGGTGGTTTCTCAGATGGATAAACAGATGAGGAGAGAGAGGGCTACAGTATCTACCTCCCTCCCTGATTCTGAACCTGGGTTTGTTTACTCCAAAACAGGTGGGGTAGAGGGCATGACCTCCAACCCCTATCGTCTGCTTGGCTTTCTCATACGATGAGAGGTGGGGCCATTTAGAGGATCATTTTATACCATATAGCAGTTACTACAACAATTGTCAACATTGTAGAACCCAAAACCAGAGAGCAGTTTGCTATTCGTTGGTACATTTTCCTCACTGACTGATCCAGCTGTAATGACAGTCACAGTGGAGTTGAGCTCTCTCAGGGCTGAATGAGTGTGTGAGGGAGAGAGTGAGTTAGGCAGTGCATTGTCCCTGGTGTCACCCTGCAGGATGCCCTGCCTCCCCAGTGGCCACAGAGCCCTGACCTTGCCTGGCAGTGGGGTACATCACCCATTAAAGCTTTGCATTCTGATAAGGCCATTTCTTTTCCTTCAGCATCTCTGAATGTCATCTCTGAAATATGAAGTCATTAGGCGATATTAAAACAGTGCTGACAAACTAATTAACAGAAGACATTATACGGGATGGGCTCGATTAATCTGCTTTAATTGCTCTTTTAAATGGGGGCTCCAATTAAAATTAATAAAGATTTACCGGTGATCACACAAAACTATGCCAAGGAGTGGCTGTCTGAAGGGCAGCCGAAAGTCAGCCTTCTCTATTCTCAAGTTTCCCTCCCTGTGCTCCCTACGCCCTCCCAACGTGAGTGTTCCAAAGAGCCCATATCTTGGAGGAAGAAATTGGAGATGAAGCATAATAACGGTCCCAGTGCCACCACTTTGCTCCTATTGTCTTCAGCTCCTTTGCGTTTGCTCCCGGCTTTGTCTACCAGACCCAGCATGAGGCATGATGTGCTTACGCTGTTTCATTACAGTAATATCAAAGGGATGTTGCACAGCACATACTGTACATAAATCAAAGCAATTCTGTAGACATTTCATCAAAAATATGTGCAAATATCCCTGTTTTTCCCCTGCCCAAAATTGCAGCCATGGAATAGTTTGAGGCAAGAATGGCTGCTACAATTGAACCGGAGATTATGGTTTTCAAGGTGATGAAATACATGCAGCTTCACATGATTGATTGTTTACATCACAGTTCATTTCTTATAACAGGGGAACATTTAAAAGTTTTGAGGACAGGCTCAGGTTCAGTATTGTGACTATAGGGACTATGGCACCCCTGTGTGGAGACTTTCATAAACAACATGACTGTGTAACTATATTTAATATCAGATTGTTTAAATATGATAACATGTTGGGAGAATAATGCTGTATGCATGCTGTAAACTATCATATGTATAATCTACTGAAATGTCAAACGGCTTAAAGCTGGATCTTGCGCTATAGTCCCACCACCGCCTCTCTACAGCATGTAACTTCAAAAGTCCACTAGATGGCACTGTTTCTCTACTGAGTCTTTATTATGTCCTTTTGTGAGGCTTAGTGATGATAATTATGATTTCATCTGATTTTCATGCTTGATCTTCAACATAGTATAACATTTTGAAACATTCCCCTTTCTATTCACTTTCTCTGTTTTTATATATATACTCTATAGAAGTCTCAATAAAGATGTAGGCTACTATACCAGGTCATCGCAATAACACAATAACAGTCCATGACAGTTCCAACATGTAAATTGTAAGGGCATGTTTTCATTCAATTGTTTCTCATATTTGCTTCTTGACTAGAGGGTGTTCTCATAATTAACAAACAAGAATAGCTATCCCCCTGTTGTCCCCCGTCTCAAAAATCAATGCGAACACTTTTTAGTATTTGGGGAAACAAAACAGTATTTAAATATCAAGTCAAATTGTATTGGTCACATACACGTATTTAGCAGATGTTATTGCTGGAAATGCTTGGTAAGCCTGTTGACATTACACAAACAACACAACTATACCAAAATGTTATATGTTTTTTTTTTCTTATTTAGAATGTCTTTTGATTTTCCGTATAGATGCGGTAAAGGAGTCATTGGAACGCAGGCCCTGGGGGGATAGAAGACAGACGCCATATTGGGACACACTCGTCATATCCGTGATGTATTAAATACATGTATTAAATGCATAAAGGAAAAAATTCAAACCTTCACCATTACAATTGTAGACAGAAGAAAAGCCAACCCGATATCATTTGGGATGCCTTGAAGGCGTACATTAGGGGAATGATAATCTCATACCGCAAAAGTTAAATCTGATTTAGAAATTAAAATGAAGGATAAAGGATCTTAGAAAAAGTCCATACATTTCTGAACTTAAGCAGGAATACAAACTTTTACTTCTGAAGAGAGGCAATGACTACAGGCTAAACTCAAATAAAGCATACTACTTAATGGCAAATAAACCTGATAAATATCTCACAGCTCTCACAAAACAAATACATGCTAAACCAGTTATGTTTAAGATAAAGATACAAAAGCAGTAATTAGAAACAATGCAATTAATGATCATTTTAAAAGCTTCTATGAAAATGTATATTAATTGGAATTAAACAATGGTTGAATGGATCCTATAGCCTTCTTAGGCTCAACAACTCTGAAGCAACTATCAACTATCAGCAGACAACTATCAGCAGACAAAAAATAATGACAGAGATCACCCAAGAATAAATATTAGATACTGTTAAAACATTAGCAGGAGAAAAGCACCAGGAATGGATGGCTTTCCCATAGAATTCGATTTAATATTTGGGACAAAGTAGCCCCCCTATTTACGCAAATGACAAGACATGTCACTCAATTCAGAACTCCTAGTTCCATGTATCAAACTGATTTTTGTGTTATATTAAAACCAGGAAAATCTGAAGAGTCCCCTGCTGATTAAAGACCCTTAATAAATTGTGACAGTAAAATAAAAACAAAGCTTATAAGTAACAGAATGGCAAAGGTCTTACCAGTCTTGATACAGTCCAGCAGGGTTTATAAAAATAGACAAACAAATACAAGAACAATGTTTCAGTTTAATACAATGCCCCCAAAAAACAAGATATAGATTTATCAAAAATGTATTTTGATGCAGAAAAGGCTTTCGGCATTCTTGAATGGCCCTTTCTATTCAAAACTTTGGAAGCTTTCAACTTTCCAGCTGCAATAATACATTTTCTAAAAATATTGTGTAAATGTTGTAAAGCTAATATACAAAAATAATACATTATCTGATGAATTTGCTTTTAAAAAAGGGGCACAATACAGGGATATCCCCACTCCCCCCTTCTGTTTGCACTGGCAATTGAACCGCTTGCAGAAAGAATTAGACAAGACTCAAACGTAACAGGTATCAGTATTGGTAAACATGAATATAAACTTATTTGCAGGTGCCTGCCCCACGTACTCTGATCGCCTGATATACCTGACCAACATTGAAAACTCAATGTCCCCTTTGTCACGGTTGTCGTAGGAAGGAGCGGACCAAAGTGCAGCATGTGTAGAACATAGAAAAACTAAACTATAAAACCCCCCCTGTCATGCCCTGACCTACTCTACCATAGAAAATAACAGCTTTCTATGGTCAGGCCGCCCGCTGTTCCCTCTGCTTTTGTGCCACCGGACCGTGGATCATCGTCGGAGGAACCGGACTGTAGATCATCGCCGGAGGCTCTGTACTGCAGACCGCCGCTGGAGGTTCTGGGCTGCGGGCCGCCGCTGAAGACTCCGGACTGCGGGCCGCCGCTGGAGGGTCCGGACTGCAAAACGTCGCCGGAAGCTCTGGACTGGGAACTGTCGCCGGAAGCTCCGGACTGGGAACTGTCGCCGGATGCTCTGGACTGGGAACTGTCGCCGGAAGCTCTGGACTGGGAACTGTCGCCGGAAGCTCTGGACTGGGAATGCGCACTGGAGGCCTGATGCGTGGGGCTGGCACAGGTGGCGCCAGACTAGTAACACGCACCTCAGGGCGAGTGCGGGGAGCAGGAACAGGACACCCCGGACTGGGCAGGCGCGCTGAAGGCCTGATGCATGGGGCTGGCACAGGTGGGGCCAGACTGGTGACATGCACCTCAGGGCAAGTGCGGGGAGCAGGAACAGGACACACCGGACTGGGCAGGCGCACTGGAGGCCTGATGCGTGGGGCTGGCACAGGTGGTGCCAGACTGGTAACACGCACCTCAGGGCAAGTGCGAGGAGCAGGCACAGGGCATTCCAGGCTGGATAGACTCACTGGAGGTCGGGTACGTGGGGCAGGCACAGGATATACTGAGCCGTGGAGGCGCACTGGAGGTCTCGAGCGTAGAGCTGGCACAAACCGTCCTGGCTGGATGCTCAACCTAGCTCAACAAATGCGGGGCGCGGGTTCAGATCGCACCGGGCTATGAATGCGCACTGTGTCGCCAGTGCGCATTCACCGCATTACCTACCGCATACAACTGTGCTTGCTTCGTCACTTGCTCCCCACAGTAAGCACAGGGAGTTGGCTCAGGTCTTCAACCTGACTCTGCCAATCTCCCCGTGTGCCCCCCAAAACAATTTTTGGGGGCTGCCTCTCGCACTTGCTTAGTGGTTGATATAGTGCCTCATAATATCGCCGCTCCGCTTTCGCTGCCTCAATCTCCTCTTTAGGACGGCGATACTCCCCAGCCTGCCTCCAGGGTCCTTTCCCGTCCAATATCTCTTTCCAAGTCCACTGGTTCATTCCACGCTGCTTGGTCCTTTGGTGGTGGGAGATTCTGTCACGGTTGTCGTAGGAAGGAGCGGACCAAAGTGCAGCGTGTGTGTCGTTCCACATTTTATTTACACTGTGAAACTATGCAATACATATAAATAGTGTAGAGAATTATTGAACCATCTAAACCCCTGTGAAATATATTTTCTACAACCAAATATATAGTATTTTTAGCTGTTTGAAGCTGGTGTACAAAAGATGCAAAAATGTAACTTAAGACCGGAAAAAAAAACATGCAAAAAAATTGGAAGTCAATCAAGCCGCCATCATTGACACAATGGAAAAATCAAATGATTTATTATTGAAATATTGAAATAGCATGGGCGACCGAGAAAAGGAAAATGGAATAAATCATTAGATTTTTCCATTGTGTCAATGATGGTGGATTGATTGATTTCCAAGTTTTTAGTATGTGTTTTTTCAAGATGAGTGATGAGAAGAAAAACATCCAGCCCATTGAGTATCCTACTACACCCCCATATGTCATGTCTTAGTAGTTATTGTTGTTTTGGGGCTGTATCGCTTTGCTGTATTTGAACACCTTTTATTTATTTATATTTTATTTCACCTTTATTTAACCAGGTAGGCAAGTTGAGAACAAGTTCTCATTTACAATTGCGACCTGGCCAAGATAAAGCAAAGCAGTTCGACACATACAACAACACAGAGTTACACATGGAGTAAAACAATCATACAGTCAATAATACAGTAGAAAAATAAGTCCATATTCAATGTGAGCAAATGAGGTGAGATAAGGGAAGTAAAGGGAAAAAAGGCCATGGTGGCAAAATAAATACAATATAGCAAGTAAAACACTGGAATGGTAGATTTGTAGTGGAAGAAAGTGCAAAGTAGAAATAATGGGATGCAAAGGAGCAAAATAAATAAATAAATAAATACAGTACGGGAAGGGGTAGTTGTATGGGCTAAATTATAGATGGGCTATGTACAGGTGCAGTGATCTGTGAGCTGCTCTGACAGCTGGTGCTTAAAGCTAGTGAGGGAGATAAGTGTTTCCAGTTTCAGAGATTTTTGTAGTTCGTTCCAGTCATTGGCAGCAGAGAACTGTAAGGACAGATGGCCAAAGGAAGTTTTGGCTTTGGGGATGACCAGTGAAATATACCTGCTGGAGCGCGTGCTACGGGTGGGTGTTGCTATGGTGACCAGTGAGCTGAGATAAGGCGGGGCTTTACCAAGCAAAGACTTATAGATGACCTGGAGCCAGTGGGTTTGGTGACGAATATGTAGTGAGGGCCAGCCAACGAGATCATACAGGTCGCAGTGGTGGGTAGTATATGGTGCTTTGGTGACAAATGTATGGCACGGTGATAGACTACATCCAGTTTGTGGAGTAGAGTGTTGGAGGCTATTTTGTAAATGACATCGCCGAAGTCAAGGATCGGTAGGATAGTCAGTTTTACGAGGGTATGTTTGGCAGCATGAGTGAAGCATGAGTGAAGGAGGCTTTGTTGTGAAATAGGAAGTCGATTCTAGATTTAACTTTGGATTGGAGATGCTTAATGTGAGTCTGGAAGGAGAGTTTACAGTCTGACCAGACACCTAGGTATTTGTAGTATTTGTAGTTGTCCACATATTCTAAGTCAGAGCCGTCCAGAGTAGTGATGCTAGTCGGACGGGCAGGTGCGGGCAGCAATCGGTTGAAGAGCATGCATTTAGTTTTACTAGCATTTAAAAGCAGTTGTATGGCATTGAAGCTCGTTTGGAGGTTTGTCAGCACAGTGGCCAAAGAAGGGCCAGATGTATACAGAATGGTGTCGTCTGCGTAGAGGTGGATCAGAGAATCACCAGCAGCAAGGTCGATGTCTTGATATATACAGAGAAAAGAGTCGGCCCGAGAATTGAACCCTGTGGCACCCCCATAGAGACTGCCAGAGGTCCAGACAACAGGCCCTCCGATTTGACACACCGAACTCTATCTGAGAAGTAGTTGGTGAACCAGGCGAGGCAGTCATTTGAGAAGCCAAGGATATTGAGTCTGCCGATAAGAATGCGATGATTGACAGAGTCGAAAGTATTGGCCAGGTCAATGAAGATGGCTGTACAGCACCGTCTTTTATCAATAGCCGTTATGATATCGTTTAGGACCTTGAGCGTGGCTGAGGTGCGCCCATGACCAGTTCGGAAACCAGATTGCATAGTGGAGAAGGTACGGTTGTGTGTTTGTTAACTTGGCTTTCGAAGGGCTGGATGGATATAGGTCTGTAACAGTTTGGGTCTAGAGTGTCTCCCCTTTGAAGAGGGGGATGACCGCGGCAGCTTTCCAATCTTTGGGGATCTCAGATGATACGAAAGAGAGGTTGAACAGGCTAGTAATAGGGGTTGCAACAATTTCGGCTGACAATTTTAGAAAGAGAGGGTCCAGATTGTCTAACCCTGCTGATTTGTAGGGATTCAGATTTTGCAGCTCTTTCAAAACATCAGCTGTCTGGAGGAGCTGCAGGGGGTGCTGAGCTGTTGGCCGGGGTAGGTAAGCCAGGTGGAAGGCATGGCTTGCCGTAGAAAAATGCTTATTGAAATGTTTGATTATCGTAGATTTATCAGTGGTGACAGGGTTTCCTAGCCTCAGTGCAGTGGGCAGTGGGAGGAGGACTTTCTCCATGGACTTTACAGTGTCCCAAAACTTTTTGGAATTAGTGCTACAGGATGCAAATTTCTGTTTGAAAAAGCTAGCCTTAGCTTTCCTAACTGACTGAGTATATTGGTTACTGACTTCCCTGAAAAGTTGCATATCGTGGGGGCTATTCGATGCTAATGCGGAACGCCACAGGATGTTTTTGTGCTGGTCAAGGGCAGTCAAGTCTGGGGTGAGCCAAGGGCTATATCTGTTCTTAGTTCTACATTTTTTTGAATGGGGCATGCTTATTTAAGAAGGTGAGGAAAGCACTTTTAAAGAGCAACCAGGAATTCTCTACTGACGGGATGAGGTCAATGTCCTTCCAGGATACTCGGGCCAGGTTGATTAAAAAGGCCTGCTCGCTGAAGTGTTTTAGGGAGCGTTTGACAGTGATGAGGGGTGATCGTTTGACCGCGGACCCATTACGCATGCAGGCAATGAGGCAGTGATCGCTAAGATCCTGGTTGAAGACAGCAAAGGTGTATTTAGAGGGCAAGTTGGTCAGGATGATATCTAAGAGGGTGCCCATGGTTACGGATTTGGGGTTGTACCTGGTAGGTTCCTTGATAAAAAAAAAAATTTGCAACGTAAGCTTAACTTTCTGAACATTCGAGATGTGTAGGCCACTTGTGTAACTAGTAGGACTGGCTTTGTGTTAGCTAGCCAACGTTTAATTACTTCTGCGTTATGAACTAGACACGGACACGAATGATCCATTGGTAGCTTGTTGTTACCAAGTATTGGTGCTAACCGTGTGTTATAGGATGCTAGCATGCTAGTTAGCTACGGCGTCATAGGACACGGTGCACTAGGTGCATTTTCACGGAAGAATACTGTACCAAGTTAGCTAGCGGAATAAACTAAGTTTGAGCCTATTCCTGGAAACATTGAACCACTGTAGTTTACATCAAAGTTAATTTCTAGTGGTAGCTAGAAAAGTTATATTTTAGTGTTTTAGTGTTTCAGTGAATTGTTAGTGAGGGAGGCCCTGCTCTCCTGCTTCCCCAGTTGTTTAGTTAATTTTTCATGCCAATCTCCTTTGCATTAGCGTAGCCTCTCCTGTAGCCTATCAACTATGTGTCGGTCTATCCCTGTTCTCTCCTCTCTGCACAGGCCATACAAACGCTTCACATTGCGTGGCCGCTGCCACTCTAACCTGGTGGTCCCAGCGCGCACGACCCACGTGGAGTTCCAGGTCTCCGGCAGCCTCTGGAACTGCCGGTCTGCGGCCAACAAGGCAGAGTTCATCTCAGCCTATGCTACCCTCCAGTCCCTCGACTTCTTGGCGCTGACAGAAACATGGATTACCACAGAAAACATTGCTACTCCTACTGCTCTCTCCTCGTCTGACCACGTGTTCTCGCACACCCCGAGAGCATCTGGCCAGCGGGGTGGTGGCACTGGAATCCTCATCTCTCCCAAGTGGACTTTCTCTCTTTCTCCCCTGACCCATCTGTCTATCGCCTCCTTGGAATTCCATGCTGTCACAATCACTAGCCCATTCAAGCTTAACATCCTTACCATTTATCGCCCTCCAGGTTCCCTTGGAGAGTTCATCAATGAGCTTGACGCTTTGATAAGTTCCTTTCCTGAGGATGGCTCACCCCTCACAGTTCTGGGTGACTTTAACCTCCCTACGTCTACCTTTGACTCATTTCTCTCTGCCTCCTTCTTTCCACTCCTCTCCTCTTTTGACCTCACCCTCTCACCGTCCCCCCCTACTCACAAGGCAGGCAATACGCTTGACCTCATCTTCACTAGATGCTGTTCTTCTACTAATCTCACTGCAACTCCCCTCCAAGTCTCCGATCACTACCTTGTATCCTTTTCCCTCTCGCTCTCCTCCAACACTACTCACTCTGCCCCTACTCAGATGGTATTGCGCCGTCGCAACCTTCGCTCTCTCTCTCCTGCTACTCTCTCTTCTTCCATCCTATCATCTCTTCCCTCTGCTCAATCCTTCTCCAACCAATCTCCTGATTCTGCCTCCTCAACCCTCCTCTCCTCCCTTTCTGCATCGTTTGACTCTCTATGTCCCCTATCCTCCCGACCGGCTCGGTCCTCCCCTCCTGCTCCGTGGCTTGATGACTCATTGCGAGCTCACAGAACAGGGCTCCGGGCAGCCGAGCGGAAATGGAGGAAAACTAGCCTCCCTGCGGACCTGGCATCTTTTCACTCCCTCCTCTCTACCTTTTCCTCCTCTGTTTCTGCTGCTAAAGCCACTTTCTACCACTCTAACTTCCAAGCATCTGCCTCTAACCCTAGGAAGCTCTTTGCCACCTTCTCCTCCCTCCTGAATCCTCCTCCCCCTCCCTCCCCCTCCTCCCTCTCTGCGGATGACTTCGTCAACCATTTTGAAAAGAAGGTCGACGACATCCGATCCTCGTTTGTTAAGTCAAACGACACCGCTGGTCCTGCTCACACTGCCCTACCCTATGCTTTGACCTCTTTCTCCCCTCTCTCTCCAGATGAAATCTTGCGTCTTGTGATGGCCGGCCGCCCAACAACCTGCCCGCTTGACCCTATCCCCTCCTCTCTTCTCCAGACCATTTCCGGAGACCTTCTCCCTTACCTCACCTCGCTCATCAACTCATCCTTGACCGCTGGCTACGTCCCTTCCATCTTCAAGAGAGCGAGAGTTGCACCCCTTCTCAAAAAACCTACACTCGATCCCTCCGATGTCAACAACTACAGACCAGTATCCCTTCTTTCTTTTCTCTCCAAAACTCTTGAACGTGCCGTCCTTGGCCAGCTCTCCTGCTATCTCTCTCAGAATGACCTTCTCGATCCAAATCAGTCAGGTTTCAAGGCTGGTCATTCAACTGAGACTGCTCTTCTCTGTGTCACGGAGGCTCTCCGCACTGCTAAAGCTAACTCTCTCTCCTCTGCTCTCATCCTTCTAGACCTATCTGCTGCCTTTGATACTGTGAACCATCAGATCCTCCTCTCCACCCTCTCCGAGTTGGGTATCCCCGGCGCGGCTCACTCTTGGATTGCGTCCTACCTGACAGGTCGCTCCTACCAGGTGGCGTGGCGAGAATCAGTCTCCGCACCACGTGCTCTCACCACTGGTGTCCCCCAGGGCTCAGTTCTAGGCCCTCTCCTATTTTCGCTATACACCAAGTCACTTGGCTCTGTCATATCCTCACATGGTCTCTCCTATCATTGCTATGCAGACGACACACAATTAATCTTCTCCTTTCCCCCTTCTGATAACCAGGTGGCGAATCGCATCTCTGCGTGTCTGACAGACATATCAGTGTGGATGACGGATCACCACCTCAAGCTGAACCTCGGCAAGACGGAGCTGCTCTTCCTTCCGGGGAAGGACTGCCCTTTCCATGATCTCGCCATCACGGTAGACAACTCCATTGTGTCCTCCTCCCAGAGAGCTAAGAGCCTCGGCGTGACCCTGGACAAAACCCTGTCGTTCTCTGCTAACATCAAGGCGGTGACCCGAAGCTGTAGGTTCATGCTATAGAACATTCGCAGAGTACAACCCTGCCTTACACAGGAAGCGGCGCAGGTCCTAATCCAGGCACTTGTCATCTCCCGTCTGGATTCCTGCAACTCCCTGTTGGCGGGGCTCCCTGCCTGTGCCATTAAACCCCTACAACTCATCCAGAACGCCGCAGCCCGTCTGGTGTTCAACCTTCCGAAGTTCTCTCACGTCACCCCACTCCTCCGCACACTCCACTGGCTTCCAGTTGAAGCTCGCATCTGCTACAAGACCATGGTGCTTGCCTACGGAGCTGTGATGGGAACGGCACCTCCGTACCTTCAGGCTCTGATCAGGCCCTACACCCAAACAAGGGCACTGCGTTCATCCACCTCTGGCCTGCTGGCCCCCCTACCTCTGCGGAAGCACAGTTCCCACTCAGCCCAGTCAAAACTGTTCGCTGCTCTGGCACCCCAATGGTGGAACAAGCTCCCTCACGACGCCAGGACAGCGGAGTCAATCACCACCTTCCGTAGACACCTGAAACCCCACCTCTTTAAGGAATACCTGGGATAGGATATAGTAATCCTTCTAAACCCCCCCCCCCCCCAAAAAAGATATAGATGTACTATTGTAAAGTGGTTGTTCCACTGGATATCTTAAGGTGAATGCACCAATTTGTAAGTCGCTCTGGATAAGAGCGTCTGCTAAATGACGTAAATGTAAATGTAAATGATAATTTGTGTGAGATTGAGGGCATCTAGCTTAGATTGTAGGATGGCTGGGGTGTTAAGCCTGTCCTAGCTTAGGTCACCTAACAGTTTGAACTCTGAAGATTCACATATGGTGTCCAAGGCACAGCTGGGGGCTGAAGGGGGTCTATAACAAGCGGCAATAGTGAGAGACTTGTTTCTGGAAAGGTGGATTTTTAAAAGTAGAAGCACGAATTGTTTGGGCACAGACCTGGATAGTACGACAAAACTCTGCAGGCTATCGCTGCAGTAGATTGCAACTCCGCCCCCTTTGACAGTTCTATCTTGTCGGAAAATGTTATAGTTAGGGATGGAAATTTCAGGATTTTTGTGGCCTTCCTAAGCCAGGATTCAGACATGGCTAGGATATCCGGGTATCCGAGCGCCTGGGGAATAGGAGTGGTGCAGGGGGCTGCAGAGCCTGGGTTAACCCCTACAACACCAGAGGAACAGAGGAGGAGTAGGATAAGGGTATGGATAAAGGCTAAAGGCTATAAGAACCGGTCGTTTAGTGCCTTCGGAACAGAGAGTAAAAGGAACAGATTTCTGGGCGTGGAAGAATAGATTCAAGGCATAATGTGCAGATAGGGGTATGGTGGTATGTGAGTACAGTGGAGGTAAACCTAGGCATTGATTGACAATGAGAGAGGTTTTGTCTCTAGAGGCACCAGTTAAGCCAGGTGAGGTAACCGCATGTGTGGGGGTGGAACAGAAGGGCTAGTTAAGGCATATTCGGCAGGGCTGGAGGCTCTACAGTGAAATAAGACAATAATCACTAACCAAAACAGCAATAGACAAGGCATATTGACATTAGGGAGAGGCATGTGTAGCCGAGTGATCATAGGGTCCAGTGAGTAGCAATATATGAGTCAGGGAGCTAATTCAGTAGTCCTACTACGCTAGGCGAGCTGGAGATAGGGCGATTCAGACAGCTAGCGGGCCGGCGCTAGCAGATGGGCATCCGGGGACGTCGCAACGGAAGAGCCTGTTGAAATCACCTTGGACAGTTACGTCGGCAGACCAGTCGTGATGGATAGACAGTAAATGGTCCAGGCCAATTGGCAAACGAGGTATTGTAGCCCAAGAATTGGCTGATGGACCTCTTCGGCTAGCTGGGAGATGGGCCTAGCTCGAGGCTAGGTCCAGGCTATCTGGTGCTTGCTTCAGGACAGAGACATTAGCCAGGAGTAGCCACTCGGATAGCAGCTAGCTAGCTGTGATGATCCGGTGTAAAGGTTCAGAGCTTGCGGTAGGAATCCGGAGATGTGGTAGAGAAAAAGCAGTATGATATGCTCTGGGTTGATATCGCACTGTGCAGACTGGCAGGAATTGACCAAGCTGAGGCGGGCTGATGTCCGAGTTAACGGTGATGATTGCTAGCAGTGGCTAAATGACTACTAGCTAGTAGCTAGTTAGCTGGCTAGCTTCTGGTGGGGGTTCCAGTTCTAATGTATAAAAATATCAGATCCGTACCACATTGGGTGAGGTGGGTTGCAGGAGAGTATGTTCAGTCCGTAGATGGAAATTGAGATTGAAAATATATGTGAAATATATACAAAGAAAACAAAGAAAATTATATATACACGGGACGGGAAGGGACAAGACAAAAACAGATGTCCGACTGCTACGCCATCTTGGATTCTGGTGCAACCAATTACCTTCAGAAGTCACATAATTAGTTAAATATAGTCCACCTGTGTCCAATCTAAGTGTCACATGATCTGTCACATGATCTTAGTATATATACACCTGTTCTGAAAGGCCCCAGAGTCTGCAACACCACACAGCAAGGGGCACCACCAAGCAAGTGGCACCATGAAGACCAAGGAGCTCTCCAAACATGTCAGGGATAAAGTTGTGGAGAAGTACAGATCAGGGTTGGGTTATAAAAAATATACGAAACTTTGAACATCTCACGGAGCACCATTAAATTCATTATAAAAAAAATGGAAAGAACATGTCACCACAACAAACCTGCCCACCAAAACGTATGGACCAGGCAAGGAGGGCATTAATCAGAGAGGCAACAAAGAGACCAAAGATAACCCTGTAGGAGCTGCAAAGCTCCACAGCAGAGATTGGAGTATCTGTCCATAGGACCACTTTAACCCGTACACTCCACAGAGCTGGGCTTTATGGAAGAGTGGCCAGAAAAAAAGCCATTGCTTAATGAAAAAAATAAGCAAACACGTGTGGTGTTCGCCAAAATGCATGTGGGAGACTCCCCAAACATATGGAGAAGGTACTCTGGATAGATAAGACTAGAATTGAGCTTTTTGGCCATCAAGGAGAAATGCTATGTCTGGCGCAAGCCCAACACCTCTCATCACCCCGAGAACCACATCCCCACATTGAAGCATGGTGGTGGCAGCATCATGCTGTGGGGATGTTTTTCATCGGCAGGGTACTGGGAAACTGGTCAGAATTGAAGGAATGATGGATGGCGCTAAATACAGGGAAATTCTTGAGGGAAACCTGTTTCAGTCTTCAAGAGATTTCAGACTGGGACGGAGGTTCACCTTCCAGCAGGACAATGACCCGAAGCATACTGCTAAAGCAACACTCGAGTGGTTTAAGGGGAAACATTTAAATGTATTGGAATGTACTAGTCAAAGCCCAGACCTCAATCCAATTGAGAATCTGCGGTATGACTTAAAGATTGCTGCACCCATCCAATTTGAAGGAGCTGGAGAAGTTTTGCCTTGAACAATGGGCAAAAATCCCAGTGCTAGATGTGCCAAGTTTATAGAGACATACCCCAAGAGAGTTGCAGCTGTAATTGCTGCAAAATGTGGCTCTACAAAGTATTGACTTTGGGGGGGTGAATAGTTATGCACGCTCAAATTTATTTTTTTCTTATTATTTCTTGTTTATTTCACAATAAAAAATATTTAGCATCTTCAAAGTGGTAAGCATGTTGTGTAAATCAAATGATACAAACCCCCCCAAAAATCTATTTTAATTCCAGGTTGTAAGGCAACAAAATAAGAAAAATGCGAAGGGGGTTAATACTTTCGCAAGCCACTGCAGTCTAATTTTGCTCGGGGGCAATGAGATGATTCAGGATCTTTTCCACACAGCCCTTTCCCCCACGCGTTTCCATGGCAATTCCATTGTTTTGGTCGAGTTCGATTGACCTATTTACCTTCCTATTTCTATGTTGTCACAATGGGAGCTTTAGCATTGTAAACCCTGGGGGCAGTTGGACATTTGAGACAATTCTCTTTGTTTTATTTGATCATATCAGACATTACCAAGTCTTGTACTGAAAATTTGAAAACAAATTGACTTGAACAAAGCACTTTGGTTCAACCAGTGGCTTTTTAATTTAGTTGACATTTGAAGTCAATTTATGGAGGAAGATGATCTATTAAATGATTACCTCAGTTTGTATTCCCCACTCCTTCTCATGAAGCTAATAAAATAAATGTTTTAATTTCTTTAATGTTGTCATTTCAGATGCAATTGGTGCTTGGGTGCCAAGCAGGTTTTTCAATTAAATGTTTGTTTTGTGAATTGTCAAAATAATTGAACACATTAAACAGTTTACTTTAATAAAAAGCTTCAATTCTCAATCTATGCAAACTCCTTTTGGATTTTTTTTATTCCTATTAATTTATGTTTATAAGAAGTCAAAGCTGTAGCTACAGCATGTTTATTCGTACATTTAAGGGTATTGTATTGATAGTCTTTTGATAGATTTATAATCAATCATCATGGCTGAATATCATGGCAGGTTTGAAGTTGAAAGGCTTGCATTGAGCTAACAGCAGGCGGCTCTCTATCAGATAACAGGGAGAGGAACCACACCATTCATAGTTGTGGTGTCACAGTGTGTGTGAGCGTGTGTGTTTGTAAAGTGACTAACACGCTTTGAGCAGGCCGGTGCCTGGAAGAAAAAGTCAACGGGTTTGTGGAATTTTGCTTTGGTGGCACAACTCTGATATGAGGTCACATTGGGCATTACTCATTAGGAGGGAATGCATTGTGTCTGTTTTTAAGACATGGCAGTTGTTCGCAGCCGCGCTGCCCGCAGAATGAATGCAGGCCTTAGAAAGTTGACTTGTATTGGCTTCAGTGAACAATGTGAGCAACATAGTTTGTAGGACTTCAATCAACTGTCTTTTATAACATGGATTAGAGGCACCTTAGTGGCTCAGAATTGAGGCAGAATACTTTATATGGGTTGTTACAAACATTAGTACTTAAAATGTAAATGATATTTACTAAATGTTTGGTAATGCCTGAAACTAATTGTGAAATAATTCAATAAAATAAAATTGTGCTTGTTTACATTTAAGTAATTTTAGTAGACACTCTCACCCAGAGCAACTTACAATCAGTTAAAACAAAACAAGACGTCACAAGATGAAGTTAAGTGCAGCTTTAATCTATCAGCTGGACCATCAAATAACAACTCAAAATATGGTGTCTATGGAAGTAAGATGACAGTAGGCCATACACTATAGCAATAGGCACACAAACATCTAAACAGCTTTTTTTGTACATGTAAGTTTCTGGTCATTTGCAATATTTACATGTTATTAGGTTATTTATTTGGTCTTAAACACTTTAGAGTATCCAAATGTAATTATAGCGTATTTACATTTACATAAAACACTTGATACGAATGAATCTTTCTCTCACTTAGAGACAATTAAATCCAATGTCCATTGAGGAAGCATAAGTAAAATATGTATAAAAAGTACAAATGTCTTAACACTTGTAAGTCTACCAGACCTAGCAAGTACACTATAGTACTGAAACACTGCCTTTAAATATCAATACATCTACAAACATGCAACTACATCTTGTATTAATTGAATCCACATGAAAACACAACGACACAGTAATACTATCTGCTCTCAGCTAATTCTTTAAAAAAAACTCAGTAACACTTTACTTGGCACCCACGGTCATAACCATGTCATTATATGTCATAACAGCTGACATAACGTGTCATAACCTGTTATAATATGGTCATAACACTGTCATGACACATATATTTAAACCTGTTGTGACACATATTGCGTTATTTTATGGCTGGTTATGACACCTACATAATAGTGTCAAAACCCACAAAACCTACCACAAAAGGCAAAACATTCCATTACACCATAGCCTACGTGTCAACAGTATGTTTATGTTATATATATATATATATATATATATATTTTTTTTTTTTTTTTATTGAGCATATTGAATTATCATTGTAACTGCGCAAACATTGATGTCAGACATGCACCTACCTACACCTACCTACTCTGTTGATGATGACTGGGATGAATGCAGGAGCAGATTTCAGGAGCAGATGACTGATGACTGATATAGGGCATGTATGTGATAGGCCTATCTAGCTTATATGATTATGATGGTCATAATGCTTCTTGACAGTGTCATAAAGTGTATTTTCTTAGTCCAAGTAAAGTGACACAGGATGCTCATAAGGCTTCATGACAGTATCATAAAGTGTATTTTCTACAAGTTATTTAAAATATGATGAAAAAAACATTACTAAATAATTCATAACAACAACAAAATATTGAACAAACAAACTTTCAAATTAAAGGAAACTTCTTGGCAGGGAAAAACAGATTTTGAATAAATGTGGGTTGTGACCCTCTTATGTAGTTGTCATAATCAGCTGTTATGAGATATTATGACATGGTTATGACCTTGGTGTCAAGTATGTGTTACCAAAAACTCATAGGAGAGAGCTGAAGCAGTGTTATAATGTGTTTACTGAGACGGTACAAAGTGTGTGCCATAAGTAGGTTCCTGCAGTGTATAATACGTCATTTACAACATAATGTTTTTTCCAGAATTTCCTCACTAAAATCCAATTCATTGGCAATGGGTTAAAATCAGAATTTATTGTCAATGCATGATTTCAAAATGTCCTTCCTTCCTTGAGCATGGCTTTTGCTTGCTCTGTCTATAGGCAGGTGGATGATTTGAACTCATCTGGGACATCACTGTCCAGCTTACAGATGACCTTGTAGATTGCCTTCTTCCAAGAGGGGTCAGAATCTTTAGCAGTTGAAATGGCGTTGAAAAACTCCTGAAGAGTAATTTCAGAAACCTCAAGGAATCTCTCAGGAACCTGTTGGTAGAGGGATCAAACACAATGTTGTGCTTAAAGTCAAGTATCATCATAATCACCTGCACTGGTAGCAACAGAAATCTAAGCCAACAGCTTAGATGTTGTGAGTGGCAAACCACTTCAGTAGATGTTAAGTGTGTTGTCTCATTGATTTACATTACTGGTGCTCTGTGTAACATCTGCTTCCAACTCACACTCTCAAACACGTAGATCCCCTGAACGCAGCCCACTCTCCAGATCCCAATCACCTGAATTATAATCACCTGTTCACACACCTGTATGTCATTATCACACACTATTTAGTTCAGTTCTTTGCACTCCATCACTGAGAGGTATTGTTTGTTTTGATACACATTCTATTCGGAGCTCTGTTTATTTCCGTATTAGTCCTCCTGTGTAGCGTAGTTTTTGGCCATCCTCGCTAACGACGCCTTTTTGCCTATTCCCTGCCTGTACTTCTGCTTATCAGATTTCCTGTCGTTAACCTCTTGCCTGATCTCCCGGACTACATTATTAGCCTTTTCCCTGCCTGTACTGTTACTGTTTTGGAGTCCCTGTTTGGGACCTTCTGCCTGCCCCTGGACAAAGCTACCTGGCTCTTCCTTGGTCCTTTGCTAATAAACACCTGCTGTGCCCTGCGCTTAAAACCAGCGCTCTGTCTCCCATCGTCTTCATTACACTCTGAACCAACACTGTGGAACCCAGACCTACGAGCATGTTTTTCAAAAACGGACAGTTCCTTGTTCTCTGTCCTCTTTGTCCGTTCCGAATCATTAGTCGTCTGTGGTGGGATTCTGCTTTGACTTTGTAGCCTTAAACTTCACTGTTCGGAAAGAGAGAAAGCACCAAGCCTTCCCAGGAATTTCGCTCTGCTCTCAACAAAGATCATCAGATCGAGGCTTGGATGTTGGGACAAGGATCTATCCGGTGCAATTATTTCCCATAGACCAGCTAACAGTCAAGTTGTTGGCATAACTTATTTTTCTTTGCCCTCATCTCCCAACACAAAGCATCCCTGGGAAAGGAATGTCTTGGTCCCAAGGTAAAGAAAATGGTCTCTGCTCTTTCCCACCAAACAGATTTCTCCCTCGGAATTTACAGCGTCTTTCTCAGCATTCCGCATCAGTAGCAATCTGAGCCTCGCTCAGGCATACTGGTCCTCTAATCCCGAGTTGTTTTAGTGGGATTCATGCGGCTTCCTCTTCCCACAGTTTGATAACGCATCGCTCTAGAGTTTAGATAATGGCTGTGAAGCCACAGGTGCAGAGTGACACATGGGTCAGGGCAAGGACACGGTCATACGTGGCCGCAACCACAGAGGTAGGAGTTCGCTGACCAGAGCAGAATCACAGAGGTAGGAGATAGCTGACCAGTCAAGAACCACAGAGGTAGGGGATAGCTGACCAGTCAAGAACCACAGAGGTAGTAGTTAGCTGACCAGACCAGAATCACAGAGGTAGGAGGTAGCTGACCAGACCAGAACCATAGAGGTAGGAGATAGCTGACCAGTCAAGAACCACAGAGGTAGGGGATAGCTGACCAGTCAAGAACCACAGAGGTAGGGGATAGCTGACCAGTCAAGAATCACAGAGGTAGTAGTTAGCTGACCAGACCAGAATCACAGAGGTAGGAGATAGCTGACCAGTCAAGAACCACAGAGGTAGTAGATAGCTGACCAGACCAGAACCACAGAGGTAGGAGATAGCTGACCAGTCAAGAATCACAGAGGTAGGAGGTAGCTGACCAGACCAGGAACATTTAACACCCAGGTTTCTGTGAGGAGTTCTCTGATATGCTAATGAAGGTGTATTACATTTATATTACATCACACACACAATATATCACATTCATGCCAAAACAACTGTATTGTTTAGCTCACTTTAATACAAATTGTAGTTTCCAATTGTTTCTCTCAGGACAAAAAACACAGAATTGGCTGTATAAACTGAGGAGTGCTGGTGAAAGCAGAATGAACACACTGTTCCCACACATACACATAATTCACTCAATTTACTTTGGAAAGGGAGGGTGTTAAAGTAATATCTAATGATTTAAAAGTCATGGAAAAACATTGACAAGCTTATATACAGTATATAGTTACATTGGATACCAGGGGAGGAGCTGACCATATGGTAAGATACAAGTATTTTGACTTACCTGGAAGTCATTGGCTTTGTTGTAGTGCATGTTGAGGGCTCTGAACAGCTCAGAGTCTCTGCTGATGGACATGTCTTTCACATCCGTGACGCCGTCCACTATGGCCTGGCGGGCAAACTTCTCCATCTGGATGTAGTAAAACTCCCGGAAGTTACTGAACCATTTGATGAGCTGAGAGGTGATGCAGCGATTGAACTGGGGACACAAGGTCAACAACAAGTTTGAGAAGATGGCCTGATTTTGTCATTATCAACCAAATCATGATCAACTTGATATCAAGATGTTTGGAAAAAACTGTCATATTTCTTTTTCATTATTGACTTGTAAAACATTCCACAAGATAACAATGTATGTATGGATTGTATATGGATATGTTTTGCCTTGGTCTGTCATTTTGTTCAATGTTAATTACTCTGTTCTTTTCCCACAAACTTACTGAATGAAAAAAACATCTGTCAAAGCCGTGTGTTTCTAAACTCAGTCTTGACATTAGCCTTCTTATTCTATCTTTTCATCCAGAAAAAAAGAAAGAAAAACACCCAAGGGCTGGGCAGGCATCAAAGACGTTTCTTTTCTCTGGTGTTTTCGGACGGTGAGAAAGCCGCAGAGCAGCGTAAGGACAGAAGGAAGCTTCCCTCTCAGTGACTCTGCCTGATAGGATGGAATCAGACACCAGGATTAGAACTGCCTTTTGTTCAGTGCCACTTCCCACCACAGGGTCGTGGGCAAGGAGGAGATGCAGTGGGCTGCTGGCTGCAGGTCTCCCCCATGACCTTAGGGGTCAGACAGAGTAGTGAGGAGGCCTGGGCCAGACATGGACAGGCTCCAGTAGGACACATCCTGGCCATGGTGGAAGGAGAGGAGATAGGAGAGGAGACACACAGGGCACACAGACATACGGTATACCGTGGTTAGGCCCAGAGCTCGCCTCACAGCCTGCCTGCCTGCATTTTAAAAATCTGCCCTGTGTTGACGCCAAATGACAGTGGCTTTATTACAGAGGCTTTTGTCACTCCATTTGCTGACTGGAGTGGCTTTTAAAATAAATAATGCCTCTCTATCTCCCTGGCCTATGCCCCAGGACATGCTACTGGCTTAACAGCTTTGTTTTTCTAAACCGTGTATTCTTTTGTTTCCTTCCTCCAACCCACTTCTCATTCTGTCCCAAAAATACATCCACGAGTATTCTATAGGCAAATATGGTGAACGTAGAAGAAACTATTAATTCTAACAGTAAATACTATCATGTTAAATAATATTGTAATTGCTTACCTTGACATCTGGAAAGAAGGTTTTCAGCACATTGGAGCTGGGGTAACGGGTGTAGAAGAACATCAGTTTAGCTTTCTTCAGATGGTTGGGGGTTAGGCCTTGCTGGATGTGTCAATGTGTTAAGTACTTTCAGTCAATCACAATACAGTTCAAATACAATGTTCAAAGTGTTAATGGACTAGAATACTAAGTTGCTTCTGTCTCCAGTTAAAATGGATGACACTAAATAACAGCTCTGCAGTAACCAGGAAGTCAATAATGACTCTACAACAATATTCATTAGATTAGGGATTTTAATTAGTGTCTGCGGCTCTGTTGCAGCTATTTCATTGTATTAAACTAATCAAATGTTTAACATTTAAAAATACATTTTTGTCACTGCATTGGTATTTTCATAAATTATATTTTACATCATCCCTCTGAACTTTAAAAGATGAGTAGTTTGGGAGGAACAATTTAGTCTTATTAAATTAAATATATCATGTAACAAATAAAATATCTCATATCTCAGCGCAACTTTTCTATGCAACTAGATCTTTAGAGGCCTTTCTCTCTGTAGCCCACAGCCACGCCTTAGGTAATACTTTTCAGCTTGTCACAGCACACCATACATTTATTAGGGAATACTACCTTGAAATAAGGAAGTTGGAATGAAAGATTGATGAGAAATTGTTCAAAGAAAACCATAGCTCTTTACACGGTAAAAATAAAACATATCCTGAGAAAGAGCTGATAATATTCTTCTCCAGATACTTACAACCAAGGACAATGACCACTTCGGAGCATGTTAAGGATCTTCACATAACTTTGAGTTGTTCAGTAGCTTAAATAAATATCACACAGGAGCTGCCTTACAACTGGTTACCTGTGATGTCTCCATAACATGGTCCATTTTTGAAAAATGATCCCAAAAAAATTGAAAAATGATCCAAATTTGTTTTCTATAATAGTGATTATGGACATAATTATTATTACGCTGCTTATGATAATGTTTTTATTTTAAGAATTATCATTATAGTTGTCATCATAAAATTCATTGTAATAAAATGCAGAGTGGTGTGGTTGAAAATATTCTCACTGGATTATATTTCTTGGATTGCTTGTCTCTTTTGTAAAAACATGATTTATAAAATGTACTCATTCGTGTACTTTATAAATCTATATATTTTTTTATGGCTGTGTATGTATGCTCAAGAAGACAAGTGTTCTGCTAGGGAGGCACTTCTGCTTTCCACAGGCACTCAGCTCTGACCTTTCAGATACACCCCTATCACACTGATGATAGAGAAATATATTCTGTACCTTTTCAAGTCTGAAAAAACTCTGTTTCCTGGACAGAAACTGATGCTTTCTCTGCCTTTGAAAATTGGCTTTTGTTCCTGACAATTCTTATCAAAGCCTTGTATTCCTTTTTATTTGTCTTTTTCTAGACTTAAAGTCATTACTCTGCTCAGATTAAAGAAGATGCTATAATTTTCTTTGTGGTTAGCGAGATCAAAGAAAATAAAAATTTCCTTGAAGTCTGTTTTACTGGAATTGCTCGTGCTGCAATGAACCTCCACAAGTCTTTGTTCAACTGGGAAGGCAAAACACGGAGTTTGAATACTGAGGTACTGGATACTAAGGTATATATCAGATAACAAAATATTACTAAACATTTAGGATTCAGTGTGTATGTAATGCTCTATAGGCTATCTTAGTGGGAAAAAATATAATACAATTTTTTCCATACAGCCATTAATTATATCAAATCCTATGCAATTATAGAGGTTAACTGGGACACTATGAGAGTAAGAGATTTTTCAGGCCAGTAAAAGGATATATTGAGAGACATGTAGGAGTTTCTCTCTGCTATGCTCTGCAGGTCCCCACACTCCATCTTGACATGAGGGAGACACAGACTGTCCACAATCACAGGACCCAGGCCTGATGGGTGACGGTGGTGGGCCAGGTGGCTGGATGTCACTTTGGACCTCATGACGATGGAATCCCAGGGTAGGTCCACCGAGTTTGGTGAGGTTCTGTCCATGGATGGGGGCAAGCATGGGAGACCTCCGAAGTTAGTGTGGGGCCCGTACTTAAGGAGGTGTTCCAGCATTTGACTGTCATGGAGAGGTGTGCTGTAGTTGAACTGGAATGGAGACTGGTGTAAGGGGTAGGGCCTCTTCACCGTCGGGGTAACTGAGCTAAGCTGGCTCAGGGGCGATTTACGGACCACTAGAGACAGAGCTTCGGTCTGATCCTCAGGACTGCGAGCCTCACTTCTCTCATAGTGCTCTAGAGCCTGGGGTTTGACTGGCTCCTCAGTGTGTGATTGCTCCTGGTTACAGGGTACCTGGCTCTTCCTCTCAGCTCCCATAATGACGTGCTCCGGGGTGTGACACATGCGCTGATGAGATGACTGGTTGAGCCCCGTGGAGGAGAGTTTCTTGAACACCCTATCAACACTCTCACTCATCGCTTTGGAGAGCTCATGCTTCAGAGTCTCCTGTAGGTTCTTGCCTTCCTTTTGATGTGTCAGATAACTTCTGTCTGTCTTCACTCTGTCCTTACAGCCTCCTTTACCACTGTCATGCTTCCTCTCCAACTCCTCATCCATGTTTATACGGAACATGAACCCAGACTCTTTGCTTGGTGTGGTGTCATCATTTTCAGCAGGGCTGGCTGTGCCTGTGTCATCTCTGTCTTCGTGCACAGCGTCTTCCTGGTTATAAACCTGTAAGAACTTATCCTGGAGCTGTCTCAGGATTCTCTGCATGCTCTGGAGCTGCACCTTCAGCTTGTGGCACTCTTCATCCTTACTGCTGCTGCTGCTACTGCTGCCTCTGTTAGCTGGAGCTGCCGCATTGAGACTGTGCTCCTGATGCTGGGGGAGCATCTGTTTACGTTTGTTCTCCCTGTAGGCCTCTCTAGCCTCCCTGGTGTCTGACTCAGCCCTTTCACTGTCCCCATGGAGCCTGCTGTTGGGAGACCCCGCCATGCCTCGGATGATGTTCTCCACACGGGCACGCTTGGCCTGGAGGTGATCACTCAGGGGCCTGTCCTCCTCAGGGCTGACCCTAGTCGAGAGGTGCCTGCCTGGGGATGCATACTCTGCCGCGCTGTCCTTGGACGAGACACTGCTCTGGTCCTCCTGACTGGAGTCAGCCATTGTGGAGCTGGACACAGTCGATGTGGGTAGGTAGAAATGGCTTTCGTCCAGAGCCTTCTTGTTGTGGATGGTTTTGCGCAGGAGGTGAGAGATGATGGATCCATTGGAGTATGAAATTAGAGGCTCATCGTACATGTTTCTACGGAAGCAGGGGATCATGAGCCCAGCCTTGGTATCCTCCAGACCACCGTCACTGGGGTTGTGCATGTTCTGGTCAGGAAAGCTCAGGTTCATGCTCACTGTGCAACCTTTTTACTAGCTGTGTCAGGACACCTTGGAGTGAGTCAGTATGAGATGACTGGACCTCAGACTGCTCTAGAAAAAGTAAGGGGAAAAAAGGAATATACCGTAAATATCTGATTCTGTACACTATCTATAGTACAGTATATATGTGAACAGTATCGCACACTTAACAGTATTTTTGATTCATATGGTTATGTTTTGGGGAAAGTAGAAAGCATAAGTGCAAGTTAAACATACAAAACATAGAGCAGAGGACTTGCACCAGAACACTTCGGCTACTAAATGTTATTAGACAGCTCTCCCTCATTTCTCTACTACATGCCACTTAGATTCAATCAACTCTGTTGAATATCATTTATGTAATCGTGGTGGGAAACAATCATCTCCTCCTTCCATTATGCTTATGACACCTGAGTTAGGAGCTTAAAGTAGTGATGTCCACCACCACACATTTTTATTTATTTAAATAATATAAAATATGATGCAATAGCCTCACATTTTTAGAACATGACATTTAATCTGGGATCTTATAACGACTACCTCAGCTAACAAAGTTGTTATTACATATTTATAGCATGGAATATCAAATGACCCGTCGCTCATTATATGAAGACCCTCAGATTTATAAGTGAAATCTCTAAGATCTCAAGGCACAGGGGAGTGCACACTAGTATCTCCCTTTCATCTTGGGTTGGAGATAGTCAATATGAATGATAAAAAGAATAGCAGTTTTATACTCATGAAAGGTCTTCTTTAATCAGTATATGAAAGGCAAGAAAAGATTCCGAAAAACCACACAAAGGTTCAATGTACAGGTAACTGCCAAAATAATGGAAACACTTGAGTAAATGAGGGATACAAAGTATATTAATAGCAGGTTCTTCCACACAGGTGTGGTTCCTGAGTTAATTAAGAAATTAACATCCCTTAGGTTCATGTATAAAAATACTGGTCAGGCCCTTATTTTGTCCATTATTTTGGCTACCATGGCTACCCCCATATGATGACAATGTTTCCATCCACAGGGCACGAGTGGTCACTGGAAGGTTTGATGAGCATGAAGATGATGTAAACCATATGTTATGGCCTTGTCAGTCACCAGATCTCAACCCAATTGAACACTTATGGGAGATTCTGGATTGGCGCCTGAGATAGCGTTTTCCACCACCATCAACAACAACCAAATGATGGAATTTCTCGTGGAAGAATGGTGTTGCATCCCTCCAATATAGTTCCAGACACTTGTAGAATCTATGCCAAGGTGCATTGAAGCTGTTCTGGCTCATGGTGTCCCAATGCCCTATTAAGACACTTTATGTTGGTGTTTACATTATTTTGGCAGTTACCTGTATATTATTAAGAGGAAAATAAAGGGATTCATATTTTCATCTCTCAGTTGCGTTAAATTCTAGTTTCTTAGTAAGTGGATTTTATTCCGATGTGAGGACCATGTATGCACTGTTTTAAAATCTCTGTAAAAACAATAGGTTAAGTTGGCTCGTAAAAATGTATCCAGGTGAAAACATGCATGGATCGAATTCACCTTTAACTACAAATTACAAATGACAGAATTTCAGCCTATAAAAACAAAACAACTAATTTGTGAGAGATCCACATTTTATATATTTCTATTTCACCTAGTCCTCACACCATAAACCTCTACTTTTATATAAGTCCAAAATAACCATAAGCCTAGAGCCAATAACATGAACCATTTTTTACAATAACAATTTATGAGAGGATAAAACAACAACAAAAAGTTGTAAAAAGAGGCATCCTCAATAAATACAGTGAAATCATTCATATTCCACATACAGCACCTATCCCAGGTGTCATAAGTTACAGCACATTCCATATTGTATTCTGGTATATGACTGAAGAGCAGATAGTCTCTACACTTGATTTACAGTTTAAATAAGGATTATTTCATCATTATTTCATCTTCTTTATTTGATGGAAACCCTCCTTGCAACTTTTAGTAAGGCTAGCCTATTTAATATATAGTAAGGTAAGGCTATCTAATATATTGTATTTTTAGTCAACTCATGATGAAAGGTACATTATGAAGTACTTTTCTTTTGATCATCCTAAACGAGGCAAGATATTCTACCATAATACCAAACAGTCTATACATCAATCTGCATAGAAATGAAGAAACAATCCATAAAACTGTAATCAATATAATCAATATGAATATATTTTCACAAGACAAGCATTACAAACTGTGCAGCTTGTATCTGTAATGAAAAGTAGTATATATGTGCTCATTGACGATGAGATAAGTTGAGAGTTCTTGTCCATCAAATGTTTGATAAGTTAGTCTAACATCACCTTAAAATACCAAATAAACGTGCCTTTGTTCACTGAATTATTGATAGAAACAAAAAAAACGTAGAGATTTCAACATTGAAATCATAAGCAGCCAAGTTATTTGGACGTGGACAATGCTGTCCATTATTGACATCAACTAAGGTCAACCAACGATCATAGCCATTCGTTTTGAAACTACGGATGAATCTGAGTTATTTAGACTTGGTTGTCATCATGAGCATGTCCCAAAGTAAAACAACACAGAGCATGTGAACCTTACCTGTTACGTTGAGTAGAGTCGGGTCGGGTTATACGCCGAGTGATGAGATGAGATGAGTGCGGGAGCGACTGTCATTGTATCAAACAGAAACAGAGGCGTGGCCTCGGAGTTGACTCAAACAACTGGGAAAGTGAAGAGACAAGCATATAAAGGATTGTCATTCAAAATAACTCCTCAATACAAATTAGTTGAGCTCATATTATTTGCTTTATAGAAAAAAAATGAAACCTAATTTACAACAAATCTATGTATTGGCATAATAGGCCAATATTTCAGAGCGGTGAGTTAGTACAATTTGAAAGAAAACTGATTATGGAATTTGAAAAATAATCTAGGCTACAATTTGTGGTGAACTCATAGTTTGTTTAGGCACTAACTTTATTGAGTGTAGACTAGAATAAATCACATTGTCAATGATTCGATTGGCCTACCATACGTAAAATGTATATACGCATTACTGTAAATCGCTTTGGATAAAAGCGTCTGCTAAATGGCATATGTCATGTTACCATTTTTTTTTAAGTTATATTACACATTAATAAACTGTCATAAAAATACACATGTATAATCGTATTATGCAATTATATTTAGCCAATCCTAGATGAGTAAATATAAAACATACATTAAGCTATTTTATTGTAGCTCATTCATTCCCACTCATGCCACTAGCTTTTCCACAGTGAATCCTCTTTGGGATAGCCTTTGATCACTCCCCACTTTAGCTGGTTCCTCCCATTCCCACACTGCTTCCGCTGGATCTAGCAATTTGGGGTTTCCACTACTTACCACAGCCGCAAAAAACTATTAGCGGTCTGGTTAAGGTTAGCGTTAGGTTTAATAAAATCATAAGATAATTACCCTGCGAAACATTACTTGAAGAAACTCAAAAAACACATGAACATTAACTGTGTTTTTTGTGTTGAGCATCCAGAAACAGTTTTACATTTATTTTGGCATTGTTTACATGTAAAGAAATTATGGCAAGATATTTATAGTTTTATAATTGTTAATATAAAGATAAAGAAAAACAATTTTACCTCATAAATCTAATTGTGCTAATGGCAAATGTCATATTCATAAATGTAAATTCACTAATAAAAAAAAACACTCTTCCATGTTTTCTATAAGGAATTCGAGCAGTACTTTAAGACCATTCTACAATTTAAAAAAAAAAAATAATAATTTCACCTTTATTTAACCAGGTAGGCAAGTTGAGAACAAGTTCTCATTTACAATTGCGACCTGGCCAAGATAAAGCAAAGCAGTTTGACATATACAACAACACAGAGTTACACATGGAGTAAAACAAACATACATTCAATAATACAGTAGAAAAATAAGTCTATATACAATGTGAGCAAATGAGGTGAGATAAAGGAGGTAAAGGCAAAAAAAAGGCCATGGTGGCGAAGTAAATACAATATAGCAAGTAAAACACTGGAATGGTAGATTTGCAGTGGAAGAAAGTGCAAAGTAGAAATATAAATAATGGGGTGCAAAGGAGCAAAATAAATAAATAAATACAGTAGGGGAAGAGGTAGTTGTTGGGGCTAAATTATAGATGGGCTATGTACAGGTGCAGTAATCTGTGAGCTGCTCTGACAGCTGGTGCTTAAAGCTAGTGAGGGAGATAAGTGTTTCCAGTTTCAGAGATTTTTGTAGTTCGTTCCAGTCATTGGCAGCATAGAACTGGAAGGAGAGACGACCAAAGGAGGAATTGGCTTTGGGGGTGACCAGTGAGATATACCTGCTAGAGCGCGTGCTACAGGTGGGTGCTGCTATGGTGACCAGCGAGCTGAGATAAGGGGGGACTTTACCTAGCAGGGTCTTGTAGATGACCTGGAGCCAGTGGGTTTGGCGACGAGTGTGAAGCGAGGGCCAGCCAACGAGAGCATACAGGTCGCAGTGGTGGGTTGTATATGGGGCTTTGGTGACAAAACGGATGGCACTGTGATAGACTGCATCCAATTTATTGAGTAGGGTATTGGAGGCTATTTTGTAAATGACATCGCCGATGTCGAGGATGGTCAGTTTTACGAGGGTATGTTTGGCAGCATGAGTGAAGGATGCTTTGTTGCGAAATAGGAAGCCAATTCTAGATTTAACTTTGGATTGGAGATGTTTGATGTGAGTCTGGAAGGATAGTTTACAGTCTAACCAGACACCTAGGTATTTGTAGTTGTCCACATATTCTAAGTCAGAACCGTCCAGAGTAGTGATGCTGGACGGGCGGGCAGGTGTAGGCAGCGATCGGTTGAAGAGCATGCATTTAGTTTTACTTGTATTTAAGAGCAGTTGGAGGCCACAGAAGGAGAGTTGTACGGCATTGAAGCTCGTCTGGAGGGTTGTTAACACAGTGTCCAAAGAAGGGCCAGAAGTATACAGAATGGTGTCGTCTGCGTAGAGGTGGATCAGAGACTCGCCAGCAGCAAGAGCGCCATCATTGATGTATACAAAGAGAGTCGGCCCAAGAATTGAACACTGTGGCTCCCCCATAGAGACTGCCAGAGGTCCGGACAACAGGCCCTCTGATTTGACACACTGAACTCTATCAGAGAAGAGGTTGGTGAACCAGGCGAGGCAATCATTTGAGAAACCAAGACAATTGAGTCTGCCGATGAGGATGTGGTGATTGACAGAGTCGAAAGCTTTGGCCAGGTCAATGAATACGGCTGCACAGTATTGTTTCTTATCGATGGTGGTTAAGACATAGTTTCGGACCTTGAGCGTGGCTGAGGTGCACCCATGACCAGCTCTGAAACCAGATTGCATAGCGGAGAAGGTGCAGTGGGATTCGAAATGGTCGGTAATCTGTTTGTTGACTTGGCTTTCAAAGACCTTAGAAAGGCGGGGTAGGATAGATATAGGTCTGTAACAGTTTGGGTCTAGAATGTCTCCCCCTTTGAAGAGGGGGATGACCGCAGCTGCTTCCCAGTCTTTGGGAATCTCAGACGACACGAAAGACAGGTTGAACAGGCTAGTAATAGGGGTTGCAACAATTTCGGCAGATAATTTTAAGAATAAGAAAGCTGATAAAACAATCAGTACGTGTGTATATTTTAAGGTATTTGTATAACCTGTAATTTGTTGTATGTTATCATTGTCTGTTTGTATGCTTATTGTATGTATCCTGGTGTTTCTGAAGAAATCACAAGATACAGTTTAGAAATAGGCGGGGTTCATGACTTTGTGGCTGTGGTAACTAGTGACGACCCAACTTGGCCTGCTGAAGGAGATTCCCTTCCGCGGACAGGTTTCTGTCACTTCAGCCACCATGTTATCCCACTCCCGGTGTGTCACCCGGAATGTTAGCCGTTTTATCGCTGTCATTAGTCAGGTAAGCATTACACCATCGGCAAGCTTGAGTGTTTTCTGTGATCGCATGCGTAGATTAATCCATGCTGCTGCCAATGATAACGTTAGCTCGCTAGCTAGAGAGTGGCGCCGCCGGTGCGAGCAGTAGGCCGTGGTAGGCCTTCGCATTGTCAAACCAAGGACAGCCTGACACCCTGTTTGGTTCAAACCTATTTTGAATTCTAAAGTAGTCTCTCCCATGTGGCTAACGTTAACCTGATTTGTTAGCTGACATTTTGGTTTTACGCGCTAGCTTGTTCGTTAGTCAACCAGGGGTTTATTTAGCTAGCTAATTTAGCTAGCTTGTTCGTTAGTCAATCAGTGGTTTATTTAGCTAACTAATTTGGCTAGCTTGTTCGTTAGTCAACCAGTGGTTTATTTAGCTAGCTAATTTAACTAGCAACCAGTGGTTTATTTAGCTAGCTAATTTAGCTAGCAACCAGGGGTTTATTTAGCTAGCTAATTTAGCTAGCAACCAGGGGTTTATTTAGCTAGCTAATTTAGCTAGCAACCAGGGGTTTATTTAGCTAGCAACCAGTGGTTTATTAGGCTAGCTAATTTAGCTAGCTTGCCTCTTGGAAACAATCTGAGGTCATTTGAGAGTTTTGGCTAGCACACATACCGGTAACTCTTTGTGTAACGTTAATGATGAAGACTATTGTACGTGGCCTAGCAAGTTAGTTCAAGATATATATATATATACATACATATGTATGTATGTATGTATGTATGTATGTATGTATATATATATGTATATATGTATGTATGTGTATATATATATATATGTATGTGTATGTATGTGTGTGTGTGTCATTTAAAAAAAAAAATAGAGATTAACGTTACATTGCACATGATGTTCGAATTCCCTCTTCACAGTTCCATCACCCCTCTATTGACTGTCCAATCTTAGCATAAGATAAACAGACCGGTTTCAAGTTGAACTTTCACACACAGATAGCCCTCTATTCAGTCTATTTTCACTTAAATTATAGTAGTATGATAATGTAGTTGACCCTATGTCTACATTGTTTCCAAGTGTTGAATTCACTGATTGGTCCAACACACATGTTGACCTCCCCCTACCACGACTACACTGACCTTTGATTTGGGAGGTACAGAACAGTATGTACCAATTTGTCTTTCAGACTGTTCATGTGGACAGGGGTGTAACTTTGACGTTAGAAGTTGGGAGAGACATAAATTATATATTTTTTTATCCAGTCGGATAAACACTCCAAACAGCCTACCCGTCCGCATGGTCCTAAAGCAAACTGTTGACTCGTTTTGTGTCACATTCCAATGATAAAACTGGGGGGGGCATGTCCCCAGTGAAAGTTGGACGTTGTAAACCATGGTCCTTGGTAACAAATACCTTTTGATTTTATGCATATTCACCCCCTTGTTTTGTAAGAGGGGAATACAGTCAGTGGCATATGATATGAGCAATCTGAGTACTTCCAACTTTTTAAACTATGTCTGTGAATTGTACTGTAAACCACCTGAACAACATCACATCAGGATATTATTTAGAATTGTTTAATAAACACTTTATATTGATAGCTAACAGGTTGCTGTTCTCTATGACAGGGAAACAATGTATTGGCACGGCAGGCTGTGTCAGGTGAGTGTGTTTTGAAACCGCATGTACAGTGCATTCAGAAGTTTTCAGACCCCTTGACTTTTTCAACATTTTGTTACATTACAGCCTTATTCAAAAATTGATGAAATCGTTTTCCCCCCTCAATCTACCCACAATAACCCATAATGACAAAGCAAAAACAGATTTTTTTTAAATGTATACAAAATAAAAAGCTGAAATATGACATTTACATAAGTATTCAGACCCTTTACTCAGTACTTTGTTGAAACACCTTTGGCAGCGATTACAGCCTTGAGTCTACTTGGGTATGATGCTACAAGCTTGGCACACCTGTATTTGGGGAGTTTCTCCCATTCCTCTCTGCAGATCCTCTCAAGCTCTGTCAGGTTGGATGGGGAGCGTTGCTGCACAGCTAATTTCAGGTCTCTCCAGAGATGTTCGATCGTGTTCAAGTCCGGGCTCTGGCTAGGCCACTCAAGGACATTCAGAGACTTGTCCCGAAGCCACTCCTGCGTTGTCTTGGCTGTGTGTTTAGGGTCGTTGTCCTGTTGGAAGGTGAACCTTCGCCCCAGTCTGAGGTCCTGAGCAGGTTTTCATCAAGGATCTCGCTGTACTTTGCTCTGTTCATCTTTCCCTCAATCCTGACTAGTCTCCCAGTCCTTGCCGCTGAAAAACATCCCCACAGCATGATGCTGCCGCCACCTGCTTCCCCGTAGGGATGGTACCAGGTTTCCTCCAGACGTGATGCTTGGCATTCAGGCCAAAGAGTTCAAACTTGGTTTCATCAGACAAGAGAATCTTGTTTCTCATGGTCTGAGAGTCCTTAGGTGCCTTTTGGCAAACTCCAAGCGGGCTGTCATGTGTTCTTTTACTGAGGAGTGGCTTCTGTCTGACCACTTTACAATAAAGGCCTGATTGGTGGAGTGCTGCAGAGATGGTTGTCCTTCTAGAGCTCTGTCAGAGTGACCATCAGGTTCTTGGTCACCTCCCTGACCAAGGCCCTTCTCCCCCGATTGCTAAGTTTGGCTGGGCAGCCAGCTCTAGGAAGAGTATGGGTGGTTCCTAACTTCTTCCATTTTAAGAATGATGGAGGCCACTGTGTTCTTGGGGACCTTCAATGCTCTAGACATTTTTTGGTACCCTTCCCCAGATCTTTCCCTCGACACAATCCTGTCTCGAAGCTCTACGGACAATTCCTTCAAGCTCATGGCTTGATTTCTGCTCTGGCATGCACTGTCAACTGTGGGACCATTTTATATAGTCAGGTGTGTGCCTTTCCAAATCATGTCCAATCAATTGAATTTACCACAGGTGGACTCTAATCAAGTTGTAGAAACATCACAAGGATGATCAATGGAAACAGGATGCACCTGAGCTCAATTTCAAGTCTCATAGCAAAGGGTCTGAATACTTATGTAAATACGGTATATGTTTTTTATTTTTAATACGTTTGCAAAATAATCTACAAACCTTTTTTTGCGTTGTCATTATGGGGTATTGTGTATAGATTGCTGAGAAAAAATATATATTTAACCCATTTTAGAACAAGGCTGTAACGTAACAAAATGAGGAAAAAGTCAAGGGGTCTAAATACTTTCCGAAGGCACTGTAAATCACGGTAGTTCAACCCAGCTCTTGCCTGTATGAAGTCGTTTTAGATTCTGCACGAGAAGGGAGTGATTTACTGTTGTCATCTGCTCCAGGACTGTCAACTAGCCGTAGTGTCACAGTCAACCCAGCGTAAGTATTATCAATGCACCATTGACCTTCGTCTTCTCGTTAGAGCATGGCTTCACCTGTGTTTTAGCCTCGTACTGTGCAGTTGGACTTTGTATATTGACACTTAAATTTTTTTTTTGTATCTGTAGGAAATGCGAAGCCAGGTCCAGCGTCTTCCAAATCAGATACTTCAAGACATCTTCAGCTTGCAGTATGTATCGGCTTCGACTCTTCTCCCTTTTTTTGAACCTTGTGATCTAAGCAGTAATGTGTATAATCCTACAGGAGTTGTATGAAGTCAATATTGTGTGGTCTTCTAGGGAATGAAGTTATCACAGTAAAGACACCTGCGTTTGCGGAGTCAGTCACAGAGGGGGATGTGAGGTGGGAGAAAGGTAAAGTAACTTAAGCTTATTTTATTTGTGTCTGTTCTTTGTGCTCCTTTAGATGTCGGTTGCAGCCGAGTAGATATTTCTCTGTTAGCCACGCTAAATGTAACTCTCTCCTTGCAGCGGTTGGTGACTCCGTCAAAGAGGATGAGGTGGTTTGTGAAATTGAGACGGACAAGGTATGACAGCTCTGGAAGTCTACAGTTTATTGAAATGCCATTTTTACAACCTCCTTATATATTAGACTAATACGGTTGACTTTTTTTTGTTAATAACAGATCCATGGATAGTTTGTTGTATCATGCATGGTCTGCAATGGTTTGTCTCGCTCCACAGACATCTGTTCAGGTGCCGTCTCCTGCTGCTGGGGTGATTGAGGAGCTGCTGGTCCCTGATGGGGATAAGGTCGAGGGAGGACAGGCTCTCTTCAAACTCCGGAAAGGAGGTCAGTGCCACTGAGTTTACCAGGTGTATGGTCGGCACATCCTCCACTGTTCTGACCTGATTGTGGCATGTTAATGTTGGAGGACCCAATAAAAAAAATCTTCTAAATTCCATCAATTCAAGACACATGGTAGATGTTGTTTAGAGGTATTAGATAACATTTATCTACACTGCAAACACATGTGCTATTGTCTAGTGTTAATCTTGCCTGATGCACATTCTTATAACTTTCTCTCTTCAGCTGTTGCTGCCCAAGCTGCAGAGGCCCCAGCAGCAATAGCAGCCCCTCCACCACCTGCTGCTGCCACACCTCCATCCTTTGCTCCCTCTTTAGCGGGCCCCATCCCCACCACTATGCCCCCCGTGCCACCCGTGCCAGGAGCTGCCATCTCTGCCACACCAGGTTAATCAATCAATCACATTCATTTATAAAACCCTTTTTACATCAGCAGATGTCACAAAGTGCTTATACAGGAATCCAGCCTAAAACCACAAAGAGCAAGCAATACAGATGTAGAAGCACGTTTTCTAGGAAAAACTCCCTAGAAAGGCAGAAACCTAGAGAGGAACCAGGCTCTGAGGGGTGGCCAGTCCTCTTCTGGCTTTGCCGGGTGGAGATTATAAGAGTACATGGCCGTTAAGGCCAGATCATTCTTCAAGATGTTCAAACATTGTTAAGAGGAGAGAAAAGAGAACAAGAGGAGAATTAGAGGGAGCATACTTGCGTTCACACAGGACACCAGATAAGACAGGATAATTACAGCAGATAGCGCAGACCCTAGCCCCCCCCGCACAAACTATTGCAGCATAGATAAGGAGACTGAGACAGTGGGGGTTGATAGACATTGTGGCCCCGTCCGACGATACCCCCGGACAGGGCCAACCAGGCAGGGTTTAACCTCACCCACTTTGCCAAAGCACAGCCCCCACACCACTAGTGGGCTATCAGCAGACCACCAAATTACTACCCTGAGACGAGGCTGAGTATAGCCAACAAAAACTTCCCCACCGCACGAGCCTAAGGGGCCCAAAACATGACAGGAAAATCAGGTCATAGGACCTACTGAAGAGCTGATTCTTCAGTAAAGACTTAAAGGTTGAGATCTCAGATAGGCAGATCATTTCATAAAAATGGAGCTCTATAGGAGAAAGCCCTGCCTCCAGCTGTTTGCTTAGAAATTCCAGGGACAATAAGGAGGCCTGTGTCTTGTGACCGCCGTAGCGTACCTTGTAGTTATGTACGGCAGGACCAAATCAGAGAGATTGGTAGGAGCAAGTCCATATAATGCTTTTTAGGTTTTCTGTAAAACCTTGAAATCAGCCCTTGCCTTAACAGGAAGCCAGTGTAGAGAGGCTAGCACTGGAGTAATATGATCACATTTTTTGGTTCTAGTCAAGATTCTATCAGCCGTATTTAGCACTAACTGAAATGTATTTAGTGCTTTATCCGGGTAGCCTGAGATTAGAGCATTGCAGTAGTTTAACCTAGAAGTGACAAAAGCATGGAATAGCTTTTATTTGCACAAAAAGTTTCCGATTTTTTGCAATGTTGCGAAGATAGAAAAAAATCAGCCTTTGAAAAATTCTTGAAATGTTGGTCAAACGATAGATCAGGGTCCAGAGTAATGTTGTGGTCCTTCACTGTTTTATTTGAGACGACTGTACAACCATCAAGATTCATTGTTTAGATCAAACAGTAGATCTCTTTGTTTCCTGGGACCTAGAACAAGCATCTCTATATTGGCAAGGTTTTTAAAAGTAAAACAATTCCCACCATCCATTTCCTTATGTCTGAAACACAGGCCTACAGGGTAGGCAATTTTGGGGCTTAGTCTGTCAACCGGCCACTCAGTGGACTCAATGTCATGAGAGGTATTTAGCCTGACCTGTCTGCACTGTTGATTATGGAAATTGAATCAATCACTTAGCCCTTGCCTGTTGACAGTGCGTATTGCTAATGGCTAAATGGAGGTGGCGAGGTACTAACAGCTCCTGTTCCCCTGTCTGTCTGACACAGTTTCAGCCATCAAACCCACTGTTGCCCCAGCCGCTGTTGCAGATGGAAGGGGGATACCTGCCAGGACAGAGCACAGGGTGAGGGATCATAATCACGAAATACTGCAGTAGAGCACCCATATTATTCACAATAGCTCAGACCGTAGGTGGAGTCGGTAGAGTAAGCAAAACATAATAATCAACTGTATCTGCTAATATGCATAGCTGTTGTGGCAGTGTTTTACATTTTTTTTCTTCAGAGAAAATATTTTGAGAAATTCTTAAAATAGTTTTAAATGTATCTCAGGTGAAGATGAACCGCATGCGTCTGAGAATCGCCCAGAGACTGAAAGAAGCCCAGAACACCTGCGCTATGTTGACAACATTTAATGAGGTCGACATGAGGTAGGAAATAACAGAATAGGTTGCCCTATATCTCTATTAACATTATTAGATAGGAAGTCCTTCTTAAGGGAGATGATTACTCATCCACCACATATTTAACATTAGCCGTACACTTTCAGTGAAACAGATTCACTTATATCAATGTATACATTTTATATTAGGGATTATATATGTTATCTGGAAATGTAAATCCTGTATCTAAAATAAATGTCTGGATAAAGTAAGGTCAAAAGTAAAGAAATGCTATACTTCTCTATGTTATTCAAGCTGAGGCCATACAGACAATGGTTATAGATTGGATCTGCTCAACAGGAAAACCTTTTTGAAAACTGATCCCCTCTTAAACGATGGAATGTAAATATTTGGTCCTAATGTTGGTGAAAACAAAGATAAGATTTGTTAAAACGGGGGCTTTATTAATTTACAAGGAAATGTTAGTGCTCATGTTTGCCCCCCTGTGCTGAAGATGAAACTTTGAGGATTTCTTTTCTGTGTAAATGTGGGGTGTCAGCTTTCAGCTATTCAGGGGTTTCTGTGCATCTTAATTGAATTGGCATTGATGGTCTGGAGGAAGACTTCCAGGCCTGGGCTCATCTGGAGCCGAAGGAGCAGCTAGAGCAGGAGGCCAGAGCATCTACTGGGGCCCACAGAGACCTGCGCTCTGAGTGGACGAGCTGCCTCAACCGATATGGGCTTTTATGACAGGCCAATAAGATTTAGATGGTTTGGAAAGTGAAGATTTTTATCGCTTCTTCTCTCCTTTCTCGGAGAGTGCGTGTCTTGGGAGGGGCTAATGCCGTTAGCGGAGAAACCCTAGAGTTTAAACCGGGTTAGAGACAGGAAAACAAACAATTAAAAAGTGAGATATAAGAGTCCTTTTTCATCATACAGAAGAGAAATGAGCAATGGTGTAACATTAGCAGCCCAGTGTCAATGGCACTCAATCACAATGACCTGGAGGAGCAGAACTTTGACAGAAAAATATGTATTGGTTTTTAAGCTTGGTTGAAAAGATTGAGAGAGTAATGCATGTTTGTGCTGTCAATCAATATCAGAGATTTCTATGAAAAATGTATTTTAGTATTGTCAATTGCGTAACAATTTCCTGAAAATAAGTACATATCCTGGGTGTTGGTTAGGACAGCAGCATTCTGACTTGGTCTAGTTTCTGTCCACAGCAACATCAGTGAGATGAGGAAGGCCTACAAAGACGCTTTCCTTAAGAAACACAACATCAAGCTGGGTTTCATGTCTGCATTTGTCAAGGCTTCAGCATACGCTCTGATGGAACAGCCTTCCGTCAACGGAGGTATGCTCTCCTTTAACCAAAGTCACATCCATGTGAATATGGCAACAAAAAAACCTAAGTTTTGCCTCTTGCATAGGCAACCTTCAGAACCACAGTGTACCTACGTGCTCCACCAAGGCCTCTCTGGCCTATTTAAACTAACCATAGCCAAGTAGGTTTGATCTTCACTGCTAACCCATTAGTGTCTAAAATTGTCTGTGGGTTTCCCCACCCACAGACAGAAAAAACACTATATGCTTCAAGGAAGTGAATCATAGAAGCTAAATCGATATTTAAAGTTCATTAGTTAACCTCTTAAATGTAATGGCAAAATGCTAGATTTTTGCCTAAATAGATATACCCAAAAGTAACTGCTATGCATGTGTAATTACATGATTCTGACATGCAGAAACCTGCTATATTTGGAAAGAAGACATCTGGGAGATTGAGGAAATGATCAGAAGATAGGAGTTACATAGTTCAGAATACACAAGATCAAGCACACACAAAATAATATTTATTTTTTTAAACGTTGAAAGTCATATTTCATTGACAAGCTATACGTGCATTATTGATTCCCAGAGCTGGAAACACATCAGATGGCTTCCACAACATGTGAACAATATCAGGGGGAAAAATGGGATTGATAGACCTAACAACTAGAAATGGGCAGATGTTTTAGTAAGTGGTGTCAGGTGTGGTCATGGGACGTTTACAAGTGTCCCTGACCCCACCAGACATGCCACTAGGGGTCTTTTCACAGTCCCCAAATCCAGAACAAATTCAAGAAAGCATATAGTATTATATAGAGACATTATTGCGTGGAACTCCGTTCCATCTCATATTGCTCAAATAAACAGCAAAGCTGGTTTCAAAAAACAGATAAAGCAACACCTCACGGCACAACACCTCTCCCCTATTTGACCTAGATAGTTTCTGTGTATGCATTGATATGTAGGCTACGTGTGCCTTTTTAAAACATTTATGTAGTTCTGTTCTTGTCTATTAATGTTCTTTCTGTATTATGTGTGGACCCCAGGAAGAGTAGCTGCTGCTTTTGCAGCAGGAAATCCTAATCAAATACCAAACCTCTCCAAAGTGGCATATGTCTGTAAATTAGATAATTCCAGTGCTATTACATATTTGCAATCCCTAAATGCTATTTGTTCAGTATAAAAACACAGTTTCTACCATATCAACCTCACTCAAACATTGTGGTGTTGTTATGGGGTATCCAGGGTACATTCAAGTGTCCTTTCAACCTCTCCAAAGTGTCAGAATATGGTAATTGCACTGTTTTTGCACCCTGGATGTGCCTAAAAGTTAGTGTGCACTATAAAAACTACATTTCTACAACATCAACCTCTCTCGAACATTGTGGTGGTGTCGGGGGACATACGGGGGATATCCAAGTGTTTTTTCAACCTTTCCAAAGTGCCTGAACGTTTAGCCTAGGCATATCCAATGTATTGGTCCCACATACAGATTAACTGTTTACAAAAACAATATAAAAGCAACAGATATACATACAAATATTAAAATGTCTTATCAAACCCAAACTTGCTTACACACGCGTCCTTCACTAAAAAAGGTAGAAAAATAGAAATAAGCTGAACTATTTACAAATGGTGTTCGTTTTATATCCCAGGTGTAGATGATTAGATTTCACTTTAACCATAGCTCGTGCATGTCGGGATAGTCTTTGAAGCAGTCCCTCTCTGCCAGGAAACAAAAAGCGAACTGGCATTTCAGACAGAAGATCTGGCATTTCACCCCCCAGTGTTTTGTGCAATGCTTGCAGTTCTTCCTTTTTTCTTTTGGCATGTGTGTTGGATAGTGGCGCTCACTTTGAGTGGGGGGTCTTGTGATGGTTGTGAGGTTGCTTTGGGCCCCCAATTCAGCCATTTCCAACACCAGCTGCTCTCGAAGGCCAACTGGGAGAGATGGGTTTGACCTTTTGCTTTGACCATCTGCTTGTGGAGAATGAAAACATTTACTGTAGCAATGTCCACAAAGTGTTTAAAAAAGTATTATACCACCTTTTGGTCTTGTGGAGGGCCTGGTAGTAGCCTGGTAGTAGCCTATCAGAGCATCAGATAGGTCGACACCCCCAATCCTGGCATTTTAGTCCTTCACAGGAATAGGGACATTCTTCCTTTTTCACCCTCCTTGAGACATGGCTGTTATTGAATGCCTTATGCTGTGTGATGAGCATGGTTACGTCCCTTGTGTCCTTCCATTTCACAAAAAGCAGCTTGTTTCAACGTATGGTCCCCCTCTCCGCTGTCTTTGTCATGTCGTTTACCTTGGTCTTGGGGAAACCGATTCTGTTAGGGGCTTGTGGCACCATTCATCCTATTTTCTTTTACAAGAGGTCTATGAAAAGTGGATGTAGAACCATCAGACGGGATGATTGACATAGCAGTGGGGGGTGAAGACCTTGACTGGCAGGGGTGCTTGCTGGGGAAAGGTGGCTCCCCAATGTCATCATCCAAATAAAGAGAGATATTGTTGTAAGGCACAAATAATTGCAGTTGACAAAATTTACAAAACCACATTACTGTAAAGTAAAAACAAAGCCTAAACTTTATCTGTACAGTGACTCACATAGGTGTGAAGCACACATACAATGCAAACAGTAACATTTTGGAGACAAAGGCAGAGGTGAGAACCACAAAGCAACAATTGCTATGAGAGTTTAGTGGCCTCACCAAAGTTAAAAGGATGAAACTTAGAACAGTGAACGAATATGAAACATAGACAATAACTACTTTGGAATTATATAACATGAAATTACTTGTTACATAGGCCTATGTAAACTAAATCCAATGCACAAAAAGCAGACTACTTATAAAAACATAATTTACTATATGTATTATCTATTATAAAGTCATGAAAACAATTTACTTACAGATCTAAAAGTGGATCCAATCCTTCTAGAAAGCCATCTTCGTTGGCCGTGTCAAAATACTCGTTGTCCAAATCGCTCCCCTGATCTGAGTCCGACCAGTATTTTATTCAAAGCTTCTATGTCGGTATACTTATTCAGAGCTGCTGCCTTTTTAGCTTCCTGCTTGATATTCTTAGTTTTTACCTCCCCCCCTTGAGAACACATATTTTATGCTAAAGCGATGAAATTAAAGCGATGAAATCTGTTTACAATGTAATGTATCGTGCTCGGTGCGTCTCGTCTCTGAGATAGGTAGCAATAGTTCGCATTATGGATAAAAGGTTCTAGACCAGGGGTGGGCAAACTTTTTGGCTTGAGGGCCACATCGAGATTTTGAAATTCATCGGACGGCTGCATTTTATAGGGACTATAAAGGGATTTTACATTTAATAGGTTAATACAGTATTTAAACTTTGAAAACCTATTTTCATAACTTTTCTCTTTTCAGTAATTGATGACACCACCAAAGAGGTTGTGTACAGGGACTACGTGGACATCAGTGTGGCTGTAGCAACACCAAAGGTAATGCCTATGGTTGACTACTCACTGTTAACACATTTACAACAGGGCTAATTCAGTTGAAGTCAGAAGTTTACATACACTTAGGTTGGAGTCATTAAAACTCGTTTTTCAACCACTCCACAAATTTCTTGTTAACAAACTATAGTTTTGGCAAGTCGGTTAGGACATCTACTTTGTGCATGACACAAGTAATTTTTCCAACAATTGTTTACAGACAGATTATTTCACTTATAACTCACTGTATCACAATTCCAGTAGGTCAGAAGTTTACATACACTAAAGTTGACTGTGCCTGTTAAACAGCTTGGAGAATTCCACAAAATGATGTCATGGCTTTAGAAGCTTCTGATAGGCTAATTGACATCATTTGAGTCAATTGGAGGTGTACCTGTGGATGTATTTCAAGCCTACCTTCAAACTCAGTGCCTCTTTGCTTGACATCATGGGAAAATCAAAAGAAATCAGCCAAGACATCAGAAAAAATTATTGTAGACCTCCACAAGTCTGGTTCATCCTTGGGAACAATTTCTAAACGCCTGAAGGTACCATGTTCATCTGTACAAACAATAGTACGCAAGTATAAACACCATGGGACCACGCAGCCATCATATCGCTCAGGAAGGAGACTCATTCTGTCTCCTAGAGATTAACGTACTTTGGTGCGAAAAGTGCAAATCAATCCCAGAACAACAGCAAAGGACCCTGAGAAGATGCTGGAGGAAACCGGTACAAACGTATCTATATCCACAGTAAAACGAGTCCTATATCAACATAACCTGAAAGGCTGCTCAGCAAGGAAAAAGCCACTGCTCCAAAACCGCCATAAAAAAGCCAGACTATGGTTTGCAACTGCACATGGGGACAAAGATCTTACTTTTTGGAGAAATGTCATCTGGTCAGATGAAACAAAAATAGAACTGTTTGGTCATAATGACCATCGTTATGTTTGGAGGAAAAAGGGGGAGGTTTGCAAGCCGAAGAACACCATCCCAACCGTGAAGCACGGGGGTGGCAGCATCATGTTGTGGGGGTGCTTTGCTGCAGGAGGGACTGGTGCATTTCACAAAATAGATGGCATCATGAGGGAGGAAAATTATGTGGATATATTGAAGCAGCATCTCAAGACATCAGTCAGGAAGTTAAAGCTTGGTCGCAAATGGGGCTTCCAAATGGACAATGACCCCAAGCGTACTTCCAAAGTTGTGGCAAAATGGCTTAAGGACAACAAAGTCCAGGTATTGGAGTGGCCATCACAAAGCCCTGACCTCAATCCTATAGAACATTTGTGTACCAAATACTAATTGAGTCTATGGAAACTTCTGACCTACTGGGAATGTGATGAAAGAAATTAAAAATAAATCATTCTCTCTACTATTATTCTGACATTTCACATTCTTAAAATAGTGGTTATCCTAACTGACCGAAGTCGGACTTTTTACTAGGATTAAATGTCAGGAATTGTGGAAAAACTGAGTTTAAATGTATTTGGCTAAGGTGTATGTAAATTTCCGACTTCAACTGTGTACATGAACCGAAGCACTGAATATCTCATTGGTCCTGTCTCCCAGGGCCTGGTGGTTCCTGTGATCCGTGGGGTGGAGGGAATGAACTTCGCTGACATCGAGAAGACCATCAACGAGCTGGGGGAGAAAGTAGGAGGACAAGGATATGCGCTGTTTCGCTGTACTTTGTTTTGACTGTTGTGCATTTTCTAAGTTGATGTTGATTGCAGGCCCGTAAGAATGAGCTGGCCGTGGAAGACATGGATGGAGGCACCTTCACCATCAGCAACGGTGGCGTATTTGGATCAATGTTTGGCACGCCTATCATCAACCCTCCGCAATCTGCCATCCTTGGCATGCATGGCATCTTCGACAGGCCAGTGGCCATCGGGGGCAAGGTGGGTGTTGGCTCTGTTCTGTAGACTTTGAATTACTCCATATAATTTAGACTCACGTCTCAGGAGACCCCCTTATCAGATGTGGTATAGAGACAGGAAGCAGTATTTGTTTGTCTCTGAAGCTCCTCCTCTGCTGCAGGTGGAGATCCGCCCCATGATGTACGTGGCTCTGACATATGACCATCGGCTCATCGATGGCAGAGAGGCAGTCACCTTCCTGCGTAAGATCAAGGCTGTGGTAGAAGACCCCAGAGTGCTGCTCCTGGACATGTGAGCCAGCCTCTCGGCAGTCACAACAAACCACCTGATGACGTTTATTGTTGAATAATTAGACAAAGTGATACTTGAAAAGAGCGAAAGGTGCATTGGACTTATTGCATGGGCTGAAATGATGAAAGAATTCATGCTAAATGTTCTATATGTCTGGTGCAGGGGTTTCATTAAAACGGGTCTCTGGAGATGGAGAGGGTGTTGTACAATGCAAAGCACCATTTGCCATTTTCTACCTACAATAAATATTTGTCAAATAATTGTCATATAAATGGCAAAAAAAATATCTTATGTATTGTTCATTTATTTTTGCTGAGAAAAGAACCAATTGTAACTTATAAGATGGACTGCAAACAGTAAACACTATAGCCTAATAATTGATACATGGGACAGGTTTTTATGCGTTGTTACACTGAAATCACAGTGGGTCCTTAAAGTATTATTTTTTTAAAAATCTGATTCACACACACCCTAAGAAAAGTATCTTTATGTTGTGTAAAAAAGATATATAATATTTAAAGAAAAAAAGATTTTAAACTATCCTTTTTGTTGTCTACTTTTTACAAAGACACTTGCCTTTTTTACAAAATGCTCTCAAAATGACTGACGATGACAATAATTCAGAAACCAGGTGGTTGGTGTGGTTTAAAATGGCTATTGCCAGGGCTTGGAACCTAAAAGAAATGGAGAAGTTTGAAAGAAAAAAGCCAGTGGCAAGCCACATCACAAGTATGTTTTAATTTCACATGCACAAGTCAGGAAGTGGATAGACTGTCTGAGCTGTGGTAAATGTCTAGTTATGAAGGCTATGTACAGATGACCAAGCAAAAATACGAGGCATTGCTTCTTTTTTATTAACCTCCAAAAAGTATTTGTGTAGTCAGTGTTTGACAATGAACATTTTTTTCATGCTTGGTGATAAGGATGATATTCATGGATTCACTGAACAAAAATATAAACGCAACATGCAAGAATTTACAGAGTTATAGTTCACTTTACCCCTACCTACATGTACAAATTACCTCGACTAACCTGTATCCCCGCACGTTGACTCGGTACCCCCTGTATATAGCCTCATTGTTGTTACTTTTTATTACATTTCTTACTTTAGTTTATTTAGTAAATATTTTCTTAACTCTTATTTCTTGAACTGCATTGTTGGTTAAGGGCTTGTAAGTACGCATTTCACGGTAAGGTCTACCTACACCTGTTGTATTCGGCGCATGTGACAAATCAAATTTGATATAAGGAAATAAATTCAGCATGGATCAGAAAACCAGTCAGTATCTGGTGTGTCCACCATTTGTCTCATGCAGCACAACACATCTCCTTCGCATAGAGCTCTCGATTGTGCAAACCCACAGTTTCCTCAGCTGTCCGGGTGGCTACTCTCAGACGATCCTGCAGGTGAAGAAGAATGTGTAGGTCCTGAACTGGTGTGGTTACATGTGGTTGTGAGGCTGGCTGGTTGAACTGCAAACTTCTCTAAAATGACGCTGGAGGCGGCTTACGGAAGAGAAATTAACATTACATACTCTGGCAACAGCTCTCGTGGACATTCCTGCAGTCAGCATGGCAATTGCACATTCCCTCAAAACTTGTGGCATTGTGTTGTGTGACGACACATTTTAGAGTAGCCTTTTATTGTCCCCAGCACAAGGTGCACATGTGTAATGATCATGCTGTTTAATCAGCTTCTTGATATACTACACCTGTCAGGTGGATGGATTATCTTGGCAAAGGAGAAATGCTCACTAATAGGAATGTAATTATTATTTTATTTTTTAATATACAAAATATGAGATCCGTTTGTGTATGGAACATTTCTGGGGTCTTTTATTTCAGCTCATGAAACATGGGACCAACACTTTGTTGCGTTTATATTTTTGTCCAGTATATTAACAGAAATATTGCTTGTCATTTGTATAACAGAAGTACCCCAAAAGTCAGTTGATAAAGACTACACTTGAATTTTTAAAACATCTTGCCCTACCATATGTCAAAAGGACAGGTGAGGTTTACACTAGCCTCTATCATTCAAACATGGAGGTTGGTTGTTGCAGGGTTGACATGTTAGCTGTGTGTCTGCTGCTCTGAATTACACTTCTAATCAATCTATCATCTTTCTTTGGGAAGTAAGATGCTCAGGAAGTAGCACCAGAGCTGGGGCTTCAACTATTTTAGCCACAAGGTGGCAGTTCTGCCCAGAGACACACAGGTAGTCTGTTGGCATGTTAAATTGACAGTGCCTTCCAGGAGACACCATTGAAGAAGGGGTGACACTTGATGTCACTCACACCACCACCTCCAGAGCCCAAACGATAACCAGCATCAAACTGCAGCAGCTGTGGAACATATAAATGTCACTCATTCAGAAATATATGAGTTTGTACAATGTTTGTGGCTTTGTGTATCTGTGGTAGCAGGCTAGCGTTTATATGTTTACGGTACCTAAAGTACAGGCCACATGGGTGTGTAAGGGGGACGCAGTCCTTACCTCAGTGAGCAGGGAGGCGGCTGCAGTACTCAGGTGGTCTGGGATCAGGAGCTGGGTGTGAGAATGCACCCCGGCTGGGTGGAACTGCCACAGGGGCTGGAGGCACAGGCATACAGTTTCATTAAACAACCATGCCTTGATAATGGTACCAACCAGGGGAGCAACTTTGGTTTTAGAACTGGGGGGGACATACATAAAATGTATATTCCCCCGTCTTATAAACACTACAAACAGCCTACCCGACCGCTCGGAGGCGTCCGCATGGTCCTAAAGCACACTGTTGCCTTGATTTGTATAACTTTCCAATTATAAAAACTTGGGGGGGACAAACATGCAATTTCAGAATGTTGGGAGGGGGACATGTCCCCAGTGAAAGTTGTGCCCCTGGTACCAACAACAGATATATATTATCAACAGGCTCAGTAGGCAGCAGTGTCAATATATACAGGTTTGGATTTACTACAGCACAGGGAAAGAAACAGATAGAGATCATGGAAAACAGATTATTCAATAGAGTGTTATTTACCATTCCAGTAAGAAGTTCAATCAGCAATGCCCCCAGACTCCACCAATCACAAGCCTCTGTGATTTTGGACACACCTCCAATCTCTGTTGGCCAACAGCAGAACTTGTTATTCACAGATTTATTGTTGGATCAAGCTAAATGTCTTCTTACCACTAGATGGCACTTTATATCTAGGGTAGGAACCCTGCGTGTAATGGCTGTAACATGTGACTGAAGTTTATTGAATAAACAGTGTTTTCACCTGGGGCACAGTACATCTGTTCCATAGCTTTAGAGTTGATTTCTGACTGAACTTCACTCCACTGGCCAAAGAATGTCAGGCAGACCTTTCCTAGTGAGAAACATGAAATTATGTCACAATCAAAGTTAGTTGAGTTTTCAAGACTCATGCCAAAAACAGACCAACAATAACACCCCTTACCAAGTTAAAGTGATTTAGGTGACTAACCATTGCTCGTGAGCAGGATATTCTTTGGGTTGAGGTCTCGGCACACCACACCTTGCTGGTGAAGACTTTCCAGGGCCAGGAGAATCTGAGCCCCCAACAGACGGACCTCTGCCTCAGGCAGCCCCCAGCTACTTTGCCTGGCCCTGTCTCTCCCTCTGGAGGCCTTGGCTGGGAACTTGGGTAGGTGGCACCACCCATCCACCTCAATGATTTGATCCTCATCCTGTCCATCCGATTCTTCTGACTTTAGGAAAGCATCCATGTCACCCTTCCGGCACTGTGGGGAGGCCCCTGTGGGGTCAGGGGTGTTGGGGTAACATAGTGATCCTTTCCCTCGGGGGAGGTTCTTACTCACAGGGCTCAGCAGCTCCCAGCCCTCTTCCACCTCCTCCCCTGGCTCTCTGCCAGGAGGCCCCACCTGATACTTCACCCCTGTGAGGGCCAGAGAAGTGCCTGGCTGGGTCCCCAGCTGTGTCCCAGTACTGTGACAGTGAGGGACTGAAGGGGGGTGAGAGTTCCCTGAGGATGTCCTCATGAGCTTCAGCTTGTCTACTGTAGAGGGACACACAGCTCTGCCAGGCTGGGAAGTCTCTGTGTCCCTGGTTACTGAATTCACCATGCTCTCCTCAGTAATGCGATGGTTTACCTTCTCCTTCCCTCTACCCTGGTGTGTGTCTGTCACCATGCTCACAGTGTTCTCAAGGTCTCTACCTGAAACACTGTCTTGGTGAGAGCCATTGGAGGTCAAAGTTGCTCTCTCACTAACCTGGCTTTGATTATGGAGGGGTAATTGCAATGTAGTGGGAACGTAACTTTTCTGTGAATATAAACTGATAGAATGATTCTTGAAGTTCACTGTTGACCCTGTACCACCAGAAGAGGTCTGTGTTGTTTGAGGTACAGATTTACCTGCAGCTATATCTGAGTCAGTTCGAGTCTCTGCATAGGGGGCTGAACTTTCACAGTTACGAGTCAGATCAGCCTTCCACACAATGTTGAAATCCAAACTGGATTCAATTTTTTCTGTTCCAGTGGCCTTCCTAGAGGGCTCAGAGGTGACATCAGGGGTCTGATCGATACACGGATGACCACAGAGAGCAGGTTTGTCCTGAGTTTTAGAGTGCAAACACTGACTGAGGCCTGCTGGATGGATATGGGGACTGGTGTCTGACCTAGATAAGGAGAGCTGTGTCGCCGGAGTGTGTGGCGCTGCAGACCTGGAGTTGTTCTGCAGGCAGCCTGTCTCCTCGCAGTAGGAGTGGGTCCTACAGCTTTCTAGACGATGCTGAGCCTCGAGCCAGAATGCCGGGGAGTCTGTGTCTGGGCTCTCCTCGTTCTCCGTCTCCAGGAGAGAGGTCTTCTCTGTGCCCCCTCTGTCATTCTGCTGGTAGTCTGAGCTGATGGTAGGGGAGGTGTAGCTGTTCTTCAGTTTGATCCTGTGCTGGCTGGGACTGGAGCATTCTGGGTGCTCTTTTGCTCGGTCGTTCCTGACCTTGTGCAGTTTGGAGAAAAGCTTCCCACCTACAGGTCATAGAAAAGTCAACACATCAGACAATAGTTGTTTTTCTTCATTTGAATTCAGCTATCTTTTCTACTCTCTATGGCATCCTTGACCCAAAATGGCTGAAAAGTGCAGACATCAGCAAAAAATGAAAAGTGTTGGTCCACTGCCTTTGCATGGCTATAGGCTAGGTAAGAGCATCAGCTAAATCTCCCATACTGCAGGGCTGGCAGGCAGAGCCTGTGTTCAGCTCACCTTGAACATGCTCCAGATGCAGGTACACAGCATCCTCACTGACATAGTACCTCAGCAGCTTCACCATGAAGGGGACCCCCTGGGGGATGATGGTGGGCTGGTCCCGGCTCTCCCAGCTCGACTTGGGCAGGCTCTGTGAAGACACAGCGCAACAGAACAACACACATATTACTATGCTGTTATTACCTTTGTCAAAATACAACTTATCACTACTGTACTACACATTATTTTCAGGCTAGTCTTAACTAAGTCTATGGTTAATTGATCGAAAAACGCATCTCTCTACAAGAGTTGGCTCTACCAGTGCCTAGATAGATAGTATTTTCTCTGAGACCTACACCTTAGCCAACCCTGCAACAGTATGTTCCAATAACAACTCTCTGGTTACAGAGATGGGAGGTGCATTTGCACTAAGAGGGTCAAAGTAGAGGGCTTTTAGCCAGATCAATGGAGAAGGATACTCATGGAGACAAGGCTGATAATATTCCTATCAACTAGGCTGTCCTGGCTGGCTGGCAGGGATCCAGACAGTACAACAGCCATCTGTGCACTGAATATGCATCTACACAGATAGACATTTTATATTTAGCAGACACTCTTATCCAGAGCAACTTGTAGGAGCAATTAGGGTTTAGTGCCTTGCTCAAGGGCACAAAGACAGAAGAGGACTGGCCACCCCTCATAGCCTGGTTCCTCTCTAGGTTTCTTCCTAGGTTTTGGCCTTTCTAGGGAGTTTTTCCTAGCCACTGTGCTTCTACACCTGCATTGCTTGCTGTTTGGGGTTTTAGGCTAGGTTTCTGTACAGCACTTTGAGATATCAACTGATGTAAGAAGGGCTATATAAATACATTTGATTTGATTTGATTTTTCCCCTAGTCGGCTTGGGGATTCAAACCAGCAACCTTTCAGTTACTGGCCCAACGCTCTCAACCACTAGGCTACCTGCACTGCTAGATAGCTGCACTACATGTGTACTCTGTCATTCTGCCCTGCCACCCTCCCCCCTGACATACTGTATTGGCAGTGCTGAGGCATAAGTACTTACTTTAACAACAAATTTCTCCTTGGTAATCAGGCTTTGGACAATCAGGACCTTGGGGAGAAGACATACATTTTATGTAAGGTAAATAGAGCTGAGAATAAATTGAGTAGTATGTTATTAGATGGTTATGACAGTTTTGGGACAAGTTCATATTTGGAAAGGTAAGCATCATGGTTCACTGGAGACATGGTTAAGGCTACATGTCTATAAGACATGGTTAATAAAGGGTTAACTACAGCCAGGATGTCTGTTCAAGAGATTATCATCAGCTGGAACAAACCGTTCAAGTATACTGGTTGAGAGCAGTGAGTGTAAAAACCTCCCTACCTTATCGATGATCCCCACCACTTTACACATCTCCAGATCCTCCACTGGGGAGCTCAGGTGTCTGATTGGCCGGAATCTCAGACTACTGTAACCCTGGTGATAAAAAGAGATTACTGCACAGATGTCAGCAATGTGGACACGTGTTTGTGTTGAATTCACATCCGAAAGTGCTTCTACTCTGGGATTAGTTACAATCTTAGGACATATATTAGAATGTTACATAAGAGAGAGGGGGAGAGAGAGCGCCCAGCGGGAGAGAGAGAGCGCCCAGCGGCCCAGTGCGAGCCACCCTGGCAGATCGTGTAACAGAGGGGATGTTGTGCTGCTCTGTAGCCAACCTCCAGAGACTGTTAGTAGCACAGACTGGTTGGCCTGAAGATGTGACTCAGACTTTCCCAGAAGGAAATGATTCAGAGAGGTGGACATATAAATAGCATGTCAACCAACTCTTCAATAAACAGACTAGACATATAAATCAATACAGGACTGAAAAGCTGGAAAATGAGTGCCCAGTATCATTGAGTAACACAGATGGTCAGACCAGGTTGATTACCATTCATAAGATGTGCACAGTAGTATGGCATGTTAATCGTGTTGAAAGAGGGTTTACTGTAAAAAGTCATCTTCTTACCCCTAAGTGAGAGTTCCCCTTCCCCAGGTTGTCCTGCAGGTGGGAGATAAAGATTTCCTCTGCCCTCTTTAGATACTGAGTAGTCTTCCTCTTCACTGCCTCCCGGCGCTCCTTGTTAGGGTCCACTGGAAGACAGACCAACCTCAGATTTCTCTCCCCCTCACACAGAGAGGGTCTGAAACCTCACTTCACTAAACTGAAATCAACTCACAGGGATTGACATTAAGGGTTGCCCTATTGCCCGGGGCAAGTGAACTGAGCAGTTGCGCAACTTGAGCCTGCTCTGAGGTTGCCCTATTGGCCAGGTGTTAAAAAAGAACAAGTAAAACAACCAAACTGTAAAGAATTCCAGTAGCCTAAAACTGATCTTTCTCATTCCTCCACATTGTTTATCCTAAGTGAATTTATGGCATTTATGCCAGTCAGAGAAACTGAGCCTGCTCTTCATTTTTCTTTTTTACAGAACTATCGAATTCAAAGAATTCCAGTCCTACAAGTGATCATAATCTTCGGGCAACCAAAAAATACTCCTGACTTGCCGTATGGGCAAGTGCCTTTCAGACTTTAATGTCAATCCCTGAGTCATATAATTCAAAAGCTTCTGTTTTACCTACCTCACTAAAACAGCAGAGGAAAGAGAGCAGAATAAAATTCAGCATGCTTTACCAGTATGGAAATCTCTCCTCTGACTTTGGCTTTCTGAATTCCTGTTTTTCATAGCAATTATTTAATTCTGCTTTTCAATGGATGAATCATGGACTGACAAATCCACATGTTCCTGTTTCATACCGCGTGACTTGTTCTCACTGTGTTGACTAGCTGATCTACTCAATATCACCTTAACCAGAACCCTGCATGTTGACAGAATACAGTACAGTAGATTTAACGCTGTACCTTGAACTCCATTGAGCAGCAGGTCAACCCCGTTCTTGTAGTAGCTGAAGGCAGCCTCATAGTCTTCACTGACCTCCCTGTCCAGAGCCATGCGGATCTGCTTGGCTGCCTCCACCAGGTAGTCTCTCTTGGCCATGGCTGTCCTGGCTCGACCCTGTGGAGGTCCAGACGGGCCTAGCAGCAGCACAACAGACCCGGTTAAAGGAGTGTACTGTATGTAATCACACTGATCTGTAGGTTCTAGGAGGAGTCATAACACGACTAGCCACCGCTAAGACTTTACTCTCTTTAAAGGAAGTTGCTAAGAATAATCCCTATGCTGGCGGTGAATGATTGATCAAATCTCCAGAGGTGGTAACTGCTGAAAACCAAGAGTCAATATTGCCCCAGGGCTACAGTAAATCCCTTATCTAGTCACTTGTCTGAGAAAAACATGACAGCAAAGCACGAGACAGAGAGTAATGTGATCAATCACAGACTGTTTCTGTTTCTCTCCCCTTCTCCATGCTAGCATCAGATCATAAACTTGTGGAGTAAGTTGTCTCACATGTGCTCCCTGGTCCAATCAGCAGTGGGACTCATCACTGGCAGCAGTCAGTCGGCTCACTGGGGGGTTATCCTCCTCCACTTGAAGGTTAAAGTCTTTGTTGACGAGCATGACGATACGAACCTGGGTAATCAGAGAGTTTGGTTCAACTTCAGCAGAACACAGGAAGTGATTATGAGTGTGCTGCTCCTGTATTATTGGTGATGAATGAACAGACACTGTCAGTGCTGTCGGGGTGGCCGAGGGTCGAACGATGACTCAGAGTGCTTAACTGCCTGATGTCCACTCACTCATGTCAGACTAAATACATATAGGAAAGCTGTGGGCAGAACCCTGCTGTCAGGGGACTTATAAATGCTAATGTATTGCAATCAGAGAAGCTCTTAGAATACCACAAATGTGCACTATGAAAATGTGCTGATGCCTTACTACAGTACCATTGTGACATGGGGTTAGCGTTATATACACACCCACACACATACACTCATTATCATCCCTCATACAGTCTGAGGAGGGGAAGTCAAGCCAAGTAGCACTGCAGCGCCCTAGTGTGTCTGTCGTTGAGAATCCACACAGCAATAACATGCAGTCAGCCTCCTGCAGTATTCCCATGATACATGCACCGACATCCTTGATACCAATGACAAACATATCATGTGATAATAGAGACAAGATTCACAATGGATTAATCACATTTGTTTGTCTCGAATGGATAATTGCTTGCATCATACACACATCATGGTCGCCACACGACAGACAGGGATGCTATAGCATATAATAAGCCACTGTCATGAAACTCAGCCATCTGCAGTCTCTATTGATCCTCCCTCACACTGCTATTTAAGCATCTCTGATCTGGCCCTCCTTAGAGGGGGAGGCAGGCTAGAATAGATCGAGAAATCAGTGCTGCTACACACACACAAACACCACTACATATATTCTACCTACCTGATGTGATCAGAGCATGCCCTGGACCCACCGCTCCAGTAGCAGCCTGCGTCCTCAGCAGCCTCCCTCCCTTCACGGATCTCAGGAAAAGGAGGAGAGCTCAGCGAGGTTGCCTATTGGCTTGCGATGATGTCACTAAGGGTACCATTAGCCACAAGGCCTTCACTTCCCCCCTCTCATCCTGACAGATGCAAGATTTAAAAAGACAGTGCTATTTTTGTCTTGCTCTGTCTCCAGACCTTTTTTTCAATTTCAGATAGATTTTGCAATATGTTACAGTATGCTATCGTGTAATTTTGTATGAAAATGTGAATGAGTCAATGGATTTGTATAACAATTACCTGAAACCGTAAGAATAAAATCATGTGCATGGTTCATTGTTGTATATGCAGTGGGTGGCTGCTATGTGGGCTCACCCTGCCTGGTTAGTCTAATCAGCTCTGACTTGGTCCTCAGTACCAGATGGAGCCAGCTTCTCACTGGAGCACAAAGAACAAACCCAGGGGAGGGCTTGCTTACAGAGGAGCCGGGTGGAAGCTCCAGCCTGAGCCAAAGGAGGGGAGGAAAGGAGAGGCCCAGCCCATCAGCCCTAAGCTAGGGTGGGAGGGGTCTGATATCATACTGGGGATGAGTCATATTGAGGTGCTACTTATACAGATTGACTCAAATTCGACTGAAAATTAAGGGGTGGGATACTGCACCCCTATACTCTTAACATTGGACTGCCTAGGTAATGGGAGGGAATCTGACCCAGTGGCTGGGTATTTTTAGTAATGATAAAAATGCACATTTTATTTTTCAATCCAATTTCAAATGAACCAAAATAGAACACATACAGTTATTTCAATGCTTCAGTTTGATTTTATTTCAGGAAATCAAGAGACATGGTTTTAAAATGCATGTCAATGCATCAGACAAAGTAATGAATATCTATCTATTCAGCGAAGCCCCATGCTGTCAGAAAGTCCTATCAGTCGCATCAATCAAGATACGATAGACAAGAGGGGGAGTCTAGCCTTTGTTAAACTTGACACTATAGGACACATAGTAGCCCTTGTTGTACATGTAGATTTTCTGATCAATAGGGTTGTAGTGCAGGTTTAAATATTCATCCTGGAACTTCTCAAATGGAATGCTTAGGTAGTTCTCCTGCTCTGTTTTGGTGTCATAGGAGTAGAATATCTCCTCTGTGTGAACATCGACTGGTCTAGTAGCATAGAGAACACCACACACCATGAAGGCATTACCTACCAATGATTTGTACACACCGGTGTTCCATACATCCTCTACACCAAATTCAACCTCGTTTACTTTGGCAATGACCATTTTACCTTTGGATTCATATGTGGCATATGTTACCCACAGTCCATTCTCATCGGCTGAGAAATCCATGTTCTGATTGGCTGAGAAACTGTATGAGAATGTTGCACTGGCCTTTTCAATTACTCTGTAGTCATATTTGGTTGTGGTCAAATTCAGTTTAGCCATGCTGAATGGGCTGTTTTTCTGGTAATACAGGGTGTTACCATGAACAATGTAATTGTTGCCAGTACTCTGCCATCCATTTGGTAAAGTATGTTGTTTAAATGAATTCCTTAAAACCAGATTTTGATAGTTGGAGTAAAGATAAAATGTATTCACTGAGGCACTGCTATAGGCACCATACCAATACATTGATTCAAAGCCACGATTGGGTTTTGAGTCTTTCCCCCACCCCCCAAATCTGTAGCCTGCATTCAAGTTGGCATTCAGCTGGCTGACCACTGGCTTCCCTACACTGGCGATGCCTTTGTGGTTGCAGGAGCCTGGGGGGAAATATAAATAGCTATTAATAATATGTATGACAAACAAATCCACAAACTACTGCTTTGATGTAATGATACAATATGTCAACAATGCTACCATAACAGAGGCTCCTTACCAATATCTGGGTTTATGCCCTCCTCTTGGTTCTTCTGGCACTCCTCCAGCTTCTTCTGCAGTTTTCCAAACTCAATACGGATCACCTCCAGGTTACTCTTGTCATAGCTCTCCAACTGGTTCACAATCAGGCTCATGTTGCGAATCTATGGATGCATGTGTACAAAGGACAAATAAGTAATTTGTTCCACACAGCAACATTCCTCTTGCTCCTGCATCATATTGCCTGTCACTTATTTATTATGCCACTGCCAGTCATTAATAGTCATTCCGATATATTGTCTATCTATCACACATTTACCTCTGTGTACAGGCTGTCGAACATAGGCGAGGAGGAGTTGAGGGAATCCTTCAGCTGTGTCACCAACAATTCAAACTCTCTCAGCTCGATCCTGAGAAGCTCGAAGTCCAGTCGGATGTATTTGTCAGGGCCGCTCTCCACAATCTCAACTCTCATAGTCAGGTTCCTCAGCTCAGCCAAAAAGATCACAAGCTTGCCCTTGTAACTGTCCAGCTGCAAGAGAGACACAGGTAGTTGTCCCGGTGTAAGATATCTAGTAGGCAATACTGTGAATGAGGTCTCAGTTAAATATACACATGCATCTCCTCCGAGGTTTACAAGACGTTCCATTTACTGGAGTAGGCAACGTTTAACATCACTCTAAAACCTGGTGTGTAAATGCAATATGAATGTAATCCTGTTCAGGGGGCTCACTCCTCATGGTGTTCAGTACAGTACCTTATTTATCTGGATTCCCACTTCCAGCATCAGATCCTTGGTGACTTGCTGCATGTGTTCCACACGGTCGGCAGGGAAGGTGGTGTCAGGTAGAAACACATGACAAAGGCAGTTCCCCGACTCCCCTACGGATGCAGTCACATTGCCAGAATCCCAGCCCTCCATTGGCTGGAGGAAAATACAAGTTCAGAGTAAACTTCACAGTGGTACTTCACAATAGTAGTAAACTGGAAGTCTATTTGGGAGTATCTCTAGTTGTTAAGTTTTAGTGGAAGGAGAAAATGAAAGTCCCTTACCAGCCAAGCCACCGCAGGGCAAAGGAAAGTCAGGAGCAGTAGAAATGGAGCCATCTTGTCTCCAGTGTTGTTCTGGTGAGTCTCCTGTCTGGTCGCTCTGTATTTATAAAGACCCTCCTATCAACTCATCAGAAACATCTTGCTTCTTCCCAAAGTTACTGCTGTTGCGTAATAGACTCCCTTCAATTCTTAACACAATATATGCAGACATCCTTGTTTGCTTGTGATAAAATAATCAAATACAATTTTCTGAAACCTGTCTCTTATCCTTTTATTGATCACAATGATGATGTGGTCATAGAGTTCATGAGAAACAGGCCATATGGACATATGATGACGTCATGTTATAGATGGTACCTGATATTATCAACGGCATAACCTTACTATCAGTCATCAGCAATGTGGCAGGATATCATATGTTGACATAAGCATATGATAGTATAATAAAGCATTTTCATCCTTATTCCAATTATATAGCCTAGCAAGTTCCAGCACACAAATATTACTTTATTTCTCCTCATGGGACTTTAGATTGTATGTTGGTAAGAAGTATAGTACTAGTTTATGTGTTTGATTCTGCCCTAGTTTTTCCATGAACCACATTTTAGTAGTTAATTCACTCAAGCAGAGTTCCATAGTCCGATCAATACTGTTATGCATGTTTGAATAATAATAAATTGCTAATATAATAAATGGCCTTTGTAAATTATTCTTTAATTTACAGGAAATGATGGCCAAAGCGGATTGGGTCTATGTTCAACATAGTTTTATCGTAGTAATTTTTAGATAAGAAAGGGAACAAAGAAAATGTGTTTTTTCAAGACTTTGCTGTAGTCCACCCATGTAAACTTTCAAATTAAATTGAACACGTTTTATTTTCTATGTGGTTAGATATCAATAATGAGCAGACTAAATATACTCAGGAATGAAGGGGGTTATTGTTAATTCATTCTTAACAATGTGCTGCATATTGAGAAAGATTATCCCCTAATACAGTATCACAATACCCCACTTTAATGTTGGTGACACTGTTTGATACCAACAGTACATGAAGATTAACAAAGTCTACAGCCCAAAACTACGTTTCCTCTAACTTTAAGTTTGGAACTGAATTTGCTATCAGCATAAGGGACTGTTATCAGCATGGAGAAAACACACTTAAAGTATTTTATATAAGATATAGTCATGCTTATTAGCCACAACTGACCTTAATTTGGCTGATACACATCATTATATAAGTACTAATACACCACATTACATAGCAGCTGATTCAGCCTAAAGACTGAAGGAATCATAATACTTAAATACTTTGAAGACAGTACTATTTCAGATGTCAAAAGTAAACACTTGAACACTAATGCTTAGTCAGATATGTATTTTAAATCAATGAGCATAAAACAGGGTGTTCTACATAATCAGAGCAACTACAAAAGAGATTAAATCTGATTTGAGTAGGCCTTTTATCAGACCAAGAGTTGTGTTGTGTTTACAGTGGCCTGGTTGTCAAACCAGAGATGATAGTTGACATAGTCATCGTTGTACATGTCAAGTTTCTGTTCAGTGGGTTGAAGTCGAGGTTGACATACTTGTCCTTGAACCACTCAAATGTAATGCTCATGTAGCTCTCTTGTATTCATAAGTGTAAAATATCTCCTCACAGTGAATGTCAACTGTTCTGACAGCATAGAAAACCCCACATGCCATGAAGGCATTGCTCACAGATGGTTTGCACACACTGGTTTCCCAGAACTCCTCTATACCAAATGATGGTTTATGGACTTGAGCAATTACCATTTTACCCTTGGATTCCTCTTTGACATAGGTCACCCACAGCCCATTCTCATCAGCAGCAAAGACTAGGTTCTGATTGGGTGAGTGACTGTATAAGAATCTGGTGCTAGCCTTTGCAATCACCCTGTGCTCATATTTTATAGCAGTAAAATTCAGTTTGGCCAGGCTAAATGGGTTGTTAAATTGATAATACAGGGTGTTATTACGAACAATTAAGTTGTTGCCAGTTCCATACCAGCTACTTGACAAGCTTTGGTGTTTAAATTGAGTTCTCAAAATAAGATTTTTCTATTTTCTGTAAAATCTCATGTCAACAATTGAGGCACTGCCCAGAGTACCATTATTGAGATTCAGAACCAAGCAGAGGCTAAGAATCATTCCCCTACCCTCCCCAATTTGTAGCCACCATTCAAGTGGGCATTCAGTTGACTGACGATGGGCTTGCTAATTGTGGTTATACCTCCGTGCTCCCAGGACCCTGAGAAAAGAGGGTACAGTCAGTGACATCAAACGTGCAAGAGTCTTAAGACAAGGGTGTGTATCATTTTAAAAGTGGTCTTTGACTTACCAATATAGGGGTTGAAGATCTGGTTGTGGTGCCTATCACACTCCTCCAGTTTGAGCTGTATCTTGATGTACTCACGACGGGTCACCAGCAGCAGGTTCTCATCGTACCTCTCCAGCTTGGTCAGGACCACCAGCATGGAGGAGATCTGAGAGAGAACACAGATGAGCAATCACAAGACCAAAACTTTTAAATCTTACAAAAGAGAAAAATCTCAAGTGAAAAGTCGACACGGTCATTGACCATAGCTGTATCATGATCATATGAGCTGTTAGGAACAGTCTTGGGTAGTTACCTGTTGGTGTAAAGACTTAAAGACAGTAGTGGAGGTCTGTATGGAGCCCAGGAGCTCCTGCACCAGAGTCTCCACCTGCTTGATCGGCACCTTCACCTCCTGCATTAGGCCTCGCTGTACGCATCAGGGTTCTTCTCCATCAGCTCCACCAACACCGTCAGGGTCACTATATTCTCTGCACACACTGTCAGCTTATTCTCATATGTCTCAAACTGGAGGGAAGGATATTATATAGACAGTAAGTAACTTAGTCACATATCATAGGCAAACTTAACTATTGTTAAGGAAATATAGTTATCAGAACCATTGCTCATTGCAGAATCTATGGTGTACATCAGAGAGTGATTGGTCTTCACACCAACACTGTCACCATCAAAGACACACGTCAGAGTATCTAGACATCTTTAACAACTGTGAGATGTCAGTGATCTTTGACAAACAGATTCTATCTGCTAGGATGTTTTTAGTGCAGGGGTGTCATATAATGTTGTGGGTATTAGAATTTTCACAGATAATTCATGGGTGTGCCCCTAACATCTACACTCGGGAACTTTCCCAGACATAATGAAAAGTGCTATGGTCTGAGCAGGATCTTTGCCAACCCTGGTACTAAATGGTATCTTAAATAAAAGAGTTCATAGTATTGAGCTAAGGCACATCAATTCAACAACTAACCCGATACATTTAAAGATAATCATACCATCTAATTTAGCTGGGTAAGAATAAGGTTTGCATGAAACGTGGCCATGTATACTGAAATAATATTTATTTTGTGGTTTTATGTGTAATACATGGACTCTATGTAATTATTATTATTATTAATACTTATTATTAATATTTCCAGTAAAGATATATAACGATGGGTCAGTGGAGCTGTTACTGCATAGTAAGACACAGCAGCATCAGTCACTTTGATGATCGTGTTTGATTCTGTTCATGTGGAGTTTTTATCCACGCGTTTCTTCTTTTTCTTCACTTTGGTGGTTTTGGTTTTAGTGTCTGGCTGCTTGGAGTTCAGTGCTGGACTGGACCTGGTCAGGTGGTTGGAAGTGGGGCTCAGCTTGGTGTGGTCAACATTAGGGTTGGAGTCAGAGAGCATCCCCTGGGCCGAGGAGGGTTTGGATTGGGGGTATCGTGGGGAGTCATCCATCAGGTTGGGCTGGGAGTAGGAGCGCATGGTGGGGGAACTGGTGGGCCGTTGGTGGGTGCTGCCCCCTAGCATGGGGAGGTGGATGTGCTCACTGCTCAGGTTTGTGACAGAGTAGCGGCTGCTGTTGGACATGACAATGTGGTGCCAGGAGCTGAGTGGGGTGGCAGAGAAGTGCTGGGGGCCACTGGAGTCCTCCTTGGTGCCCCCTGGGGACATGACCATGGAGCTGCGGGGGGTGTTGGCCTCCACGGCGCTCTGGAAGGTCTTCAGGATGCGCTCGCTCTTTTGCTTCTCTTTCTTCTGACGGGACTCCACCTTACGCAGCTGCCACCGGTGGTCCCGCATCATCTGCTTCCTGGTGTCGGCCAGACCCCTGAGGAGACACCAAAGAATGTATTTAATGTGATGATTCACTTAAACTCATTTAATTTCAAGTCAGATGTAAACTGGACTTTCTCAGCTTTTGAATGGGGAAAACATTGGCATGGCACTACAAGCAATTACACATAGATAAGACTGCACCTACTTCAACACTCTGACCATAAAGGTCTGCTCATGTTTTGTTCGTAGGGTAAACAGGTGTAGACAGCTTATGACAAGTTTCTGTTCAGTTCTCAGGTTATTGCTGATGTTAGGTGTTTTCTTTACACACCCATAATGGTCTCCCCACTCTGGCAGTTTGTTCTTATGATAAAAGCCCACCTGTAGTCTACCATCCCTGTCCTTTCACGATCCAGTCTCTGAATCAACTCCTCAATCTGGTATCGATCCAAGGGGATGTTGGATTGCTGTAATGGTTCCATAAGACATAAGGGTAAACAAATAAAGACTATGAGCTAGCTGGCCAATAACTTCAATATAAAGTACATCTTGGAGCATTGGAAATGCATTAGCTCAACAGACCTTGCAAATGTCAGGGACTATGGAAAGAGCAATTAGTTTGAGACCTGCACAGCCTTCCTGAAGTCTGCCACAGGCACTCGCATTGTCCCATCTTTATCAATTTTCCGAAAGAAGTCCCAAAGACGCAGCTTCCGTTCATCCAGATAATCCTTCAAAGAAAAGAATAGAGCAGTTGGGACGGGGATTTTTTGTCTTAAAAAATTCCTCCCTATTTCAAATCTTGCACTGTCTTTAATAACAGCCATAAAAAGGTCCTAGTTTGTAGAATTAGCCGTAAACCCAAAAAATACACTACACTGGTATGCAATGATATCACTTGTGATTACTACATGACTAAAATTGTTTTATGAGTAATAGTAGCCTACCACAGTACCTGGATGACTTTCATTGGGTCAAGGCGTTTGGGTGGTTTCTTAGCGATAAAGCCCCCGACCCCTCCATACTGCACCTCTAGAGAGGGATGCTCCTGGCATGTCAGATCCAACAGCTGCACAAAGTTCTCATTCACCAACACGTTCTACACACAAACACTAAATATTAAGTTCAAATGCAGGGACCAAAACACTTCTGTACATCAAGAAGAGAACAACAACGCTCACAGATATGTTGATCTCTTCCAGAGCAGTTTTGGGGGTGTTCTTGACCACAGTAACAAGAGCCAGCGCCCCCTCCACTGTCAGAGAATTATAAGCCAGCTGCGCGGACACAAAACATAGAAAGTCACCCTAGTTTCATACCACACAGGTCAATGGGTGTGTGCCCTGTCCATCAAGCACCTACCATCAGTGATCTGAGAGTGTCGTTGGCCTCCAGCCCCTTGCACAGCATGCCCACCCCCTCGTTGGTGATGCGGTTGTTGTTGAGGTCCAAGTACACTAGAGTGTTGTTGAATTTCAGTGCCTCTCCTAAAGCCAAGGCCCCCTCATTCCCAAAGCCATTCCAGGACAGGTCCAGGTGTTTCAGGGTCACGTTCACCTATGTGAATAGTAGGTATTTTGATCACACACTGTTTCACTGTTTTTTGTTTTTTTTACGAACTTACACCTTAAATGTGGGAATTGGGTTGAGTATGTTTATCCAAACCTTGAGGCCGGCACAGAAAGCCACAGCTCCTTTCATTCTCAGATGGTTCCAGCTTAAGTCTAGTACCTCCAGCGCTTCATTGTTTGCTGTAGGATTACATTAGTGACAGCAGATGCAAAACACTCAAACATGATTCTAACCCTAATGACTCCATTTGCCTGTATACTCCATGAGATTGCTCAGCCGTAATGATGTGAGATACAGACATAAAGTGAAATGGTCTCTACCTAACATCTGGCCCAGATGCTCCCCACCTCTCCCACAGAACTGATTGTGGCTCAAGTCCAGCTCCTTTACTCTATAGTTGTTCTAAAGGGAGAGATATTGCAAGTAGCTAGCTATAGACTCCAATGGCAGTAATATCATCAATATGCCTGCATGTTTGAATGTCATTTCTTTTCACTTACTGCCAGGGCATCTGCAAAACTTTTAGCATCGTCCTCTATGAATCCATTCCCTGTGAAGAAATTGTTTATATAAAAAGATTCAGAAATAGAGTAGAGAAATATAGTATCTAACAGACCATTCTTTTTGTTTCCATTTTCAAATCTGTGTGTACTACCTGAAAGTTTGATGGATTTGATGGAAATGTTATCGAGCAACATTTTTGCTATGCACTCAGCCCCTTCAGACTGTAGGTGATTGTTGGACAAATCCTACGAGACAAACAGTGGGCATGTTAACACAGAGCTATAATTCCATCATGAAAGCATGACCCGCAAGACTCTTATGCCCTCTTGTGGCAGATTTAAATCAAATCAAAGATTGTGGGACATATCACGTCATACTTATTCCACTTCTGAATAAACCTGTTATCGAGATACCAGATACAATTACTTTACCTTCTTACAAAGAGCTGCCTAAAGACCATCTCATACAAACTTACCAGATGCTGAATGGTGAAATTTGCCTTTAACATCTCTAGAAGGTATCCGGCTCCCTCAGCCAGCAGGTAGTTGTCTGCCAACTCCAGGTTGGTGATGTGCATGTCAGTCTGAGAAGAAACATTGGAACATAAAGAGCGTTCCTTGAACATAAAGAGCGTTCCTTGAAGTTGATATTATGTTAATAGTCTTACCACCAGGGCGATGGCTAGTGCCTTGCCCCCCGGAGGTCCCAGGCCGTGGTGGTTGAGGTTCATGGTGGAGGTGCCCAGGTTCCGGAGGAAGTAGGAGACAGGAACCACCCCGACCAGCTTGCAGGCCTGCAGGTATATCTCAGCAGTCGATGTGTCTTTACTGGTCTTTTTCACCTCTAACAATGACAAGAAGTGGTGTCACTATCAGACAACCATCAGTGTGAGATATGCATCAAACAAATCCATTTACAATACAAACAATGATACATTGTAATAACAACAGTGAGCTGATGTGTTATTATCCATAAAATGTCAATATAATAGCCTACTCACCATCAACCTCCAGGTCTGTATCCCACTTATCCTCCAGGTCTAGGTCTTCTGCAGAGGACGGACTGTCATTATCTGCTAGGCAGAGGGACTCGAGAGATAGGACAGACATCTCCTCTGTCCTAACAGTCACATACTCCAGGTCTAAAACATGTTTGTTGAATTTGTATTTTACTTCCCGTCATGACTTTGGCTCTTCCCACATTATGCACTGGTATCTGAGGGCTGAGTAACTGTTGTTGCAACAGTGAAATCAAATACCCACCTGAGTTGTCCCAAACTGTAATTCAATCCTAGAGACTATGGTGTGTCATAAAAAATTCACCACTCACAGGGAAAGGCTAAGAGAAGGCCTATTGAGTATTATCATTTTTAGTAGATTTTTACCTGCAACACACAAACAAAATGCTGCATTCCCAGTTCCAGACCATGACAATTTTCTACAAATATTCCAACATGAGCAGCTTTCTTGTTGTTAAACTTGTTTTATTTGTTATCACTATCATCTTGAAATCTACAGTAAAATGACAATCTGGCACTGAGGTGGTTAGTTCTACCTGGAAGTCACGGTTAGTTCTACCTGAAATCCTTGGGATGTTTTTATCCTAAACCATAACCCTTACCTAACCATTTCAAAAATGTCAATTTGGGACGTCGCAAGAATTCCATGTAGCAAGGACATTGCATTGGGGTATGATTATTGTTGCATTATGAGTGAATTTAAAGACAATCATAGCTAGCAGACCAGCTAATTTAGCGACTTAGTCGCTATATTTATCGAGTTTTCAGACCCCTCCAGCAACTTTTTATTGGTAAATGATTCTAGCGACAAATTCATCTACTTTTTAGACTGCCTTTAGCGTTTATATGATTTTGATATCATTTAGCAACTTTTCCCACTCTATTCTGCCAAAAACAGAAGTTACAGCAACAGCCCACACACAGGCGCAAAAGGGAAGGAATGTGCAGCGGGAGGGGGCAAAACGCTAGGAAAGGGGACCGCATGTGTGCCGCAACAAGGCAAATTGATGCTGTGACGTCTTCGCGGCAACGGCAAAACGTCATATACCGACAAATCAAGCAGTCAATAGCGGAACTCTCTGGAAAATAGTTGGCAACATTGGAGCAGTCTTTAGAGCAGAGCATGTTCGGGAGCCTGACATTTTACGGACTTTACTTGTTAACACAGCTTAGAAACTGCGTTTTAGGTAAACCACATGCAAACAAGCATTTCAGTGGAATTTTGAATTTGTAGAGCACCATTTGAGACATTGTCATTATAGCCTGTATATTTTCGCGAACTCTGTTAGCGAGCCAGTGGTGTAAAGTACTTAAGTAAAATACTTTCAAGTACAACTTAACTAGTTTTTATGGGTATCTGTACTTTACTGTTTATATTTTTGACAACTTTTACTCCACTACATTCCTAAAGAAAATAATGTACTTTTTACTCCATACATTTTCCCTGACACCCAAAAGTACCCGTTACATTTCTAATGCTTAGCAGGACAGGAAAACTGTCCAATTCACTCACTTATCAAGAGAACATCCCTGGACATACTGCCTCTGATTTGGTGGACTCACTAAACACAAATGCTTTGTTTGTAAATTATGTCTGAGTCTCTTGTTGTTGTGAATTGCGCTGTATGTTTTCCCCCATGTGTAGATCATGTGTGCAGGAGGTCCAGGAGAACCACTTTACAGAGCAATTCCATCTCCACCGTTTGTGACATGGGTAGGCCCAAGGCCCCCCTCAGCAACCGTTTATGGCACACTTAAGGCCATTGCAAAATGATACAAGAATCATAGGCTACAGTTGGTAAAATACATGTAATAGCTGTTTGTATATCCATATTTGTAATTTTGTGGTTCAAACCTTCTTCAAAACTACACCTGTACTCACAATCGGGGCACCAGCACCAAGACGGACATCTGTGTGTCAGAGAGCCTGCTGGGGTTCTACAGGCCAGAGTGAGAGCTGCTGGACCGAGGAAACATGGGCATTGTCCTAATGCTCCAGCCAATCATCACATAGAGGTCAAAAGTCACTGCCAAAAGCCCGCCCCTCTGTGTGGACACCACCCACCTGCTGTTCAACCCCAGGAGGGGTTACGTGAAACTGGCCCACCTGGCCATGTGTTACCCTTTCTATGAGCATATAATATAAACTACAACGCGAAAGGTACAGTTTTACTTCCCTTTTAATCATGTCAGCACATGTAACAACAATTTACAGCACTTTTTTGTTTATTCTTCCTCTCCCCAATTCACTTGAACTATATTTCTTTATTTCCCATGGGCTTCACCAGAGTACCCCCTAGTGGCTGGAATACAACTGTATTAAGCCCCTTACAACGCCCCCCCCTGCAAAAACGAAATGTTTTCCCAAACATTTCACTGGCCTCAAAACAGAAGATGTAAGTACTGTTCATGAGAACAACTGAGAGAACTGGGCTTAACAGCCATATAACTATCTAGACATGTCCGGTCTACCTTTATGGGCAACGACGCAACCCCCACTACACATTATCACACTGTGATTAGTAAAGTTAAACTAGAAAATATTTACACATCAGAACATCTCTAGTTGGTATCCTGATAAGAGCCTGGCAGCCCTAAAGTGTTATAGGTTAGAATGTCTCTGGGCCTCCTCTGCTGGGCTGAACGGCGGGGCAAGGTCATGGGTGACCCCAATGAATCAGTGTCCACTTCATCATGAGATGATTGAGTCTCTGAGCCCTCAGCTCTTTCCATATTTACCCGTCTTCTCCAGGCTCTCTCTGAGGACTGGCTGGCACTCCTTCACAGTGAAGTTTCTATCAGTCTGACCCTGTTCCTCACTATTATCTGATACTAGCTGTGTGCTACTCTGTCTGCTCTCTTCATCCCTACATGGCCTGTTGATGAATACTGGGTGCCTTTCAGGAGCTGAGACCACTTCTCTTCTGGGCTGAGGAGCCCCTCCCTCTTCTTTTCGTTCTGCCGCAGCTCCCGTCTCCGCTGGGTTCGCTGTCCACTTGTATCGTTGGCACCGACTTGCTGGGACTCGGAGGCAGACTTTTCACAGTATCCTCAGAGTCCGATATTCCTTTGATTTCATCTTTCAGTTGAAGCAGCCAAGACATCCCCTCATCCTCTGATTACATTAAATCCTCCTTCTCACAGTAATCTTCCATCAATGTGCGGCCGCAAAGCTCGATGGCTCTTTCCTTTTACTTCAGTCATCTACACCTCCTATTCCACAAAGTACATACAAGTGCCATAAATTGTCCTCGATTTCATCCAACAACGTTTCCCTCTCTCGGCTCATATTGTCCTACTCACGTGGCAACAACGACAATGCAGGCAATGGTAAGATAGCTACAACCCGTTAGGTGGTTAGCCCGCTAACGTTAGCTAGCTAGCTACTCTCTCAATGTCTCTCACTCGTTGTCCGTTCCAGGAATATGGGCTGGTGCTCACATGAAAATAAATCTCAGCAGTGCCTCCAAATTTGTTACCCTTTCTATGAGTTTATAATATAAACTACAACGCGAAAGGTACAGTTTACTTCACTTTTAATCATGTCAGCACATGTAACAGCAGTTTACAGCACTTTTTTTGTTCTTTATTCTTCCTCAGCACTCTTTTTGTTTTTTATTCTTCCTCTCCCCAATTCACTTAAACTTTTACTTCACTACATTCCTAAAGAAAATAATATACTTTTTACTACATACATTTTCCCTGACAACAAAAAGTACTAGTTACATTTTTGAATTCTTATCAAGAGAACACCTCTGGTCATACCTACTGCTTCTGATCTGGTGGACTCACTAAACACACATGCTTCGTTCATTAAATGTGGCTGAGTGTTGAAGTGTGCCCCTGGCTATCCATAAATAAATAAACAAGAAAATTGTGCCGTCTGGTTTGCCTAATATAAGGAATTTGAAAGGATTTATACTTTTATTTTTGATACTTCAGTATATTTTAGTAATTACATTTACTATTGATACTTAAGAATATTTAAAACCAAATACTTTGACTTTTACTCAAGCAGTATTTTACTGGGTGACATTCACTTGAGTCATTTTCTATTAAGATATCTTTACTTTTACTCTAGTATGACGATTGAGTACTTTTTCCACCACTGCTTCTATGGAAAATGGCTTGTTGTTGTCATCAATTGTAAGTTACTTGTGTTTTATGTTTTGTTTCCTCTGTGTGGCAGATATCAGGTCAAGAGGACCTGTCCTACAATATCCATGATAGGAGGGTGTTGCCCCCCTTTGGCCAAGCACCGTGGGCATCGATGACAACTGCCAGTACACAACAACCCAGAGTCCAGAACCAGGTACGTTTGTGTCAGTCTGTTTGGACCATGTCAGGGTGGATTATCGGTTGTGAATACTACAGATGGCATATACAGACGTGGCAGGCAAGTATATAGAGGGATTTCAAGTTCCCATTATGACAATGGGTCGATTCCTCTTCTCACAGACAGCGTGTCTCCATTTAAGTGTTGTGTGATCTGACTCTGGACTTTATATTTGTTATTCCTGTGTAGGGAACCTGCAGTACAACCATGACTTCCTCCGTCAGCTGCGTTTCTGTGAGGCTGCCTGTATCGGGCCACACGACCTGGAGCTCTTCCCAAGGGTTACTGACAACACACCTGGTAACAACACACACACACACACACACAGTAAAACACACTACTACTAAAACACTTAACCTCAACAGTACTCACGGCAGGTGAGACTCAAGAGCACAGTTGTGTAGAGAACAGTTAAAGTGGAACTGACAGCATTTGAACTACTTTGCCAATATGATTGTCTGTCTTTCATATCAGTCAAAAATATTAAATTCCCTAAAGTGAACCCTTACAACAAAGGGCATCAGCTTGATCTATACATTATTCAACTCGCACAATCTGGATTCCCTGAACTCTCTTAAGAACCAATGGGAAGAGGATTTAGGTGAACAACTTTCAGACTAAACTTGGCAGAGTATGCTTCAGAGAATACATTCTTCATCTATACGTCTAAGACATGCTGTAATTCAATTTAAAATAGTTAATCAGCTGCATTGGTCAAAGCCAAAACTATCCAAGATTAGACCATAAATATATCCCACTTGTGATCGATGTAAGCAGGCTCCTGCTACTTTATTACACATGTTTTGGACATGCCTGCAATTGACAGATTTCTGGATATCAATTTGAGACCTTTTCTAAGATACTGGAGAGACCTATATAATCTTCTTCCTTTTTTTTTATTATTCGGAGTGGCACAACAGGAGGCCCCTCTAAACAGTTCTATGGAGTGGCACAACAGGAGGCCCCTCTAAACAGTTCTATGGAGTGGCACAACAGGAGGCCCCTCTAAACAGTTCTATGGAGTGGCACGACAGGAGGCCCCTCTAAACAGTTCTATGGAGTGGCACGACAGGAGGCCCCTCTAAACAGTTCTATGGAGTGGCACGACAGGAGGCCCCTCTAAACAGTTCTATGGAGTGGCACGACAGGAGGCCCCTCTAAACAGTTCTATGGAGTGGCACGACAGGAGGCCCCGCTAAACAGTTCTATGGAGTGGCACGACAGGAGGCCCCTCTAAACAGTTCTATGGAGTGGCACGACAGGAGGCCCCTCTAAATAGTTCTATGGAGTGGCACGACAGGAGGCCCCTCTAAATAGTTCTATGGAGTGGCACGACAGGAGGCCCCTCTAAACAGTTCTATGGAGTGGCACGACAGGAGGCCATATCTGATAATATCTGGCAACCTTTCCTATCCTTTGTAGAAGACATGGACCCAGCTAATTTCATAACTCCATAAACCAAACCAAATTAGAAATTGTATAATTATTTTTACTCTTTCACTTTTTGATTTATAATAGCTTTGTATTGTTTTTAACTATTTGATTATATTACTCATTGTATATCATACCTGCTTTAAGTCTGTTTTTTTGGGTGGGGCTCTGTCATAGGGCGGGTTTGATTTGGTAGGGGATCCGTGTGTGTTGTGTTAGAGCATGGGGGAGTTGGGGTGGGTTTGATTTGGTAGAGGATCCGTGTGTGTTCTGTTAGAGTATGGGGGAGTTGGGGTGGGTTTGATTTGGTAGGTGATCCATGTGGGTTCTGCCCTCTACCTGTTCGATCTGTTATCTGTATAATCATAAAAAAAACTTTGGGAAAACATAATATATATATTTTACACACACATATATATATATACATATATACATACATACATACATACATACATACATACATACATACATACATACATACATACATACATACATACATACATACATACATACATACATACATACATACATACACACACACACACACACACACACACACACACACACACACACACACACACACACACACACACACACACACACACACACACACACACACACACACACACACACACACACACACACACACACACACACACACAAACAATTGAAGTCGGAAGTTTACATACACTTAGGTTGGAGTCATTAAAACTCGTTTTTCAACCACTCCACAAATTTCTTGTTAACAAACTATAGTTTTGGTAAGTTGGTTAGGACATCGACTTGTTGCATGACACAAGTAATTTTCCCAACAATTGTTTACAGACAGATTATTTCACTTATAATTCACTGTATCATAATTCCAGTGGGTCAGAAGTGTACATACACTAAGTTTAAACAGCTTGGAAAATTCTAGAAAATGATGTCATGGCTTTAGAAGCTTCTGATTGGCTAATTGACATCATTTGAGTCAATTGGAGGTGTACCTGTGGATATATTTCAAGGTCTACTTTCAAACTCAGTGCCCCTTTGCTTGACATCATGGGAAAATCTAAAGAAATCAGCCAAGACTTCAGAAAAACAATTGTAGACCTCCACAAGTCTGGTTCATCCTTGGGAGCGATTTCCAAACGCCTGAAGGTACCACGTTCATCTGTACAAACAATACTATGCAAGTATAAACACCATAGGACCACGCAGCCGTCATACCGCTCAGGAAGGAGACGTACTTCGGTGCGAAAAGTGCAAATCAAACCCAGAACAACAGCAAACGACCTTGTGAAGATGCTGGAGGAAACGGGTACAAAAGTATCTATATCCACAGTAAAACGAGTCCTATATCGACATAACCTGAAAGGCCGCTCAGCAAGGAAGAAGCCACTGCTCCAAAACTGCCATAAAAAAGCCAGACTACGGTTTACAACTGCACATGGGGACAAAGATTGTACTTTTTGGAGAAATGTCCTCTGGTCTGATGAAACAAAATAGAACTGTTTGGCCATAATGACCATCGTTACGTTTGGAGGAAAAAGGGGGAGGCTTGCAAGCCGAATAACACCATCCCAACCGTGAAGCACGGGGGTGGCAGCATCATGTTGTGGGGGTGCTTTGCTGCAGGAGGGACTGGTGCACGTCACAAAATAGATGGCATCATGAGGGAGGAAAATTATGTGGATATATTGAAGCAACATCAAGACATCAGTCAGGAAGTTAAAGCTTGGTCGCAAATGGGTCTTCCAAATGGACAATGACCTCCAAGCATACTTCCAAAGTTGTGGCAAAATGGCTTAAGGACAACAAAGTCAAGGTATTGGAGTGGCCATCACAAAGCCCTGACCTCAATCCTATAGAAAATCTGTGGGCAGAACTGAAAAAGTGTGCGCAAGCAGTTAAACCAGCTCTGTCAGGAGGAATGGGCCAAAATTCGCCCAACTTATTGTGGGAAGCTTGTGGAAGGCTACCCAAAACATTTGACCCAAGTTGAAATTGTTTAAAGCAATGCTACCAAATACTAATTGAGTGTATGTAAACTTCTGACCGACTGGGAATGTGATGAAAGAAATAAAAGCTGAAATAAATCATTCTGTCTACTATTATTCTGACATTTCACATTCTTAAAATAAAGTGGTGATCCTATCTGACCTAAGACAGGGAATTTTTACTGGGATTAAATGTCAGGAATTGTGAAAAACAGAGTTTAAATGTATTTGGCTAAGGTGTATGTAAACTTCCGACTTCAACTTATATACATACATACATACAGTGGGGGGAAAAAGTATTTGATCCCCTGCTGATTTTGTACGTTTGCCCACTTACAAAGAAATGATCAGTCTATAATGTTAATGGTAGGTTTATATGAACAGTGAGAGAGAATAACAACAACAAAAATCCAGAAAAACGCATGTCAAAAATGTTAGAAATTGATTTGCATTTTAACCTCTCTGGGCTAGTCCCACCTACTCAACAGCCAGTTGAATCCCGTGGCGCGTTATTCAAATACCTTAGAAATGCTATTACTTCAATTTCTCAAACATATGACTATTTTACAGCATTTTAAAGACAAGACTCTCGTTAATCTAACCACACTGTCCGATTTCAAAAAGGCTTTACAACGAAAGCAAAACATTAGATTATGTCAGCAGAGTACCCAGACAGAAATAATCAGACACCCATTTTTCAAGCTAGCATATAATGTCACATAAACCCAAACCACAGCTAAATGCAGCACTAACCTTTGATGATCTTCATCAGATGACAATCTTAGGACATTATGTTATACAATACATGCATGTCTGTTCAATCAAGTTCATATTTATATCAAAAAACAGCTTTTTACATTAGCAGGTGACTAGCATGTGACTAGCATTCCCACCGAACACTTCCGGTGAATTTACTAAATTACTCACGATAAACGTTCACAAAAAACATAACAATTATTTTAAGAATTATAGATACAGAACTCCTTTATGCACTCGATATGTCCGATTTTAAAATAGCTTTTCGGTGAAAGCACATTTTGCAATATTCTAAGTAGATAGCCCGGCATCACAGGGCTAGCTATTTAGACACCCAGCAAGTTTAGCCCTGACCAAAGTCAGATTTACTATAAGAAAAATGTTATTACCTTTGCTGTCTTCGTCAGAATGCACTCCCAGGGCTTCTACTTCAATAACAAATGTTGGTTTGGTCCCAAATAATCCATTGTTATATCCAAATAGCGGCGTTTTGTTTGTGCGTTCAAGACACTATCCGAAAGGGTAAATAAGGGTTACGAGCACGACGCATTTCGTGACAAAAAATTTCTAAATATTCCATTAGCGTACTTCGAAGCATGTCAACCGCTGTTTAAAATCAATTTTTATGCCATTTTTCTCGTAAAAAAGCGATAATATTCCACCCGGGAAATCGTTTTTTATTACAAAGAGAGTGAAAGTAAAAGCATGCTATCCCCTCATGCACGAGCCTCAGTCTAATGGCCCTCTGATAGAGCACTTGCCAAACGCGCTAGTGTGTTTCAGCCTGGGCCTTGAATTACGTCATTCAGCTTTTTCCCGGGTTCTGAGAGCCTATGGGAGCCGTAGGAAGTGTCACGTCATGCCAGAGATCCCCTGTTTTTGTTAGAGATTATCAAGGAGGGCAAGAAATGGTCAGACAGGCCACTTCCTGTAAGGAATCTTCTCAGGTTTTGACCTGCCAAATGAGTTCTGTTATACTCACAGACACCATTCAAACAGTTTTAGAAACTTTAGGGTGTTTTCTATCCAAAGCCAATAATTATATGCATATTCTCCTTACTTGGCAGGAGAAGTAACCAGATTAAATCGGGTACGTTTTTTTATCCGGCCGTGCAAATACTGTCTCCTAGCCCCAACAGGTTTTAATGAGGGAAATAAGTATTTGACCCCTCTGCAAAATATGACTTAGTACTTGGTGGCAAAACCCTTGTTGGCAATCACAGAGGTCAGACTTTTCTTGTAGTTGGCCACCAGGTTTGCACACATCTCAGGAGGGATTTTGTCCCACTCCTCTTTGCAGATCTTCTCCAAGTCATTAAGGATTCGAGGCTGACGTTTGGCAACTCGAACCTTCAGCTCCCTCCACAGATTTTCTATGGGATTAAGGTCTGGAGACTGGCTAGGCCACTCCAGGACCTTAATGTGCTTCTTCTTGAGCCACTCCTTTGTTGCCTTGGCTGTGTGTTTTGGGTCATTGTCATGCTGGAATACCCATCCACGACCCATTTTCAATGCCCTGGCTGAGGGAAGGAGGTTCTCACCCAAGATTTGACAGTACATGGCCCCGTCAAATGATGCGGTGAAGTTGTCCTGTCCCCTTAGCAGAAAAACACCCCCAAAGCATAATGTTTCCACCTCCATGTTTGATGGTGGAGATGGTGTTCTTGGGGTCATAGGCAGCATTCCTCCTCCTCCAAACACAGCGAGTTGAGTTGATGCCAAAGAGCTCCATTTTGGTCTCATCTGACCACAACACTTTCACCAGTTGTCCTCTGAATCATTCAGATGTTCATTGGCAAACTTCAGACGGGCATGTATATGTATTCTTGAGCAGGGGGACCTTGCGGGCGCTGCAGGATTTCAGTCCTTCATGGCGTAGTGTGTTACCAATTGTTTTCTTGGTGACTATTGTCCCAGCTGCCTTGAGATCATTGACAAGATCCTCCCGTGTAGTTCTGGGCTGATTCCTCCCCGTTCTCATGATCATTGCAACTCCACGAGGTGAGATCTTGCATGGAGCCCCAGTTTGAGGGATATTGCCAGTTCTTTTGTGTTTCTTCCATTTGCAAATAATTGCACCAAATGTTGTCACCTTCTCACCAAGCTGGTTGGCGATGGTCTTGTAGCCCATTCCAGCCTTGTGTAGGTCTACAATCTTGTCCCTGACATCCTTGGAGAGGTCTTTAGTCTTGGCCATGGTGGAGAGTTTGGAATCTGATTGATTGATTGCTTCTGTGGACAGGTGTCTTTTATACAGGTAACAAGCTGCGGTTAGGAGCACTCCCTTTAAGCGTGTGCTCCTAATCTCAGCTCGTTACCTGTATAAAAGACACCTGGGAGCCAGAAATCTTTCTGATTGAGAGGGGGTCAAATACTTATTTCCCTCATTAAAATGCAAATCAATTTATAACATTTTTGACATGCGTTTTTCTGGATTTTTTTGTTGTTATTCTGTCTCTCACTGTTCAAATAAACCTAACATTAAAATTATAGACTGATCATTTCTTTGTAAGTGGGCAAACATACAAAATCAGCAGGGGATCAAATACTTTTTTCCCCCACTGTACATACATACATACATACATACATACATACATACATACATACATACATACTCGCACACACACATTTCCCAGTTTATGCTTGAAAACCAACTTTAAGAGGTTTAAAAATAGGTTCTATTTGACTCAAAGTTCCATGACATACAGTAAGGCATTGTTTGCAGAATAAATGGATTCTGTTCAATGCATGATTAATATAATTCACCAATACATTCCTTGGTAGTCCAAAAAATATTGCTATCAGGTTGTAAATCACAGCTGGCCTGGTACATTGTCTGCTGCCTCCACAATTTCAGTTTCAATGTCTCAATATTTTGAACAAACATTGACGACTGTATCTAAGGCTGGGAATGTCAAACCACCGCGATGCGCTGCACTACAGGTCACAAGCGAGCATAAATGAGTCAACAGTTGAGTCATCTACTTTATGAAATTACAGCCTGATGCGCTCACGTCGGTGAATTCAATTTCAGTTGCGCTGCTTTCTTGTGTCCCGTTTACAGCTTTTAGATTTTAAAAGTTAATATTTTGCTTGGGGATTTTGTGAACAAACTGAGTAAACAATCTGCTACACTAGTAAATTAGAACATTTAAATCTTTACAAACTGTGTTTGATGATGTGGTGTTTTGTCCCTTATCATCTGGCTTTGGGCCAGTCATAGTATTATTTTTCAAATGATAGAAATATTGAATTCATATTTTCCATAAAACAATATCAGTTTGGCAGTATTTTGGGAAGATCTACATCCTGTCTTGCCTGGCTGAGATGGTGTTAATCCGTGACACGGACCGACGAGTTGTGCGTTCCGAGATGCTGTTTTGCGCACCGTTGTACTGCGCCATTATTTGCCTGTTTGTGGCCCACCTGTTAGCTTGCACAATTCTTGCCATTCTCCAATTTTTTTGTTGGTTGCACCATTCTCGGTAAACCCTAGACAATGTTGTGTGTGAAAAGCCCAGAAGGCTAGCCGTTTCTGAGATACTGGAATAGGTGCGCCTGGCACCGATGAGCATACCACGCTCAAAGTCGCTGAGGTCACTTGTTTTTCCCATTCTAACGTTCAATCGAACAGTAACTGAATGCCTCAATGCCTGTCTGTTTTTTTTTTATAGCAGGCCACGTGACTCACTGTCTGTAGGCGCGAACCATTTTTGTGAACGGGGTGGTGTACCTAATAAACTGGCCAGTGTATATTTCTACACTATGCGGTTTGAATAATACTGTGAAAATGATAATGCCCTTTTAGTGTAAGAGCTGAAATGTCAGCCTGTTAAGATGGGATGGAGTTTTGGCCTGCCTGGTGACATCGCCAGGCTGTAAATTAGATAATAGATAGACCATAAGAAAGAGTTCCAAACCTCACAGCGAATAACTGGCAGTCCTAGCAAAATTCTTGCTTGAGAAATTGCTCTTCGCTAAGAACCTATTTTTTTTCTTTTTGACCATTGAAAACAATCACAGTAAGGTACTTCACTGTTACCTAGAAATTATTTGATACTGAGAAAAAATGACTGCATTGGACCTTTAAGATTGTGACCTGAATGTTGGCAGTGTCCCACTTATATGGGAGATCTCTCGCTCCAGCGAGGCACTGTCTGTCAGGGAGAAGGTGTGTGTGTGTGTGTTTTTGTGTGTGTGTGGCTGGCTGAGGCATGAATGAATTATTCATTCAGATTGCAGGGAGGGAGCGTTCATGCATGATAGGGCACAGTCGGGGGTTCTGTGTGTGTACAATGCAGTCTAGAGCAGTGGTTCTCAAACTGTGGGGAGTGCGGGGGTCCCCCCCAAAAAAATAATACGTTTTAATAGTAGGATGCACAAGGTGCCATTTCAAAATTGGGTAGTGCATAATTAGTTCCTCTTGTCATGTTAGTCATTCCATACCTTAGAGAGGTATTTAGAACGGGTTAGAAATAGCCCATGTCAGCAAAGAAAAAAAATATTACAATTTTGTCCATAGATGTTCAAATATCACATGAAATATCACATGAATACACATTAGACATGGTAACATTTATAGAATTGCAAGAAAATTAGCTTGAAGACTGCAAAATTTTCTTTGCACCCCATGACAAAATGTAAAGAATTTCAGGAAATAAGCTTTAAACCTGCAAAATTCTCTCCACCAACAAGAGGGATGTGAACAGTTTGTGTCATGAACAGTGATGGTACCCATAGAAAAGGACGTAGTGCATGTGCAGGATGTTCCCCAATGCTGGAAGGGGGTTCCCCGATTGAAAAAGTTTGGAAACCCCTGGTCTAAAAGACCAGCTAACGGACTCCTGTCACCACTAAGACCTCCAGTTATATCTCACTGGAATGACACAATGTCAAGGTCTGACACTTTAGCCTAACTACAATAAATCAGATGTTTTCTCTAGCAGGTTCTTCCAGGGAAGTAATTTCTGTATCTCATTACAATCAATCACTGAAAGAGTTATAAACATAAGTTAATATGAGTACAATAAATACCTTAGTGCTTCAGTTCCTGGATCTACCTTGAAACCTGTACAGGAGTTGGACTGTGCCGCTCAAACAGAGATTCCCCCTGTGGCACCAAACACACCCGCTGAGGAGAAATGGGTCAGTAGGCCACTATTCCTTCTGTATTTTAATTTCAGAAAGAGTTCTGGGCAGATAAGGTGGGGGAGGTACTACTGGGATCTACTTTCAGATAAGACCGGAGTTAGGTTTTGGCTTCCCCAGCATTCAGTACATTCGGCAAGCTATGCATTCAGTATATTCGGCAAGCTATGCATTCAGTACATTCGGCTAGCTATGCATTCAGTACATTCGGCAAGCTATGCATTCAGTACATTTGGCTAGCTATACATTCAGTATATTCGGCTAGCTATGCATGCAGTACATTCGGCTAGCTATACATTCAGTACATTCGGCTAGCTATACATTCAGTACATTCAGCTATAACTTACACTAACAGGAGCAATTTCATAAGAGAACAGTCACCAGTACTCTCTTGTGCTGTATGAGAGCTATCAAAGTCTTGCTATCTCTCCCTGGTCTGAACACAAAACATGACCTCATGTATGGATTTCCCCTGTTAAAGAGAGGCTGGGTGTTCAGGAGAGCAGCAACCATGGCAGTCCTCTGTGCTCCCATGATATGATGAAATGTGTCAGGTTGGCAGCGATTCATTAGTTAAGCCTTGTTTGCCGATTGCAGTGCTGTCAGGTAGACTATCCATCCAGTGAGGCTTCCATTAGACTTAATTGATTATGTGCAGCAGGATCCCTGGGCGTCAGTACAGTGCACTGCAGACAGCCAGCACAGTACCAAAAAATAAATAAAGCATTTGCTGAATGGGAAAAGAGGTGCGATAATCACTCAATGTTACACCATTTATTTTCAACAAATCTAGTCAAATACCAGTTGCTTGTTTATTTCAAGTGTCACAAAGCCGTACAGGTGATTTCTGGTTACAATATTTCTTGTTATTCCACCTTAGATAAAATCTCAGTGACATCATCACATCATCTTTGCACTAAGGAACAAAAACACAAAATTGCAGAAAAAAAAGGATATAAAAAAACCTGCTGTGATTTACAGTTAAGGATGTCTTGAAGCCCAAAATGGGCTAGGAGTTCTCACAGTGTACCAGCATGCAACAGAGAAGATACAGAAAATGTTATTCTAATTAGTGTGCCTGCAAGCAGATGTCTTTGTTCATTGTCTTATAAATGTATAGTCCCCTAGTGCACAGATCCTCAGTATGGGATTTGTATTAAGGTTTCTTTGTAGACAATCAAAGGAGGAAATGTGTATTATTGCTCGTCGTTTATTCTTTGTATTGTCCGTCTGTGTGTGGCAGAGGTATTTCAGATGAGTGCACACTGTGCCCAATTTGGACTCTTGGTTTGTATGTCGACTGGCAGTGTGCTCTCCATGTCCTCTGCACACTGTTTGATAACTGTATTCATTGATTTTAGCTCTACATTTGATCCATTGTTGCATTTTGTAGATCTCTTAATGTAGCTGAAGCTCTAATAAACTCACAGGCATCTGACCCATGACATAAGTCAGCTAAGTCAACACAACAACAGATTAATTGGGAGAGAGGTGAGGAGAGTTTATTTCTAAATCAATAGGAAGTCCTACATAGTGATAAAAGGTCATATAATATTTTGGTACAAGACAACAACCTCTATGTTAAAATGAAAGAGGAATCCCAACCAATCAATGTGCTCTGAGGCACTATTTTAAAAAATGGTGCAGACTCCAATTTCTCAAGTGCTCTGGCCTAAATGTCATTTAAAAATGAAGATGATAATATTGTAAACAAATCTCTTTGCACCTTTAATAAAAATGGTAAATATTAAATAGAGCTAGACAACCACAATAAGGCTATGTGTTAAGATAATAAGAATAATGTTATTTATACTGTAAGGCAAAAATATATCAGACCATGTCAATATAAAAAAAGTAACTGCTGCCTTCAAAATATCTCTCTTTCCCCCAAAATAAGGTCAACCCATATCAGCTGCAACTTCATCATTCGCACTTAGTTGCAGTCATTTTGTGAGTGTGTGAGATTTTGTCTTGTGAGTGACCCCAGAATTCAAAAATTCTGTTGACCACAGTGACCACTTTTTCTTACTATCCTAAAACATATCACACTTTTCATGCTTTGAAAGGTTTAAATAGACTACTGTACACTGAATTACCCAATATTCAATCACACGCATCATCTCCATAGCAGAACACACAAACACAGGGTAAGGTGTTGATAGCTCAATGTACCATCTATTTGGGATAGAGTAGATGGATTGTACAGTGTATTGTCCTAGTGAAATTGAAAAAACGATTCACCCAGTACTACTTGTTTTCTTTATCACTGTCTATTAAAAAGTTCCTAAAAGGCACAAGGTAAGTGGATTGCAAACTAGTCACTACAAAAGCAGTTACTGTCCAGCAGGGCTAACAGGTTAAAGGTTCAATGTATTTACACACTTACAGTACGACATGGAGACATAGATTGCACATAATCCTCACAATAATTGTTATTCTCAATAACTGATTGACAACATGGATATCTTCTATGATAATTCAAATTGCACCACTTTACACGTTAAGAAATAAGCCAAATGTAATATTGCATATTAACAAAAACCTACAGTCCATCTTTAAAAACATGATCAATGCCTGTTTGACCCTTAAATGCTGTCTGAACCAATTCTATTGTAGAATGGACTACACTACCAAGTTTCTGGCTTTACAAAAAGCCTGGTAACAACAAAGAACCACAGGGCTGTTGAATGGCCCATGCCACATTTTTGGAAAGAAGTTGTCTATATTTCAAAGAAATCTTGTGAATAGGCCAACCAGTTAGGCAAGTTAATTTAAATGGATTTGGCTGTGTAAAACGACTGTTTGATATCCCCAAAATTGAGCATTGTGAGAACTTAGAATTATAGGCTTTGAACTTACATTTAGTCAAAAATCAGTTATTGACATGGCCATGCTCTGTACAGTATACCTCATGTTTGTTGAATGCAAAATACCATAAACAAATTGCTTACACAGTACAAACCTATTTCGAATCTGAACACAAAAGCCCAGTCCCCAGAACTAACCTTTAGTTGGACAGAACCCTACCATTCTACGGTCTTGTTTTGCAGGATGATTTTATGAAGTGAAATCTTCCTCACACTCGAATCTGATATCCATTCATGTCTGGAGGTGACTTCGGATCAAGAACTTTCTTCTCTCCTGATGGACTGTACACCCCCCAAAAAAGACAAAAAATATGACTTCTCATGACAGATTACAACTGAAAGATTACTGTTCAGAGAATCCTCTTGGACTATGTGATAGGACATCTAGCCTCTAGTGCTTGTTCAGATCAGTGCAGGGCTATCTCCACTACAGCTAGCACCTTGTTTATTGACCTAATGAGTATTTACTGTGTTGTCAGAGAGACTATAGTGAGACGAAGCATCTCCTGATATCTGACTATAGTGCACAATCAGTATTACCGTCTCTCGATGCGGCTGTTCCTGCGCATGGGGCTGCCCGGGTTACGGTGGGGCGAGCCCATGTTACTCTTCCTGTCTTTGGTGGGTGACGTGGGCGCAGCCTTCCCAATCTGAAAAAGAATCACACAGTTCTGTTTACCTCACATTAACAACAAGGGGAAACACAAACGAGGTACACAAACAGTTCTGGTCATATCCTCTGTACAGACTAAGGAGAAGTGCAGTTCAAGTAAGACTCCAATTACTAAACGTTTGTCTTTCAAAATACAGCACATCAATAAATGCAGAGTAGCGAGGTGGAAGGAAAGTCAGAAGCAAACAAACACTCCGATCATCAGCTTTCAATTACTTACAGTAGTACTAAGGTGAGCTGCTCGATGAGAGGCCCTAACATGCTGGAGGCATAGTGTTGACGGTGATGATGGTAAAATCCTCCACATCTTTAATGTGATTGTGAGTCCAGTGAATGGGAGAGCCCGCTCTCTAAAAATATCAGCCACTGATTGATAGAGGCAGCCATACATGGCGCACAACCGAGCAGAGCAAAGCCATCACATTAGTTTTATTATACACAGGGCCCTGCGTTAAGGATCCTTTCATTACTGTTTGGGATGATAGCGCATGAGGTCATCATTTGAGGATTATAGCTACTGAAATGGCAGGTCAACTCCATGTCATCATGCATGATGAGACAGAGGGTCAAAAGGAGTCAGAATCTCAGTGATTAACAGGGGCTTTCCATCTGCTCAGAAAGGATTCACATTAAAATTCCCCTGGTGCTTCCCCCTCACATGAATCAAAAACATGGAGCTCAGATGTATCCCAATTTAATTTGACACAAATCTAAATTCCATACTGGTACTATGGAAGTCTACAAACTAGGAGTTCAGTGCCAGTTGGACCTAATGAAATCACTAGAATCCTAGGAAGCTGACAGGTTTGTTTCATGGATCCCTAACATGGTTTGGCTCATGGACATTTTTCCATCTCAGTCCCCAGATGTGTGCACATGTCCTGCCTTAGTTCTGTACATCCCATCACATTCCTGCACTCTAACACATGGTCTCTGTGTCCCTGGGTCCTTTACCTTCATCCTCATGTCCCGGGTGTGTCTCTCCAGCTCTCTCCTCATTTCCTCCTTGGTCAGCTTATCCACGTCTAGTATGGAGTGTTTCCAGTCTATCTGCTCCACACTGTGGGGGTCATGGGACACATACTGGCCAATCTTCACCTTCCTCAGGGTGTGCCAGTAACCCCTGTAGGCCCCCTCAAACTCCTGCACCAGGTCAGCCAGTGTTCGGAACTCCAGGGGTTTGAACATGAGGTCCATCCGCCGACTGATGCCCAGTGCCCCGAAGCGGCCCCCGCTGTGCACCCCCAGCACAATGTGGCAGAATTGGTTCCCTGAGAACTGCGTCTTAAAGCTGAGGGGGAAGCGCTCCACACCCGGCAGGCTGTTGGTAAGGTAACTGGGACAGGCAAGGTCAAGGACATTGAAAAACCTTATCACTGACCCTGGTTGCATGCTCCAACTGGAGTGCCCCTTTACAGGGTAACATAAACAACAATTGTTTTCAAGCTCCACTAATCTGTTTTTAAGACAAGAATACATTAGTCTGCATACAGTAGTCTCAGACTGTGAGCACACTAGTCAGTTCTAATCACATAATACTTGGATGCCCTGATTGTGCCCATAAAGCTTTGTCTCTAAATCCCTGTTACCACACTGAGGCATCACTCCAGGTTATTTTTTTAGCTTCCCACAAGCACTCAGTTGGAAAACAACATTTCCAGGTCATCATTTATCACCCCATTGACAAATCTTGTGCTGCTGAGTGTAGTAGATGAGAAAAAAATGATGTTCAGGTAACAACAGTGGCATAAGAAAGTCATTACAGTTTTCACGTGGAACACCTAAGCTATTTAAAGGAAAGGATACATCCCAAGGATCACTGCCTCCAGACACTTGATTGGCAGTGACTCCCGGATCATCTCCTTGGCGATGTCCATCAACCTACACAGAATATGAGGGTTAGAATACACCTGAAGGCAAGGCAACAAAATAGTCTACTCTAAAAGGTAGCAATTATAAACATGGATTCTAAAATGCCTGAAAGACACTTGTACATATTACAGGTTATCTTTGTGTATGCAAAGGGAAAATGACTAACTCCTTTAGGAAAAATAAATACATTTGATTATTAAAACTGGCATTTTGCATGAGACATTGAAATAAAACAATCTGGTGCTAAATGTCAAGAACCGAGTAAGCAAAATGCATTAGAAGCTTCTGCCGGGGAAACAGATCCTATTAGGCTATGAAAACAGTTCCTGGTCGCAAAGCCCTTGGGTGCAACAGACATACAGCCGATTCAGATATCCAATTCCTTCAGCTTCTGTCATGGTCAGCATAATATGAAAGCAATTGGTAAACATGCATAGCTACTTCCTCTGTCTGCCTCTGTGGCCTCTGCGACCCCAGGAAAAGCTATTTCACCAAACGCTGAGATTCTCTCTGGCAGGTAGCTGTCATGTTGCTTACTGTCTGACATTTACAATATCCCTACAAGGCCATGATCCACTGAAGATAATCTAAGAGCTAAAATAAAAGATTAGGAAACAGGAATGGGATAGAAGGAACTGAGAAACTTACGCAGTAAGAGGCCTGCTCTTCTTGATTTCAAAAAACTGTGTTCCCGTGTGATTGTACCTGTAGGATATTGTTAAGTAAACTGTACCAAAATAGAAATGCAACATGCAACAATTTCAAAGATTTTACTGAGTTACAGTTTTTATGAGGAAATCAGTCAATTGAAATAAATGCATTAGGCCCTAATATACGGATTGTACATGACTAGGAATACAGATATGTGTCTGTTGGTCACAGATATCTTAAAAAAGAAATGGGCCTCACAATGGGCCTCAGATCTCATCACGGTATTTCTGTGCATTCAAATTGACATCGATAAAATGTAAGGCCGGTTGGACGTACTGCCAAATTCTCTAAAACGACGTTGGAGGCGGCTTATGGTAGAGAAATGAACATTAAATTCTCAGGCAACAGCTCTGGTGGACATTCCTGCAGTCAGCATGCCAATTGCACGCTCCCTCAAAACTTGAGACATCTGTGGCATTGTGTTGTGTGACCAAACTCCACATTTTACAGTAGCCTTTTATTGTCCCCAGCACAAGGGGCACCTGTGTAATGATAATGCTGTTTAAATAGCTTCTTTATATGCCACAGCTGTCAGATGGATGGATTATTTTGGCAAAGGAGAAATGCTCACTAAGTGGGATGTAAACAAATTTGTGAGAAATGAGCTTTTATGAGGATGGAACATTTCTGGGATCTTTTATTTCAGCTCTTGAAACATGGGACCAACACTTTACATGTTGCTTTTATATTTTTGTTCAGTGTACATACAAATGCAGAGGGAGTGAAACAATATGGGAAATGTCCAAACACAACAGACCCTCTGGGCTGTGCACTGAACGTATTCTCATGGGGAATGAACCCCGTTAAGTGCTTTCTGATATTCATAGTTCCTCGTTTGTGAATTATGGATGACCTTCTTGAGCTGAGAGATACTAATGTTTATGCTCAAAATAGATTATAGTCTAAACATGGCCTACATTCTGAGATGTGACATGCATTGATATTGTCATAAAATAATGAGTAAGACAAGTATAAAGAACTTATGAACAATTTTACTGGTTATATATATATATATATATGCCATTTAGCAGACACTTTTATCCAAAGCGACTTAGTCATGCTTGCATACATTTTACATATGGGTGTTCCCGGGAATCAAACTCACTACTCTGGTGTTACAAGCTCCATGCTCTACAAACTGAACTACAAAGGACCTCAGTGAGTTACCAATCACTATAATCTTCTTCAGTACATCTACTGTGTGGCCCAGTTTCCATTTGCATGAAATCAGCTTGTGCCTATATTTATGAATTATTTATAAATACATAGAGTGCATGGCTAACACATATTTCAGGAGAGATACCTTGAATTCCAACCCAGAGCATAGTGTGTTAGCGTCAGGCATGGAATTTAACATCTTTACACGTGAATTAATGTATAATCAACCTACTGTACATTTTGATGACATACCTAAACTGTTATCTAGACTTACAGGTTGGGATAAACAATCATACAGAGACTGACAATGACCAACAACAGCTCCAATGAACAGTCACAGCTTTATCTAGGCTACCTGGGCTATTCATCATTGGTCCAGAGCTTGGCAATAGTGACCAAGCAGTTCTACCATTCCAGGCAAAGGATACTGCAAGTCCCTGATGTATTTCTGTATGGCTTCCAGGCGCTGTGGGATACTGGTGGTTGGCTGGTATGTAGGCACACTCGGTGTAGGAATCTATGGGGCAGAGGCAGAGCACAACCAGAAGCTTTAGTATCGCACAATCCCTATATTCACAGAGCTGGAGAATGTCCTCTTCTTTAACTTAACAACCATCCTTTATGGGCATGGTCATTATCTTAACTGTTCCATATAGCAAGTCTCACAATGCTACATTAATTGAATATATAATGGGATTCCTTAGGAGCACAGAGGCAGCATTTAAACTCATCTGGACAGAACAGCACTTGTACATCTAGTGGCATGTTATGACTGCATGTGTATCTGTGTGGTTTGAAATGCTGCATATTTTGACAGCTTCATCCACTTGTTATCTGAGGAGTCGTAACTGAGTCAGTTACAATCATTCTGCATAGTGGGTTATCTTCACTCCATCTCTAGTGCGAATCGAATGAAGCATGTAGCATCATATACTAGGCCTATGCTATATCCTCCTGAACAGTTTACTGCATGTTTATCTTGAATGATAGTTCACGGTAAATAAATGTGACTAGGTTACATATTGAACGCTATATACTAGTGGGAGGAAAAGCTGATTCTTTTTTTTCTTTCACATTGTTGAAATAGATTGAGTGTAGTCTGTAGAGCTGTCAAACTGAAAACAACAGAGTAGGGTGTCTAGGTGAGGACTTCACCTGCTCTTACCTTGGGCAGATCACTGGCTCCCCGGGTGCGTGTCCCTATGGCCTCTCCATTAGGGTGAGTCCGGGCCACATGCCTCCACATCTGCTCCCAAGTCTCCTCATCCACCGGTAGACCTCCCCTGTTTACGAAGAAGGGCACCCCTCCATCCCGCAAATCCTCTTCACCTTCATCCTCATCTCTCTCCTCCACCCCCACACACCCCACTGTGGTCCTTAGCATCCCCCCACACAAGGGACCCCAGTCCTGGAACCTGGCACAGATGGTTTACAGCCTATGTGCCCTGCCCTTTAACTGTCAATCTGATTGCAGTTTCTCAGCAAGTAACAGTCCCACAGCAGGTGAGAAACATGAGCAATTCATGACACGCTGGATATGTAGAACTTTGCAAAACTGCAGGCTGTATCAGTCTCCAAATTCAAATACTGTACCTCTTATGAACAAAATGGCACACAATCATATGTTCCACACAAATGCGGAGTTAAAGCTACAGTAGTTGTTACAATTGTCCGTTTATGTCAGATGAGTTCAATTATATATTTTTTTGTTTGTTGCAAAAGCAGAGATTAAAGGGAATTATAGCTAGCCTACATCAAGTAATGTCTGATCGATAATGTTATTGGCACTTTAGAAACATCACAATGATCTCTACGATGCAGGTTAAGTCAAGTAAATCATTGAAATACTGAAACTAGACAATATATTATTAAAACTAGAAAAGGCGTGAATTTTTAGGCATCATGAAAATAAGACTTCAACAATGAGGTTGAACTAAGCACATTGGGAAATGATGAATACATATAATGCCTACAACATAAAGGGGGAATACAATCTTCCAAAAGGGTATACAGACAACAAATGACTGTATTAAAAACCACTAATATCCGGCACGTTATCCCAGAGGTCATTCGGTCTATATCCAAAACGCCGGGATAGATTGGATACGATCACATTTCTTCGACACTCCGCTTAGTTGGTGCCCGCATTCCAGTCTAGTCCATTTTACGACACAATATTGTTCGTGTCAATCCAAATCAGTCCAGTTTGAACGCCCATGGCTACAGAGTAGCGAGAGCTAATCTCATGCGTGCTACAATATTGCGCCGCTCACACTCCCAGATCTATAGAAGCTGCGCATGCGCTGACGGATTACATTTAACGAGCTGCACATTTCCTCCGCTGTAACAGACAATTATTTTATTTTTTTAACCTTTATTTAACTAGGCAAGTCAGTTAAGAACAAATTCTTATTTTCAATGACGGCCTAGGAACAGTTGGCTAACTGCCTTGTTCAGGGGCAGAACGACAGATTTGTACCTTGTCAACTCGGGGATTGGATCTTGCAACCTTTCGGTTACTAGTCCAGCCTATGAAATGTAAGGGTTTGCAATAATTTAAATGCCAGTACAAAAGTGGGCAACTAGACAATTTAACTGATTTTATTGGCATCATTCTTGGATACTTTACAAGCAGCACAATTTAAGGGTTTATAATAAATGCACTCTCCAGGACTAATGACATATAGCCTAACTCTTCACACTATGATAGAAAAAATACTGGATGCATTTGACTATTCTTTCATTAATTTATTGCAACTTTCACACCTTGACAGAATGCATTTGTACTTTTATGGAACAAAGTGAAAAACAGTTTCGGAATAGTAAGAAATACACCAGCCATTAAACTCTGTCATCCATTTCTGCTAAAAATGTAGAGGATAAACTCAAGTCCTTTAATAATGTACAATAAGCAGGTAAACAAATCAAAACCTCCTCGACAAAAGCCACAGTCCAACTGGAATTTCAATTCCATCAACTGAATATTAGAATCTTGGAGCACCATAGTCATCAGGCATTCTTTCAATGTTGAACCTGTGAAAAATATTAGGGTTAGACATGGTTTAAAGATCATGGTATAAGACATTTTATATGAGAGAGAGATAAACTAGCTATAAAACACAGCGATAACCACAAATGACCCATTGATAATCTGATGTTAATTCTGACCTATGGTTGGAGATGTACATGATGGGTACTCCTGGGATCTTTCTGATCCTTCTCTTCAGATCCCTGTCCACAGTTGCCAGGATGTAGCACTTGTGCTGTGAAAGATACATGATTGAATTGGTGTTCTTCTCTGGTATAAAGCCACAGTGCTCTAATGACGAAAGGGTTTCCCTAATGTAATAAGTTGTCAATTTAGTAGATTAAACTACATTACCTGGGTTACCCTTTGAACTAAGCAGTCATCAGCGTATGTTCCTTTGTGGGTGCATGGCAGTCGTTCGAACCGAGGATCCTTGGCTATCCTACAGAGGCAGAAAATGTATCCGTCATATACCTTCCCTATGGACCGTTGATAATACCCTCAGAACGTGTGTGTGTATGTGTCTGAATGTCTGTGGTGTATCTGGAAGTTGGTCTTCACAACCGTTAGTTACCTCAGAGCTACTCTATACTTCATCCCCAGTTTCTCTATCTCAGCCATTACACAGTCTGTGATGCATGGGATACCTTGATAACAAGCAAAAGTATAATTTAAAAATACACCGGTTATTCCTTAGTTACATTAACTGAGTTCACGCTGAATAAACTTTGCCAGATACTCACACTTGGCATACAGGCAGTCCATCATTGACTGAACTATGTCCAGTTTAGCCTTGATGGAGAAGTTGATGAAATTGGTGTCGACCAGGATGTGATAAGGGGGACCAAGCTGAGTGTTGTACTGGAAGAACAGGCATGATGGATATTTTGGACTGCAGGTAGGAAAATAAATGTGTGAACACACAGTAAGAAGGTATCGACCTATAATCAATCATGTGTCAACAATATATGAGTATTAGTTAAGAGTTATGGGTACATCTGCATTTGTTTGTTCTGATACTTGTGAAGTAGTCTGGGTACCAGTCTTTTTTAGCTAACATTCCACTCCTTGCATTTGCCAAAGAGACTGGCCTTTCGGCAACCATTGCTCAAAGTAGCTAGAGAGGACTCCGTAATGAGAGAGAAATAATAAGGAAAATATTAGCCTACAAGATTCTATCGAGCCGTGTTTTCTTCAGCTGCATCCCATTAATGAGAGAAAAGAAACACAAAACTGTCACCTGTCGTCATTCCTCGCACATATGCTGATCATCATGACTTGCTTACATTTTTACAATTTTGTTATGCTCATTTCAGTTATATTATTTGTCCCTCCGCTCTTATTGAGAGATGGAGTACAGACAGGCTACTTTAGAAATCTTTCTGAATGGATATTGAGCTGATTCAAACTCACAGACAACGTAAAATGACCAATCAATCAAAGCCATCACAGCATCTGACACATACAAATCATATTTCTTCCTAAAAACATATTCAGAACCTAGGCTCAAATCTTGGCTGTAGTCCATCAAAAAGTAGGCATATGCTACATTATACATAATGCTAAACTGTAGTAAGCTAGGACTAATACATTGGCTAGCATACAAATGGTGGATTAATAGCCCAGCCAATGAATTAACTTTAACTTACACGTCTTCACTGTTCCCTTGTGCAATTGATGCATCTCCACTGGCCTCTTCCATCCGCTCTCTATTCCTCTTATAGCTATTGAACTAGAAACCTAGCCCAATGCGTGTCCCAGAAGTAGCAATATAGTTTGGTTGCTTATTTTGAGCAATTCAAATAAATAAATAAATATACACACGAGGAAAGAGAGCACCTTGCTTGCTGAATATAAAATAGGCTACAGCGTTCACAATGAACAGGCCGGGAAGTTTGAATGGCGAGAACTTCTCTGGTGTGATGAAATCACATTGGCTGGTGGCAAAAATGAAATAAACGGGAATCCTATATTCTCCATGCGCCCAATGTTTATGTTTACAAGGAAATGCATTACATCATAATGCCCAATGTTCTAATGTTCACAATCAAATGTATGAATTAAGTTAGAACGTTTTCCCAAGTTTAATTTGTATAAACGTGATTGGATGATAGCTGTGACAGTTATCAAATCAGGATAAAATCCTCTGATCTCCTCGGGCTCATTAACGATAGAATGTTCCTATTTGACGATTGCTGAAAGGCCAGGCTCTTTGGCAAATGAAAGGAGTGGCTTCTAATAGCTGAACAGAGATGGCAACCAGCCTACTTGTGAAGCTACTTACACTTCTTTTTCCTTTATTTCTGATGGATCCTTTTTCTTTGTCTCTTGTACTTTGGCACGATCTTTCTCTTTTCTAAAGAAACTCAGAGTCAATACCATGAGGACTCAACTGGAATATATCATTATAGATAAAGTATGTCTTAGTCAAACCAAAGAAATGAGTGAGTCTTAGGATGCTAACTATCTAGCCATCTACAATATTTCTGACAATCCGTGCCAATTTGTTAGCTTGACGTTTAGCTAATCCAAAGTTTGCATGGTTTATCAGTCATCTAAACTACACGGTGTGAATGATTCATATTCGTGCTAGCTAACATCATTGGCAGAAACTCACATTCTCTGATCTTTCAAGCTTATCATTCTCTTCATTGAAGCAAACTTCTTTGTCTTCCGTTTCCCCTAAAGTAAACATATGGAAATAAAAGTCAGAAATAAAGAAAAGCTTTTGCTAAGTTTATGCAAAAATGCACACTTCAGTTAACTCAAGTCAAGTGACTACTGTTAGCTAGCTAAGCTAGCAGAGCAAAAAAAGGCATACGAACTCCCATCAATTGAAATACATTTTAAATTATTCCAAATGCTGAATCAAGGACCACGGTCTATATTTAAATGATGGCCTTGTATTTTGATAAGTTATCGTACGACTTACCATGTTATGTTTTTAAAAATACAACAGCTGACTTGTTTAACTGGCTACAGCCCTCGTGTGACTGTGTTTAAACGTCATCAACAATCGACGTTTGTTTCCCTGCGCATCTTTGCTTCCGGTTGCCGCTAGCTAGTTAAATATAATAAATACATTCAAGGTAGGACTGTTATTCTTAAAATTAAAATTGATTTATCTTATGTATTTTAACGGTTGACGTAGCTATGCGTGAGGGGTGAATTATTACATGTTTTGAAACAATGAATTTGGCTTTGGAATACCACATTTCGATTTTGCGTTGACATTGACGGCTTAACGTACGTCGTAGGTAGCTAACGTAGGCTACAGTATCAGTAACAAGCTAGCTAGTTAGTCTGTACTTGTCCTGAAGGAATTGATGTTGTAGCTAGCTGACTATAATCCCTGTCAGTGTGCATAGCCTAAAACACATGAAACACGTTGATTGTCGATATTGATGTATTATCTAAACACACATGGAGTATTGAGCTAACGACAGTTAGCTGCTGCTGTCTCATTAATTGATCGACTTTTCCAACAAGCCAGGTAACGTATCACGTAAACCCAAGGAGCCAGTATTTAGCAAGGCATATTGATTACTTACACTTTCTTCATTTTACAGTGTTCCTGGAGTTATCAGGTCTGTGATATGCTGTCAAACAACCTCCTTATTGATAGAGAGCTTCCGTGACCTAGTTGTCATTCATTAGGGGTCATATGCAGATCAGGTATTATTTCACCCTTGAAGGTTTCCCCATCGGAAAAATAGCTCAAAGAAACTAAGGGGATGTGTGGGAGGCAACGCAATGGGCGTGTCTGCAAAAACAATGAGGGTAGCCATTTATTAAATCAGGATGACAGTTGGAATAGGCTGCATCAGTACAACAGAAAATGAATAATAGCTAAACACGTCATATATATTTATATACAAAGGTAGCTCAACATTGACGAAAACAAGCTAGCAAAGGCAGTTGTCAAACACCATGCAAATAAATCACACTGACCAAGGATGTCAACACCAAATGGAAAGAGGACAAACTTAGTAAATAAATCATCCAGGTGAAAATAATAGGAAAAGTCTATATTAGCACATATCTCCCAAGTGGTATCAGCATTGATTAAGTGCAGGTGTGCTTACTTAATGGTGTAGGGGAAGGAAGTACCACCCCTGCAGGGCACTAGCGGTTCTGGGTGCTCTTGTGACAACAATTTTGGACCCCCTTGTGGCCCCCCTAAATGTGGAGTATGAAATCATTTTTACATAACTCATTTTTGCTATCATTCTTTTTTTACATCCGTTATTAGACAGTGGCAACGATGATGATTATGAACATGGTCTTTTGCCTGCTAATGCCTGCAATGCAGTGAAGAAAACAATTTGACAACAATAACGTTTAATGTAACTGGCCCCTCTAACAGTACAACTGGCCCCAGCTTGGCCCCCCCCAGTTGAAATGGTCTAGAACCGCCACTGCTGCAGGGTTGACTGGAAGTGGGTGGGGAATTTTCTATAGCCGCCCCAAATATGGAACATACTTTAACGCAAAACAAATTCAGCCTAGCCCCCCCATCAGTGCTGCCATCCAGGACCTCTATACCAGGCGGTGTCAGAGAAAGGCCCTAAAAAGACTTCAGGCGCCCTAGTCATAGACTGTTCTCTCTACTACCGCACGGCAAGCGGTACCGGAGCGCCAAGTCTAGGTCCAAGAAGCATCTAAACAGCTTCTTCCCCCAAGTCATAAGACTCCAGAACATCTAATCAAATGGCTACCCAGACAATCTGCATTCCCCCCCAGAGTACTCAATGGTGGCTTTTTATTTTAATCTATGGCAATTTGAAAATACAGATACTGGGACGAGATCCTGAGGCCCATTGTCATGCCTTTCATCCACCGCCCTCACCTCATGTTTCAGCATAATACACAGCCCCATGCCTCAAGGATCTGTACACAATTCCTGGAAGCTGAACATTTGCCAGTTCTTTCATGGCCGGCATACTCACCAGACATGTCACCCATTCAGCATGTTTGGAATGCGCTGGATTGACAGCCTGTTCCAGTTCAGTAGATTACGGCCTAATGAATTTATTTAAATTGACTGATTTCCTTATAAGAACTCAGTAAAATTGTAGACATTTTTGCTTTTATATTTTTGTTCAGTATAGTTCACAAAAGGCAAAAAGGAGGGGGTGCTATGGCATTATTTAAGATGCTCTGAGAGATAGGGTTTCAGAAGATGGGCAGGGACTCTGCTGTCCTAGCTTCAGGGGGAAGCTAGTTCCATCATTGGGGTGCCAGGACGGAGAAGAGCTTGGACTGGTCCGAGTTGAGCTGCTCCCCTGTTGGGGTGGGAGGGCCAAGAGATCAGATGTGGCAGAACAGAGTACTCATGTTGGGGTGTAGGGTTTTAGCATAACCTGAATTTCAAGAAGGGCAATTTCTCTTGCTGCTCCATAAGCAAGTGCCATGGTCTTGTGGATGTGAGTGTCGACTGGAAGCCAGTGTAGTATGCGGAGGAGCGGGGTGACATGGAAGAACTTGAGACAGTTGAACAGCTGGCGGGCTGCAGCGTTCTGGATAAATGGCAGGGGTTTGATGGCACAAGCAGGTATCCCAGCCAACAGTGAGTTACACTAGTCCAGACGGAAGATAAGTGCCTGGATTAGGACCTGCGCTGCTTCCTGTGTGAGGTAGGGTTGTACTCTACGGATGTTATAGAGCATGAAGCTGCAGGAGCGAGTTACTGCTTTGATGTGTGGAGAGAACGACGGTGTTGTCCAGGGTCACGCCAAGGTTCTTTGCACTCTGCTACGAGGACACAGTGGAGTTGTCAATTGTGATGGAGAAGTTTTGAGCGGGCAGGCCTTCCCCGGGAGGAAGAGGAACTCCGTCTTGTCGAGGTTGACCTTGAGGTTGGGGGTCAACATCAAGCTACAGATTGTGCCCCAGACAATGTCATATTTGTAAAAATATTTAACTAGGCAAGTCAGTTAAGAACAAATTCTTATTTACAATGACGGCCTACCCCGGATGACGCTGGGCCAATTGTGTGCTGTTCTATGGGACTCCCAATTATGCCCTGTTGTGATACAGCCTGGAATCGAACCAGGGTCTGTGGTGACGCCTCTAGCACTGAGATGCAGTGCCTTAGACCGCTGCGCCACTCGTGAGTCAATGATTTTTGGTGTCCATTACAGGAAAGCCCCATACAAACCGCCACCTTAGATTTTTAAACTAACCTGTTCATGGAGATACTTACTTTTTAAACTGACTCAAGAACTAAGTATCTTAGAAATGTCCGTTTCCAGTTGCAAGTGGTTCTACAAAAGCCAGCGAAAACTCAGATATTAAATCAATGTTTTGTACCACACAAGGTTCCTCGCCATCTTAGCTACCGCACATCTAGCGTTTCCCAGCATCTTTGCAGGAACTAGACATTTCTATGCAACGCAGCCACGTGTAGAAGTAGATGACGGCGCATCACAGTGCGACCAAAACAAAGATCTACACGCATGCAAGAGGAAGATCTTACTCTGTACAAAACAAGATCTTAGTCTGTACAAAAAAACTCTGGATTAAATATTTTTCTGAATTTATGTTTTTTGTGGAACCACCTGCAACTGGTATCCCTCCCATCTTGGATGGGGGTAGCTGGCCGGCGGCTCTAGGTAGGCGTAGGGGCCTGGTAAGGCTGAGCTGGTTGTTGGACTTGGGCCTGGTAAGGATGGACTGGTAGCTGGCCCGGGGCCTGGTAAAGCTGAGCTGGTTGGTAGCTGGTAGCCCCCTCCCCCATTGCGTTACAAACCCAGGTTTCGGCACCATGAAAAATAGCTAAAAGAAACTAAGGGATGTGTGGGAGGCAATGCAAATGGTTGTGTCTGCAAGAACACAAAGAGAGGGTAACCTTTTGCGCTTTTATTAAATTACGATGACAGTTGGATGGATGGTTTCTGGGAATCAAATAAGGAATATGCTACATCAGTAAAACACATAGGAGTAATAACTTAACACCACAGATGTATACAAAGAACTGTGAAAATATAACGTTAGTATAATGGCTAAGGCAAGCTAACAAATGCTGTGGTCAAACAAGACAAACAAATCACACTGACCAAGAAAGTCTACACCAAAAGGAAAGAGGACAAACTTAGTAACTTATCCAGGTGAAAGGAATATATTATCACATCACACTACCAGTCCATGAGGTATCAACATGGATTACTTCTTCAATGAGGTTTAAGGGTGGTTGGCATCTAATAAATGTTGCATTACTGCCACCTACTAGACTGGAGTAGAACTCCCATATACTTTGCTTGAAAAAAAAAACAAATAATTCACTACACTCACTAAAATGTAAAAAAATAACACCACCCTACTCCACTATTTAAATATATGTAGTCCTACTTCAGGCCAGCAACTTGAAAGGATAGGACACCATCACTTAACAGACCATGTAACTCTTCTGATGTCAAGTCTCGCACACCCAAATACCTCTCTGCAGCTGCCACCACAACCTCAATTTTCTGCAAATTACCTTCCATCCCTGCAGTACAGTTGATAATCATTGCTATAAATGCTAAAAATCCAGTCTTACTGAAACATATATCACTTGTTGGTTCATCCCTCTGTACTGGTACAGATCTACTACTCACACCACTCCTCTCAGGATCCCTCCCCCTTGACCCATCTTCCTCTACTTTCTTCACTGCCTCAGCATATGACAACTTCTGCACTACTCTATCCCTGGAAACCTCAACCTGCCTCTCGCACGGGACATTTCTGATCCCCAGGCCCATGGGCACCCCTACAATTGCCGCATACCATTACTTTCCCCAATGCTACACAGTCCTTTTTCTCATGCCCTTCTACACACCTAGGAACCTCCCTCCTACACACTGCTGCCACATGCCCATAAGCTTGACACCTGCAACAACGTAATGTATTCGGCACAAAAGCTCGTATAGTTTAACTTACATATCATAACATCACTTTGTCGGGCAAAGACTCAACATCAAAACTCAAAAGAACAGACACCGCTCTTCTGTTTCACCATTCATGCCACCCTGTCTGCGTCACACCAAACAACGAGCATCACAAACACTGGAATCTTCCCCTTCAGTTAGTCAACTTTTACATTTACTGCTATCCCAGTAATCACTCCTTTTCTTGAGAGCAAAACAAATCTCTTACCCACATTCATTTAACGCGGAGCGCCTGCTTCCTCTGACCAGCAGAAACACAAACAATTATCACAAGACCACTTCTGGTTACCCTCACTGACTCCACAGCACCCACCTTGAAACCACAAATGGATCAGGCAAAAAGCAAGGGTGCACTTTTTCCAAATACTTCACTCCTACTGTCACAGACTCATCTTTATCCTGACCTCAACACTGATTAGGTACCGGTGTGCCTACTTTAAATGTGTGGGGGAAGGAAATAACACCCCTGCAGGAAGTGGGGGTGACTGGTGGTTGGTGGGGAGTCTGGAAATGGGTGGGGAATTTTGTACACCAACCATTAGGGGTGCTGTAACAAATATGCATCTTGTGGTGATGTTGTTTTTGTAGACAATCTATGTCTATGGGTGTTGCCAATGCATTTATTCTATGTTTTTGTCGCTGTGGACTTTGGTGGTCTTTAGTTTAGATTATGAGATAAAAGTAATGAGACCTTTTAAGAACCTTGCCAGTTCATGCATATGTCATCTGGATTACGTGTCCTATCCCATCACTCAACATTCCTCCAGTGTGAGACATTAACATTCATGCATGCCTTCTTGGCTATGCTGCTACTGCATAATGAAAGCATCTGAGTTGCTAGATGATCATGGTCACAACTTTTTAATTGTCTTAGTCATTGTTTTGGCTTACCTTTCATGAGCTGCCTGACTTAAACCTGTGATGTTTTTGTTGTTGTTGCTATAGCTCTTTACCAGTGAAGAAGCTGGAGAATGAACATAATTTGTGACTTTTTATTTTATTGTGCAGTATTTTGGACCTGGCCCAGCCTTTGTGGGGAGCAGAAGAGTCTGAGTCAGAGCTGAAGATGGTCTGATGGACCTCCGCTTTTTACTGACTTTCCTCTTCTGCTCAGTCTCGTGGATCTTCTTCTGGGAAGTGCGCTGGAAGAAAGGCAAAGAAAGTCAGATTGAAGAATGGATTCAAGGCCACAGTCTCTCCGAATACAAACTCTTATTTGAAGGTCAGTTGACAAAATATCAGCAACTTGATTTGATCCAGTGTTTATGAATGACATGGAACAGTGGCAGTTTGGCATCTCTGAACTATTGCTGATGTAAAGGAGCCAGAAGCTAATGTGATTGCAACCAAACACAGTAACATCTTCATTGATTTACTCTGTAGTTGATTCACAGCATCCCAGTTCTTTTACAACAAGGGAAATTGATTATCTTTGAATTTACTCATCCATTGGAGTTTGTACAAAAGCCTACACAGTTCAAAGGATATTTTCTTGAATGTTCAGCCAATGGGGGAAATTATTGAGCTCATCCTCTGCTGTTGAAGAGGTAGAGGTCTTGGTTTTAGGTTAGTGTAATTTCTCAAAGCTCACGATGTTGTGGTTTCAGTGATTTAGGGCCTGCCTGTTTGCAGGTAGGAGTATATTCTTATCTTGGTCTCAATCTGGTGATGTTGAGGTTAATTTATTTATGATAAGGCAGGCTATAGACTATATCCTTCTCTGCTCTGGCTGATTTGTCTGTCTGTCTGTGCCTGTGTGTGTAGATGTGCAGACTCTGGAGGAGCTGAGCCTGAGTATTCTGACACGTCTGGAGTACGTGGTGAGAGAAAAGCGGCGCTGGAGAGACATCGCAGAGGCTCACATCCAGCTGCTGCGAGACTTTGCCTTCCAGGAGTGGCTCTGCTCTCAGAGCCTTGAGCACTACTATCATACGTAAGCATACCACCACCATGTCGTCAGTGCCACTACACAAGCATACAACTCATTATTACCAGCATAGTACTACCTACCTCTCACCTGTCATGGGCAGATTCAAACGCATCACATTAACACAATTAACATTACTAAACGATTCTGCACTACTTTTTTTCCATTTGAGTCATTTAGCAGATGCTCTTATCCAGAGCGACTTACAGTTTGTGCACTAACATCTTACTGAATTCAGTCATTTTATGAAACACTGTAAACACTCTTTCACTTTCTCTCTTTCTCTGAGAAATAGAATAACAGCCTTAGAAGATATGTGCTTTTTTGTCCACTTGGGGGCAGCATCCCCATTCATGGCTTGGCTAACCCTAACCCTAACCCTAACCCTGTTTCAGAGGGTCACTTAAAGAGGCAATCCACAGTTGCTACAGCCATTTTTTGACTTATAAATGTATTATATGTACCCATTTATTCTTGAAAATATAACTTTTAATTGCCTCATGAGCTAGATTCAACAGTGGTACCCCATCAGAACCCATAATATAAGCTTGTTTTACTCCAATGTTTGTAAATTAGTAAGTGTAAACAAACACTATAAAGCCTCAACATGATTAAAAATTGTGATCTCATGGATGGTCAGTCATTGCGTCCATAGCTCTGTCTATGAATTTGAGACTGGTTACATTTCTCCAGCCCCATCCTTCTGCTTTTTACCGAAACGGGGTGGGGAGTCCGCTTTGTTATTGTTTCAACTGCTGAATGCCGCTTTAAGGTGCTGTTATGCAATGCTGCGGATATGGGGGTAGCTCTCAGTGGATGGAGTAGCAGACCTATTTTTCTGTCTACTCCCTACCTAAAGTAATTGTGAACATGAGCAGCTGGGTTATAGTGGTTACCATACTTTGTTTCTTGTGGCTACAGCAGCTGTCGACTATGGGAAGCTTTTGTTCCTTGAGTAGATTACCCATATACATCTGTCAGTGGAGGAAGCCATTTCATCATGACTCAATACATACCACAGTATTTTACTTTAATGTTTATATAAACCTTAAAGGGGCAATCTGCGAGAGCTACATACATTTTTGGACATTTCAATTCATGATATATGCTCATTTGATTATTGAAGAATATACAGTGACAAGAAAAAATATGTGAACCCTTTGGAAATAACTGGATTTCTGCATAAATTGGTCATAAAATGTGATCTGATCTTCATCTAGGTCATAACAATAGACAAACACAGTCTGCTGAAACTAATCATACACAAACAATTCTACGTTTTCATGACTTCATTGAACACACTGTGTAAACATTCACAGTGCAGGGTGGGAAAAGTATGTGATTTAATAACTGGTTGACCCTCCTTTGGCAGCAACAACCACAACCAAAAGTTTTCTGTAGTTGCGGATTAGACCTGCACAGTGGTCAGGAGGAATTTTGGACCATTCCTCTTTACAAAACTGTTTCAGTTCAGCAATATTCTTAGGATGTCTGGTGTGAACCACTCTCGAGATCATGCCACAGCATTTTAAATCAGGTTAAGGTCAGGACTCTTACTGGGCCACTCCAGAAGGCGTGTTTTCTTCTGTTGAAGTCATTCTGTTGTTGATTTACTTCTGCGTTTTGGGTCGTTGTCCTGTTGCATCACCCAACTTCTGTTGAGCTTCAATTGGCGGACAGATAGCCTAACATTCTCCTGCAAAATGTCTTGATAAACTTGAGAATTCATTTTTCCATCGACGATAGCAAGCTGTCCAGGCCCTGAGGCAGCAAAGCAGCCCCAAACCATGATGCTTCCTCCACCATATTTTACAGTTGGGATGAGGTTTTGATGTTGGTGTGCTGTGCCATTTTTTTCTCCACACATAGTATTGTGTGTTCCTTCCAAACAACTCAACTGTAGTTTCATCTGTCTACAGAATATTTTGCCAGTAGCGCTGTGGAACATCCAGGTGCACTTTTGCAAACTTCAGACGTGAAGAATGGGGCGGCAGGTAGCCTAGTGGTTAGAGCGTTGGACTAGTAACCGAAAGGTTGCAAGATCGAATCCCCGAGTTGACATGGTAAAAATCTGTCGTTCTGCCCCTGAACAAGGCAGTTAACCCACTGTTCCTAGGCCGTCATTGAAAATAAGAATTTGTTCTTAACTGACTTGCCTAGTTAAATAAAGGTAAAATAAATCAATGTTTTTTTGGACAGCAGTGGCTTCTTCCGTGGTGTCCTCCCATGAACACCATTCTTGTTTAGTGTTTTACATGTCGTATACGCGTCAACAGAGATGTTAGCATGTTCCAGAGATTTCTTTAGCTGACACTCTAGGATTCTTCTTAACCTCATTGAGCATTGCGCTGTGCTCTTGCAGTCATCTTTGCAGGACAGACACTAGTAGCAACAGTGCTGGACTTTCTCCATTTATAGACAATTTGTCTTATCGTGGACTGATGAACATCAAGGCTTTTAGAGATACTTTTGTAATGCTTTCCAGCTTCATGCAAGACAACAATTCCTAATCTTAGGTCTTCTGAGATCTATTTTGTTCGAGGCATGGTTCACATTAGGTAATGCTTCTTGTGAATAGCAAACTCACATTCTGTGAGTGTTTTTTTATAGGGCAGGGCAGCTCTAACCAACATCTCCAATCTCGTCTCATTGATTGGACTCAAGGTTAACTGACCTTTGACTCCAATTAGCTTTTGGAGAAGTCATTAGCCTAGGAGTTCACATACTTTTTCCAACCTACACTGTGAATGTTTAAGTGATGTATTAAGTAAGCATTTCACTGTAAGGTCTACACCTGTTGTATTCGGCGCATGTGACTAACTTTGATTTGAATATAGACAAGAAAAATACAATAATTTGTGTGTTATTAGTTTAAGCACACTATGTTTGTCTATTGTTGTGACTTAGATGAAGATCAGATCAAATTTGATGACCAATTTATGCAGAAATCCAGGTAATTCTAAAGGGTTCACATACTTTTTCTTGCCACTGTAAATAAATCCCTAATGGGCAATTTTCTTACCCCATCAGAACCCAAAATATAAACTTGTTTTACTCCTTTGTTTTCAAACATAGTAATTGTAAACAAACACTGTATAGCCTCAAAACATGGTTAAAACTATAGTCTCATGGATGGTCAGTCCTTTCATCCATAGCTCTGTCTATGAATTTGAGAGTAGCTACATTTCTCCAGCCCCATCCTTCAGCAATTAACAGTATTTAGACATCATCAGACCTGGATGTGCATGAGATAGGTGTATCTGGCCATAGGGCCATTACAATGTCTGTGAGTACTCCTGTGCTTCAGCTCTGCCATAAGCGCACTATTAAATTCAAAAACAACAAGTCCCTTGACACGTCCGTCTTCCAGGAGTCTGTTTGCCCTGCCCTACAAGCTGACTGTCATGAGTCTGATATCCCTGTTGAGATAGATGGTTGACCTGTATAACAGCACTCTAAGGAACACCTTAAACAGCCTTGCCCTTGAAAAAGTATCCTTCCAAATATCCTTCCAACGGTCCTCCCCATGGTTCACAGAGGAGCTGCTTAGCATGAAGACCCATGGCCACAAGCGAGAGCGTCTGTGGAGAAGTGCTGGCCTAATTGTCCATCTACTGGTCTATAAAGACTACCAGGCTTGTTATTTAAAGGCATTAAAAGCAACCCACTCCACCTTCTACTCTGACAACGACCGAGGAAATCGTAGGACTTTGTTTTCCACCATCAGTCGTCGTCTCTACAGACTCTGGCCCTCCCACAGCAACTACTGAACAATGTAACAGATTTTCTGAGTTCTTCAAGGCTAAAATCAACACCATCCGAGAGAACATTGTATCCTCCAACTCTAACCCCACTCTGACTCCTCCTTCTTTTGGACCTTAGTGCTGCTTTCGACACAGTAGATCACACATTCTACTGCAGCGCCTCAGAGAGCACACTGCCATCTGTGGGACTGCCCTAAACTCTAATCAATTCGCTGAATACAACAGGGAAAAGCTTATTTACAAGCCCTTAATTAAGGATCGAACCCTTTAAAAAAAAAATCACCTAAAATTATATACCCAAATCTAACTGCCTGTAGCTCAGGACCTGAAGCAAGGGGGCAGACATAGCAGGGGTTCAAACTGTCGAACCCAGTTCCTACATTTGAATATAAAAATAGATTTTATTTTACCAAACTATGCTACATTTTAACTTTGGGACCCTCAGGATGACAAATCAGAGCAAGATTGCTGAATGTAAGTACAATATTTATCTTCAGAGGTGAATGTATCAAACCAGTTGCCGTGATACATGTTTTTGTTGTTGTTGTGCACTCTCCTGAAACAATAGCATGGTATTTTTTCACTGTAATAGCTACTGTAAATTGGACAGTGCAGTTAGATTAACAAACATTTAAGCTTTCTCCCCATATAAGACATGTCTATGTCCTGGGAAATGTTCTTGTTACTTACAACATCATGCTAACCACATTAGTGCACATTAGCTCAACCGTCCCATGGGGGGACACCGATCCCGTAGAGGTTAACCAACAGTGCAGAGTTTTAAAAAGTTTGCTGAACTAAAGGAAAAATTGTAACACAATAAAATAGAAATAATGAGGCTACCGTAATTTCCAGACTATAAGCCGCAACTTTTTTCCCACGCTTTGAACCTCGCGGCTTAAACAATGACGCGGCTAATATATGGATTTTTCCCGCTTTCAATTTTTTTTGAAAGGCGATGACTTCAGTGGTTTCAGTGCACAGGAGGAGGAAGATAGTGACCAATGACTTTCTTGGTAGGCTACTGTTTACTGCTAATTTTTAATTTTTTGTTACAAGCCGTGTTTCGTTAAAGCCTATTTATTTTTGTTACAAGCCGTGTTTCGTTTAAAGCCTATTTATTTTTGTTACAACACGTGTTTCGTTAAAGCCTGTGTAAAGTTCATTTGTTTCAATGTACCGGTAGGCACCTGCGGCTTTTAGACATGTGCGACTTATTTATGTTCAAAATATATATATATTTTTAAATTCAGCTTATATGGTGCGCTCAATAGTCCGGAAATTACGGTAATACAAAGGATACCGGTACTGTCACTGTGTCGACAATGTCGTCGATACACTTATTAATGAAGCCAGTGACTGATGTGGTATACTCTTCAATGCCATTGGATGAATCCCGGAACGTATTCCAGAAACAGTCCTGTAGCTTAGCATCCGCTTCATCAGACCACTTCCGTATTGACCACGTCACTGCTACTTCCTGTTTGAGTTTTTGCTTGTAAGCAGGAATCAGGAGGATATAGTTATTGTCAGATTTGCCTAATGGAGGGTGAGTTGCACATGTGACATGGATTTTAGGTTTCCTGCATTAAAGTTCCCGGCCACTAGGAGCGCAGCCTCTGGATAAGCATTTTTCTTGTTTGCTTATGGCCTTATACAGCTCGCTGAATGCTGTCTTAGTGCCAGCATCGGTTTGTGGTGGTAAATAGACAGCTATGAAGAATATAGATGAAATCTCTCTTGGTAAATAGTGGGGTCTATTTATACAGCTTTTTATGAGACACTCTAATTCAGGCGAGCAAAACCATGAGACTTCCTTAATATTTCGAGATTGCGTACCAGCTGTTGTTATCAAAGAGACACACACCACCCCTCCTGATCTTACGGAGCTCATCCAATTTATTCTCCAGTGATTACACTGGCGGATTATCCACTCGCCAGCACAGTCTCGCCAGGCATCTGGCTCTTCGACCTTTGTAACGGCGTCTCCTCTTCATACGAATGACAGGGATTTGGGCCTGGTCCAGGAGGAGCAGTATATCTTTTGTGTCCGAGTCATTAATGAAAAAATCCTAGTCCAGTTTGAGGTGAGTAATCGCTGTTCTGATGTCCAGACGCTCTTTTCTGTCATAATAAACGATGGCGGAATAATTATGTACAAAAAAGAAAAAAACTGCACAAAATAGCACAATTGGTCAGGAGCCCGTAAAACTGCAGCCATCCCCTTTGGTGCCATTCTCTATGGTTTACCTCCTACATCTCTAACCACAAGCAGTACGTCACCCTTGGTGAGGCAAGATCAGTGGAGTCCACCATAACCTGTGGTGTCCCACAAGGGTCGGTGCTAGGGCCCACTTTCTTCCTGCTATGCCCTCCCAGGCCCACCCATGGCTGCGCCCCTGCCCAGTCATGTGAAATCCTTAGATTAGGGGCTAATAAATGTATTTAAATTGACTGATTTCCTTATATGAACTGTAACTCAGTAAAATTGTTGAAATTGTTGCATGTTGCATTTATATTTTTGTTCAATGTTTATTTAGTTTTTTAAATTGTTTTTCTATTTAAATTGTTATTTTATGCACTTTGAGATTATTCCTGGATAATGAAAAGCGCTTTACAAATGTAATAAATTATTATTTACCAAATCAGTGGGTGAATGTCACTTTGTTATTGTTAGAACTGCAGATTGCCCCTTAAAGGCTTAATGTAAATGTAACCTAGTAGATCATGTTAAGGTTACTGTGGTACAGTGCAGAACAGGGTGATAGACCAATATTTGCTTTGCATGCATGATAAAGTACACAATATTTAAAGCAATAACAGACTACAACCAAGCTTTAAAGTCAGGTTCTTCTTGTTCTGTGTATTATCCTGTTTGAGACTGTGGCCATGCTAGAGGTGAATGAATACAATTGACTGTTTTTTCTCTGTGTTTGATCATATTGCACTGTGGTCCAACTGAAGACTGAAGACCTTGGGTTGTATGACTCTGGATGATCTAGCCCAGTTTGACAGCCGGTTGCAGCTCTCTCTTGCTGCGTGGGGATACTACTACGAAGACTACATCAAGCTGTCCACGGGCGTCAAGGTTCTCCAGGCCTCTAGGGGGAGCCGCGACCAGGACTACGAGATCCAACTCGTGCACAGCCTTGCTGAAAGGCGCCTGAATGAGAAGTGGTCTATCGGTGAGTGCAATGCGTCTGCCATGGATTAAGAGTGATTTCAGTCACTGGCTGTAGAAGAAACTGATGCGGTGCAAGTAGGGCTGTGACTGGCGGCCTTTGTGAGTGTATCCATAGGAGCAAAGCAGGAAGTAAAAGCAGGAATTGTACCCTTCAATATGTGCTACACATCAGTTAACATCATTTGAATCAACAGTCTAGATTACCATGGAAATTATTGCATCAGGTACCCATAACTTCTCCAGTGAAATTGCCAAAGTTAGTTCCAAGCCTGTTATATTCATTATATTTCTGTGTGTGTTGCTGCTGCGTTGAAGACTTGTTTGTTGCTTCTTTCAGCAAGGAGCAACAACGTTTCATGAACGTTGTTAATAGTGATGGGGATATTATTTTTCACGTTATATCGTATTGTCGTCAAGACACAATATCGCAGTATAATGTTAGTGGCAGCTGGCTGTACCTGCACCAACACTCCAGTATTTTTCCTTCATAGCTTGTTCTCTTATCTTTTTAAATATGCAGCAAATTTGTTTTCAGCACTTTTATTTCCATGACTGATCAAAACTAGTTTTCTCATGGCTCTCTCTTGTCCCTCTGCAGCAGACATGTGGTGAGCAATATGTCTGGAACATCGATTCGCATTTCAATTCACTGTATCGAATCGCAACACATATAGAATCGTGAGAATCACAATAAATATCGTATCGGCACCTAAGTATGGTGATGATACTTCAGTCAGCTGTTCGTTATGACAGTTATTTTATTTTCATGGCGGTCTTCATCCTAACCATCGGTTACATGGTTATATGGTAATTATGACAGCCCTAATTGCAAGGACCTAGCATTGAACTTTTTAATCAAGCAATAGCCACACAGATGAACGAAACTAGGTGTTGTAAAGGAGAAGTTGACTGTTACTACAGGGCCATATTAAGACAGTTAATGCAACCACATAATGTGAAAGAAGGTAGCCTAGGCCTATGTTGTTACATTACAATTCTCATGTACAATTTCTTACCCTATCCTAATTTACATACTGTTGTACACACCGATTCTCATTGGCTTATACACTCCCAATGAGCAAATAGCTATGCTACCTATGATAGGTATCTTCTCTGATGCCAAGAATAGCCTAAGTCCTATTTCTGGAAAAGCTTGATTTGCCTTTGTGGTGGGACGCATCGGTGAATACACAGATTGTCCACACACTGCTGTGCTGGCTAGTGCAGGCCAACATGGACCAATTAGACATTCGGATTAATGTCCTGGATGCAGAGTCCAACATGGGTATGTGTTCTAGTTTTAAAGGTTTATCTACAGGTATATCAGAAAGCAAAAGTGAAATAAAAAGGTCAATCCTCCAAGTTGGTCTGTGAGTATGCCTGTGAGAATGAAGGGTGTAGGCAGTGCTCTAAATAAATTTAAAAAATCACTTAACTTAAAATCTAGGAGCACCAGAAGATATATATATTTTTGAATTGATTGAGATCTAGCATATTGGGTGTATATGAATTCTTGCTACTTGCTACATGTTGTGCTCTAAAAACAAATATTTAACCCGGTAAAGACATTTGTTTATTATAAAAACCTAAAATGTTGATAAAAAAAGCATGTCATTGAAATTACAGTCATTTGTGTAATATTAGGTTTCTGCATCGTGCAAAAGCACTATCTATTGAAGCGCATTACATCGAAAATTCTAAGCTGTCTCTTTAAGATCGTCAAGTTTGTGAGTGATGACATGCAAGTGATCAGTCATTCATTCATTGCTATGATCATTGATCTTATAAAGAAGCTATCCCTTTTCGCTTCTTTCTTTGCCTCCAAATGTTTAGATATACTGATAAAGTAACCAGGTTGTTAGCTAGCTAGCTAATGAGGTAACATTACTGATCAAGGTGTAAACAAATGCTTGTGAGTGGTTTTGGAATGATCCGCGACATGGTTTATGAACAGGGCCTAAAAACAAACTTTTTGGTCCACCAGCCACTGTGGCAGGTAGATAAAAAAATCTACCAGCCAATACATGTATTCACCCTAATAACACCAAAAGCCACAACAAAAACATTTTCTCTGTTTTGTTTTTCCAGGTTTCGGATTTCCCCCAGTTCTTTTTTCAGATTTACACTCTCAAAATCACACTTTAAAAAAAGAAGAAAAAAATTACAATTGGATGTTCTAAGTCTGAAGTAAAACTTTTTGATTGGGTTTTATTATGCCGCAAGCATCTGTATAGGCTTGTAGCTTCATACTTTACATTTAGTCATTTAGCAGACGCTCTTATCCAGAGCGACTTACAGTAGTGAATGCATACATTTCATAAATGTTTTCCCGTACTGGTCCCCGGTGGGAATCGAACCCACAACCCTGGTGTTGCAAACACTGAATTGTTAAAGAGTTCATTCTGGCACTCCAATTAAGTGATCTGTAGAGAATATGTCATTTTTAATTGCACAACCATTTTAACCATATCAGGAGACCACTTTTGAGGTCTAGGGAAGAAAAGAAAAACATAGTTGCCCTTTAATTTCAATTGAACTCAAGAGACTGGTGTTTGGCTGGTGGTGTTTCTGTACTGCATGCTCAATAGGAGAGTTTGCTAAAAATAAATAGCATCCGATTGATACAAATCATCATTATATCATTCTGCCAGGTTAGCCTGCTTCCATTTAATATGGAAAGTTTTATGGTAAAGCCTTTAGAAATGACTGTTTCGGCATCGAAAACTGGCTACACAAAGTGGTAGACACAGGCATTCCCATGCCGTTACGTCTTCAGAAAGTTGCAAGAAATACAAGTCACTGATACATTCTTTAATATTCTTTACATGTAGGCTTTGGATTGAACAAATCTGTGCTCACTTTTGTCTCTAAGGGACTCAGAAACAACTGCACAGTGAAACCCTATCATTACAACAGTCATTATCATGGTCATTTTTGTCCTGGTCGCACTGGTGCTCCCAAAATAAAATGTCAGGTCACACAGCAAAATATGTAAGAGCTTATGCGACCAAAATTGTCGCACTTTAGTGCCCTGGGCGTAGGGCACATCAGCTTATGATGAAATGTCTGTCAAAAGCATTTTCTGTGCTGTGAAAGTCAAGTAAAGTATGATGTCTCTCTTTGTTTCTCTTTCAGCGGGAGCTTTTATATTTGGCTGTACTGTGGCACTGTGCTTTCTGATAAGGGACCTCATGTTTTACGTGATTGGTGAGTGAGTTCTACTGACAGTAGCTGTTTGAAGTAGGGGATGGGCGCCTGTCAGCAAGGCCTGGGGCGTAAACTAACCTGTCATTAGAATTATCAGGAGGTATTTGTTGGAAATACTAGTACAGTTGAAACTTGCCTAGTAAAATAAAGGTTACATTTAAAAAAATATATTAATAAAAAATAATAAATAATAAATAATAATAAAAACATTCATATATATATATATATGTATATATGAATGTTTATATTTGAACTACAGATACTGTTTGTGCGTCCCAAGACTTCCAGGCTTACCCATACAATTACTGCTTCTCCACAGCACATTCAAGGAAATAGACCTTAAAGGGATAGTTCACCCAAATTACAAAATGGGTTTCCTTACCCTGTAAGTAGTCTATGGAGAAGGTATGATGCCAATCCATGCTCTGGGTTAGTTTCCCTGGCACTGTTTCCACATGCTAAACTTTTGGCATTTGTGGCACAAATCCCAATTAAGTCATGGGTTCGATATTCACTTTGTTCAAAGCATCTATAAGTGACTGTTTGAGCTTCACAATCAATGTTAGATACTTTTGGATGAAAGTGAACAATCCCTTTAAAGCATTCTTTGAAGTAATTTTTCCACAATTGAATTGCAAATGGTCTCTCCACCAATAAGATCAGCATGAGCCATTAGATCTTCACGGGTCCAAAAAGTTGGATAGATCCATGGCTTTCCCACCCAACCCGATATGCATACATTTATTTTCCAAAAACGGAGACCCGTTCCGAAGGGACCCGAGGACAGTCAGACCCGTTCCGAAAAGACCATGGTAAACAAATCCGTGCTGGTTCGGAGCCGAGAGACCCGTTCAGATCCGAGCGTAGAAAGAGAGAGAAAGAAACCTCCACTCGGCGCTGCCAGCGCCATTAGTAAACAACTGATATTGGCCAAATTATCCACCGTTTGTCCAAACGGCCAATAACCAATTACAAAAAAATGAAATCTGTTGTTTCAAAGTTCAAAACTTTCTAGTCTCCAGCAATTACCACGAGCCAGTCCTACTCAATTAAGGTGTCACCAACCTCCTGTGATTGTTAGATTAAAGGAGTACCTCTGGTAGGCCTAAAACATTCTTCCTCACCTCAAGTTCAACTGTCGGAGTCACTTGGAGTGCTGGTGCACACTGCCGTCAAAGGCCTGCAGTAGCTAAGCCTAATAATAGTCATACCACATCAAACCGTCCAAAAAGGTGCTTAACTTTATTAGGGTAATATCAAAAGTAAGTCGAGTCATTGTTTATAGTGAAAATACGAACAGGTTATTATATTGCTGCATTAAAGTTTTGCATTTTGCCCTCTTTGGTTTTTCCTTTTCATGGTTTGTGTGCGAGTAGCATAGTAGACCTACCGGGAATACCGGTAATTCTGTTATATTGCGGCAAACACAACATTACAGCTGGAACTTAATTTGGCCACCGAAAATGGCTCAACAGAATGAAGCGTTCCAAAAAGTATTGAACAGGCTTACAGTACCTTCGGAAAGTATCCAGACCCCTTGACCTTTTCCACATTTTGTTACATTACAGACTTATTCTAAAATGGATTAAATACAAAAAAATCCTCAGCAATCTACACACAATACCCCATAGTGACAAAGCGAAAACAGGTTTTTAGACAATTTTGCAAATGTATTAAATATAAAAACCGAAATACCTGATTTACATAAGTATTCAGACCCTTTGCTATGAGACTCTAAAATTGAGCTTAGGTGCATCCTGTTTCCAATGATCATCCTTGAGATAATTCTCCAACTTGATTGGAGTCCAGCTGTGGTAAATTCAATTGATTGGACATGATTTTGTAAGGCACACACTTGTCTATATAAGGTCCCACAGTTGACAGTTCATGTCAGAGCAAAAATCAAGCTATGAGGTCGAAGGAATTGTCCAAAGAGCTCCAAGACAGGATTGTGTTGAGGCACAGATCTGGGGAAGGGTACCAAAACATTTCTGCAGCATTGAAGGTCCCCAAGAACACAGTGACCTCCATCATTCTTAAATGTAAGAAGTTTGGAACCATCAAGACTCTTCCTAGAGCTGGCCGCCCGGCCAAACTGAGCAATCGGGGGAGAAGGGCCTTGGTCAGGGAGGTGACCAAGAACCCGATGGTCACTCTGACAGAGCTCTAGAGTTTCTCTGAGGAGATGGGAGAACCTTCCAGAAGGACAACCATCTCTGCAGTACTCCACCAACCAGGCCTTTATTGTAGAGTGGCAAGACGGAAGCCACTCCTCAGTAAAAAGCACATAACAGCCCTCTTGGAGTTTGCCAAAAGGCACCAAAAGACTCTCAGACCATGAGAAACAAGATTCTCTGGTCTGATGAAACCAAGATTGAACTCGTTAGCCTGAATGCCAAGCGTCACATCTGGAGGAAATCTGGCACCATGCCCCACAGTGAAGCATGGTGGTGGCAGCATCATGCTGTGGGGATTTTTTTCTGCGGCATGGACTGGGAGACTAGTCAGGATCGAGGCAAAGATGAACGGAACAAAATATGGAGAGATCCTTGATGAAAACCTGCTCCAGAGTGCTCAGGACCTCAGACCGTTCGAAGATTCCAACAGGAAAATGACCCTAAGGACACAGCCAAGACAACGCAGGAATGGCTTTGGGACAAGTCTCTGAATGTCCTTGAATGCCCCAGCCAGAGCCCGGACTTGAACACGATTGAACATCTCTGGAGAGACCTGTAAATAGCTTTGCAGCAACGCTCCCCATCCAACCTGACAGAGCTTGAGATGATCTGCAGAGAGGAATGGAAGAAACTCCCCAAATACAGGTGTGCCAAGCTTGTAGCGTCCTACCCAAGAAGACTCGATGCTGTAATCGCTGCCAAAGGTGCTTCAACAAAGTACTGAGTAAAGGGTCTGAATACTTATGTAAATGTGATATTTCAGTTTTCTATTTTTAACAAATTTGCAAAAATGTCAAAAAAACAGTTTTTGCTTTGTCATTATGGGGTATTGCGTGTAGATTGATGAGGGGGGGGAAATTATTTAATGAATTTTAGAATAAGGCTGTAACGTAACAAATTGTGGAAAAAGTCAAGGTGTCTGAATACTTTCCAAATGCACTCTATATTGCAGGTATTACCAACAAAGGTGATTGCCTAACGTAGGCCTACTCAACAAATTACAGTAATAGGCTAATGCTATTTATTTTACAACGGGCCTAGTTTTAATCTTAAACTAAATACTGATCACAAAATTAAGGTGACAAACTTAATTTAGCCAACGAAAATGTCTCAACAAAATGAAAAGAAAAAAAAAACTTTTTGCATAGGCTATGCATACAATAATAATACAAATAATAATACAAAGTATTTACAATAATATGCATACAATAATAATACATGCATACAATAATAATACAAATAATAATACAAAGTATTTACAATAATAATAAAGACTAAACAATCAATAATAAATATGGAAATAAATGAATGGAAGGTAGACAATTGCATCAAACCTGAATAGTAAGTTGCACACTGTCCATTTGGCCACACCAACGTTCTTCTCATCTTTGTCCACTATAATATTAAAACTTGTCCCCGAGGACATTACCCTTGTCGGCTTCTTTTTACTGTACTCTTTCTCCTCTAACTTTCGTTTTACTTCAATGAAAAATAACTTCATCTTCACAATCCACAGTAGCCTAGGCCAAGGCTCATTCTACTGTCTCTCTCCAGCAGGTGAGGTGAGCAGCTGGAATCATTTTCAGTCGAACATAACTATACGTTTTATTGAGTTGCAATTGGCTGACACAGATAACAAGCTCGCGCATTTCTCATCACACAAACAGTAAATTAACAGAGGACAGGTCCAATCAGGGCCAATCGGTAAATCAGTTTGAATTGCACATACCCGAGACCCGTGCCAATTATATCAGACTCGTCACAGATCCGAGACAAAAGTCTGAATTTAGGACCTGGACCCGCTCGGGTCCCGGGTCAGATCCCCAAATATTTTGGTCTGTTGGACCCGTGAAGAACTCTGAGCCATCCTCAGTATGCTGTGCATTTAATCCCATTCAGTGTGTTCAAACAAGTTCTCTGACTGAATGTCTCCCCCTGGCAGGTGGAATTACTGTTTCCATCATAGCGTTTGTCTTTACCATCAAGTTCCTATGTGAGCTTGCTGCGCGGGTGGTTAGCTTCCTGCAGAATGAGGATCCTGGGAGAAGGGGCGACCGCAGCATCTACGACTATGTACGAGGGAACTACCTGGACCCGCGCTCCTGCAAGGTGTCCTGGGATTGGAAGGACCCAGAGGAAGTGGGCCAGACAATGAGCTTCCGTGTTCAGGTAAGATCCTTTCCTACCTATCTGCTTGAAATCACATATCTAGGCTACTTCACAGTCGTTTCTGGATTTTAAGAGTTCAGTTTCTGTATGAAACTACGATTAGAGCACAACCACCCACCTCAAATAGGTCCAATGCAGATGTTTTTATCTTGATATCAAATCATTTCTGGGTAACAATTAAGTACCTTACTGTGATTGTTTTCAAATAAAATGGTCAAAAATAAACAAAAAATGCTTCTTAGCAAAGAGCAATTTCTCAAGCAATAATGTTGCTAGGACTGTCTGAGTGGTTTGAGTGGGGAGGGGAAAACTGAAAACAAGCTGATATTGGCAGAAAGGTTTGGAGAAGGGTTAAAGTTCTCCCTCACATTTTGGGACAATGTCAACAATGGACTAATGAAACAAATACCAAAATATCGTTTTGGGGTGGAGTTTTCCTTTAAGTTTCAGTCATGCGATATGTTTTCTTCTTTGTGAAACCCCAAGGGGGGGTTGGAACTCTCTATTAACTAATTGGCAAAAACTCCATCCTACCAAAACAACTTTAGGTGTTCCTTTTAAGCAGGTCTTACACTAAAAAGGCATTATCATAATTTTCACAATTTCACAGTATTATTCCAACCTCATAGTGTAGAGAAAAAAAAACACAGGAAAATCACGTTTTACTGCAATGGGCCTTTAAAGAGAATGTAGAGGAGGGATACACTTTTTTGTTTCTGCGGATTTTAGTCAGTGATTCTGTTATTTGTCTTGTCGGTTGGGTTTCTATTGGGGCCATAAAGCACACAATGAAGTTTCAAGTTTATTTGTCACGTGCACGGAACACAGCAGGTGTTAAACAGTACAGTGAAATGCTTACTTGCTAGCTTTTTCCCAACAATACAATATACAATTCAATATCAAGGTGAGAATAGACTGTTGGCACAAGTTGTGGTGCTAGACATCCTGCCATGGTTTCTCATGGTTTGCTCTGACTCTCTACCCCAGCTCTTCTACAAGAACGGCCAGCCCTTCCCTGCCCACCGACCCGTGGGGTTAAGGGTCAACATCACCCACATAGAGCTGGCCCTAGACATCCCCATCACCCAGGAGGTTCTGCAGGAGCCAGAGTCCAATGTGGTCAAAGTGGCCTTCACTGTCCGCAAGGCCGGACGCTATGAGGTGGCTGTCAAACTGGGAGGACTCAACGTGGCCTACAGCCCTTACTACAAGATATTCAAGCCAGGTAAAGAAGGTCATGACCTTTTGGACTGTGTGACTAACCCATCTCAGGACTGGACTGTGCTATATTTGTAATATAAATGCGAAGCATGGATGAGATGAGGACGTTTAAGTAATTGATATTGATAATTGTGTTTTTGCACAGAACTTTGACATTGCGTAGTAAGAATTATTAATGACCACCCAGACCAGAAATATTGATACCACTGAATTATAATGCTAACATTTCTTCCAATGTTCTTTCCATTGCCTGTCCTCATAACATGATAGTAAGTATGTTAATAGTGTTCATCATCACAATATGTTTTGTAGTTCGGCTTTGTTTACTAAATATAGCACGAGGTGATGATGATCATAACATTTATTTAAGGCAATATCAATATTTTCCTGAACATTTTATTTTAATCTGATTGTTTATTACAATGTTTGGAAATATTTTTATTATGCTCTACAGCTTTGCTCAGTTAGGTTTGATAAGTGTTGAAAACGGTCCCTTCACATGGAAGCAACTTGAAACTTTGTGTAAATGAAAGCTGTTTTTCTCTGTTGTCTCAGGGCCATTGTGTGTATTGTACTGGTAAACACTACAATCTTTCATTTGAAACATCCCCTGAATGCTCATCTCTTCCCCACATGCTCTGTGTCCATTTCAGGGACAGTGGACCCGTCCAAAACGAAGATAGCTTACCACTTCTCCACCCTGGTCTTAGTATATGGCCAGCAGCATACCCTGCAGATCGAGCCTCGGGACGAGTATGGCAACCCCACCAGTAACTCCACCTCACTGATAGACGAAGTCAACTACAGCGTCCACGTCCACTCGGTAAGAACCCAATATCACGACACAACACTCATACAACAGAATAAATGAATTTGTTTCCTGATTTTAGACTGTGAAATTGGACAATGGGAATCCATTTTGTGTCTTCCTCCTCTCAGCTGGGCACGGTGGATGATGACAGCCTGGAGGAGTACTACAGTAAGTCAGTGTCATCCAACAAGCAGCTGTGCCAGGTACTGCTGAAAATCACCCTGAGGAAGAAGGGCTGTTTCCGGGCACGCATCTCCTATACCGACCTGCCCCTCAGCAACGGGGAGTTCGACATCATTGTTCTCAGTGGTGAGTAAGGGTCCTATTTTAGGGTATGATTGCACAGGCCCATGTGAAGGAAGAGAGGGTGATAGGATAGTGGATCAAATGGTATTTCATCAAGTTGCTGCATGTATTTTCAGCCTATCATACTCAAAATGAGATGAAAGTGAAATATATGTAGAGTCTAGACTTTCGTCTTGGTGGAGGATAAGCTGTGGTTGTAGAGTTCTCATATCACTCCTTTGTTTCAATTGCTACCCTTCCACCAAACAGAGAATGAGAAGAACTGTGTGGAGAAGAACGTGTCCACCACAGGGATCAGCATCTACTTTGAGGCGTACCTCTACGGCACAGGGAACTACAGTAACTACAGTAACTCCTCGTGGCAGCTCCCAGCCTCGGCTCTGATGGCCCCTCAGAGACGGCCCTCCATGGGGGACGAGGAGGACGAGCATGACTCCCCTGTAGAGGGCCAGCCGGAGAAGGTCAAGAAACCAAAAAAGGTCTACTGCTACATATCGCCAAAGGTGGGTGAAGAGAGGACAGAAAGGATTTGGTTTTGACTAGACATACCACATGCTCTACAACTAGGTTTGTTGCAGACTTCTGTCATTGACTGGACCATTTACTTTTCTGCTACACAGCAACTGTCAGTGAAGGAGTTTTACCTGAAAATCATTCCATGGCGCCTTTTCACATTTCGAGTTTGCCCAGGGACAAAGGTAGGACAAGCAGCCATGCTGTGAAACACTGTGTGATTTCCACATAATATTGTCTGACCTTTAGCAGTAGGTTTAATGAGCTTGTGTGTTCACCCTCGTCTTTCTGCCCCTTCAGTTCACATACTATGACCCTGACCCCGTTCACAAGTACTTGACTCTTGTGGTGGATGATGGAATCCAGCCGCCAGTGGAGCTGAGCTGTAAAGACAGAAACATCATGGCTGCCACCTTCATCCGTTTCCTGCACAAGAATATCGGTTGGTATCCCTCCTTTTCCAGTTCAGTAACCCTGGGGGTGTACCTGGTATAGATTGTTTTTGACCTCTGTAGAAGCGTTGAGATTGGATGGTTTTTGTGCTGTTGACAGGTGGCTCGGAGACGTTCCAGGACAAGGTGAGCTTCTTCCAAAGGGAGCTCAGACACATCCACTCCAAGAGACCTCGCACCAAGACCTGCCTGAAGATCACACGCCACTGCATCCTGGACTCTGTGAGTGAACCCGCCGTGTAACTATTCTCCGAGTAGCAGTGAGATTAAGAACTGCTACTGCAGACTCATAAGGTGATATTGAGTGTGAAAATGACAGTGTTTTAAAATGTCTCTCTCTCCCCAGTCTCTGAAATCCACCCGGAACTTCTCCGTGTCAGACTGGAGTAAGAACTTTGAGGTGGTGTTCCAGGATGAGGAAGGTAAAATCAGCAGATGACAGGCCAGTCAGCTGGTGTTGTGTGGGGAGGGCTGTTGAATGACGCAGTATGTGTGTTATGTTGGCCCCTAGCTCTGGACTGGGGAGGGCCGCGAAGGGAGTGGTTTGAGCTCGTCTGTAAGACTCTGTTTGACACCACCAATCAGCTGTTTACTCGCTTCAGTGACGACAACCAGGGCCTGGTAAGACCTCCCTTCTCACCAGCACAACTAAAACAATACGGCTAAGGCATTGCATTAAGTGAGCTAGTGCTGAGGTTAGCCAATAGGATAGTGAGGTACTGTGTCTGTCCGTCTATCTTCTCAGGTCCACCCCAACGCTGAGCGGCCGGTCCACCTGCGTCTGAAGATGTATGAGTTTGCGGGGCGCGTGGTGGGGAAGTGCCTGTACGAGTCAGCCTTGGGTGGGGCCTACAAGCAGCTGGTCCGCGCTCGCTTCACCCGCTCCTTCCTGGCCCAGCTCATCGGACTCAGGATGAACTACAAGGTACGTCCTCCGCCTCAGTCCCACATCCTCTGAGGACCTAGAGATGGACCTCTCTCCCAATGTTTACCTCTCTCCCAATGTTTACCTCTCTCCCAATGCTTACCTCTCTCCCAATGCTTACCTCTCTCCCAATGTTTACCTCTCTCCCAATGCTTACCTCTCTCCCAATGCTTACCTCTCTCCCAATGCTTACCTCTCTCCCAATGTTTACCTCTCTCCCAATGCTTACCTCCCTCCCAATGCTTACCTCTCTCCCAATGTTTACCTCTCTCCCAATGCTTACCTCCCTCCCAATGCTTACCTCTCTCCCAATGTTTACCTCTCTCCCAATGTTTACCTCTCTCCCAATGTTTACCTCTCTCCCAATGCTTACCTCTCTCCCAATGCTTACCTCTCTCCCAATGCTTACCTCCCTCCCAATGTTTACCTCCCTCCCAATGTTTACCTCCCTCCCAATGTTTACCTCTCTCCCAATGTTTACCTCCCTCCCAATGTTTACCTCTCTCCCAATGCTTACCTCTCTCCCAATGTTTACCTCCCTCCCAATGTTTACCTTTCTCCCAATGTTTACCTCTCTCCCAATGCTTACCTCCCTCCCAATGTTTACCTCTCTCCCAATGCTTACCTCTCTCCCAATGTTTACCTCTCTCCCACTGCTTATCTCTCTCCCAATGTTTACCTCTCTCCCAATGTTTACCTCTCTCCCAATGCTTACCTCTCTCCCAATGTTTACCTCTCTCCCAATGCTTACCTCTCTCCCAATGCTTACCTCTCTCCCACTGCTTACCTTTCTCCCAATGTTTACCTCTCTCCCAACTCTCCCAATGTTTACCTCTCTCCCAATGCTTACCTCTCTCCCAATGCTTACCTCTCTCCCAATGCTTACCTCTCTCCCAATGTTTACCTCTCTCCCAATGTTTACCTCTCTCCCAATGTTTACCTCTCTCCCAATGTTTACCTCTCTCCCAACTCTCCCAATGTTTACCTCTCTCCCAATGTTTACCTCTCTCCCAACTCTCCCAATGTTTACCTCTCTCCCAATGTTTACCTCTCTCCCAACTCTCCCAATGTTTCACTCTCTCCCAATGTTTACCTCTCTTCCAACTCTCCCAATGTTTACCTCTCTCCCAATGTTTACCTCTCCCAATGATTACCTCTCTCCCAATGTTTACCTCTCTCCCAACTCTCCCAATGTTTACCTCTCTCCCAATGTTTACCTCTCTCCCAATGTTTACCTCTCCCAATGTTTACCTCTCTCCCAATGTTTACCTCTCTTCCAACTCTCCCAATGTTTACCTCTCTCCCAATGTTTACCTCTCTCCCAACTCTCCCAATGTTTACCTCTCTCCCAATGTTTATCTCTCTTCCAACTCTCCCAATGTTTACCTCTCTCCCAATGTTTACCTCTCTCCCAACTCTCCCAATGTTTACCTCTCTCCCAACTCTCCCAATGTTTACCTCTCTCCCAATGTTTACCTCTCTTCCAACTCTCCCAATGTTTACCTCTCTCCCAATGTTTACCTCTCTTCCAACTCTCCCAATGTTTACCTCACTCCCAATGTTTACCTCTCTCCCAACTCTCCCAATGTTTACCTCTCTCCCAATGTTTACCTCCCTCCCAACTCTCCCAATGTTTACCTCTCTCCCAATGTTCACCTGTCTCCCAATGCTTTGGCTTGTTAGAAAGGCGATCTGTTTATTTCAGAGCGTATGAGTTGTATATTGTGGTGTTTCTAGAACATATTAAGATCTCACCCTGCCGCTCTAAGTGGATAAGTCATCCTTGTTGTCACCGAGATAGAATGACTTGTTTATTTTAAATCTATTTCCTGTATTTGTATTTAATTTTCCACGGCAGTACTTTGAGACGGATGATCAGGAGTTCTACAAAACGAAAGTCTGCTTCATCCTAAACAATGATGTCAGTGAAATGGACCTGGTGTTTGCTGAGGAGAAGTACAAGTCAGGACAGCTGGAGAAGGTGACGAAGGAACCTTTCTGTTTGACATGACTTCCCTTATCCACCATGTCATCTCACAGAAAAAAGAAAGCACTAACAAAACAGAATAATTATTTCCTTGGCAGACTGCTTAGTACTCCTAGAAAGGCAGTGCAGGGTCTGTGTGTGGGTGTGTTGTCAGTCATGTCCTAAGCTCTGTTACTCTGTCTCTCTTCAGGTGGTGGAGCTGATATCTGGAGGAGCTCAGATTGCTGTCAACAATGAGAACAAGATGCATTATCTGAACCTGCTGGCCCAGTACAGGCTCGCCAGTCAGGTGCGAGATGAGGTGGAGCATTTTCTCAAAGGTAGGGATACAAACACTGATATATTATGGAATCATTTCACATTCACCCCTGTATCTCATCTGGAATGTCCATATGGGGATAGGCAACCAAGCTTTTGGCAATGAACTGTTTTGTGAATTGCAGGTTTGAATGAACTTGTTCCAGAGAACCTCCTGGCCATATTTGATGAAAATGAGCTGGAGGTATGTTGAGTAAAACTTTACAACTGATTTTGTCTCTAATTACATCCCCTATCAAACTTTCCAAGCTTACATGCCTTGTCCTACTTTCTAAATCTCAGTCATATGGTCCTGTAATGTCTAAACATCTGTTTGTCCTCAGCTGTTGATGTGCGGTACGGGGGACATCAATGTCCAGGACTTCAAGGCCCATGCTGTGGTCGTAGGAGGGTCGTGGCACTTCAGAGAGAAGGTGTGTGACACCACCTGGTCTGAGCCATAGTAGATGGTGAACGATACTGCTTTGCTCCAGCGTTATATTGATTGAGATGTGTCAAACGTGTTGGTGTTGTACACCATGCTGACTGTGTTGTGTTGTGCTAGGTGATGAAGTGGTTCTGGGCCGTGGTGTCCAGCTTCACCCAGGAGGAGTTGGCTCGCCTGCTGCAGTTCACCACCGGCTCCTCCCAGCTTCCCCCTGGGGGCTTCAACACCCTCTGCCCCTCATTCCAGATCATCGCTGCTCCCACACACAGCACCCTGCCCACCGCACACACCTGGTGAGTGGACGGACATGCACGCACCCTCACAAACACACACACACACTCAGACCTGTACCGTATACACATACACATGCACTCTTACACATTCATATACATGTGCTATTCAGTCAGTTTCAGTTCTTTAATTGAGTAATGCACAGACACACTACTTGTCTCGTAAAAAACTGTCAAATGACTGACTATCTGTGAATTCTTCTCTCTCTAGTTTTAACCAACTGTGCCTCCCCACCTATGATTCCTATGAGGAGCTGCACAAGATGCTGAAGCTGGCCATCAGTGAGGGCAGTGAGGGCTTTGGCATGCTCTGAGTGGCCCTATCCCTGGAGCTCACCCCCAGACTGGTCACACTGTGGTCCTGCTCATACAGCAGTGGGGTACCAATGACACCAGCACCAACCAGGCTCCTGGTACGCCTGTTACCCTCTCCATCCGCTTTGGACAATGGACATCCCTCCTCAATCACACGGACTACCCATGATCCTCTTTCAGTGGTAGAGGGCTTTAAAGGAAGTCCACAGGACGTCCCAGTAGGCTCTGGGACATCTTCAGGTGTCTGCACTATGTGTATATTCTGTACAATGTTTGCTTTTCTAATGAAGAAAATGACCTAGTGTTAGAAAAGGCTGGGTAGTTTTATTCTAGATGTTAGAGTTGTTTAATTTGACGTGTTTGAGACAGAATATAGAGCTAGTTAAAGAGCCTAGTGAGCTTGGTGTTGTTTTGGTTTTTTGAATTTTATTTAGGAAAAAAGCTGAGGAACATTTAAATGCAAAAGCAGCCTACACAAAGTGTGGAGAAGCTGCGCACCCCATAGCACTTTGGCCTTACCTGATCAGGGAAGGATGTGTGTGTGTATATAGTGCGAAAAGTATGAAAATGTATGTACTCATACTTTAAGTCGCTCTGCTAAATGATTAAAATGTCAAATGTGTATATACAGTATATATTATATCACTCTTTCATTTCAATATGTGTACATGCATGTTAAAAGGTTGTCATGTTATAGCAGCAGTTCAGATATATTTTCAAACAGAAGGGACTAAAGGGACTTGATAGATCTGTGAGGTCATACTTTTTTATTGGTGGGAGTTTAATATATTACAGACGATTCATTTCTTTTTTAGTTATCGTCGTTTCACATCGACAATTGACTTCAGTGTACAAATACATGGGTTTTCAAAAGAACAAACAATTTACTAGCCCATGTCAGTGTGTCTGTTTTAACTTATGGACTGATTTATGTTGTTTTCACCCATACCGTTGATGACTTGTTGATGACAATGTTATTTGTCTTGAGCCATAACAGTTTTTGTTTTAAAACCTGCCTTATTCAAGCCCTTTGCCTCTGACTTAATCTGGAAAAGTGTGTAGTTAAAAGAAGCCTAGACTAGTAAAAGTATAACAATTGGGATATTACTATAATATTACTGTTGGTTGTTTTTGCAGTGGAAGTTTGACATGGGAATATCAATTGGATGTTAACCTTGAGTTCCGATCTCTTCACAGGTTATCTTGATAGCTGTCATGTCTTGTGCTCTTGACTGTTGGTTTTCATTCACCGCCTTGTCTGGGTTTACCTCTGGATCTCATCTATGCATCCCCTGTGTGTGTGTCCCTGCCCATGGTTGTGTGATCTCAGCTGCCTCCTCTCTAACTACTACCCATAGTGTGCTGTCTCTGACTCCTACAACTCGGTAGATAAGCCACCTGAGTAAGGGATACTGAGACAGGAAACACAACATTAATATTTCTTCAGTGGTGGAAAAAGTACCCAATTTTCATACTTGAGTAAAAGTAAAGATACCTTATTAGAAAATGACTCAAGTAAAACTCACCCAGTGAAATTCCACTTGAGTAAAAGTCAAAAAATATTTGGTTTAAAATATACTAAGTATCAAAAGTAAATGTAATTGCCAAAATGTACTTAAGTATCAAAAGTAAAAGTGTAAATAATTTCAAATTCCTTATATTAAGCTAACCAGATGGCACAATTTTCTAGTTTTTTATTTATTTACGCATGGCCAGGGGCACACTCCAACATTCAGACATTATTTACAAACGAAGCATGTGTTTAGTGAGTCCACCAGATCAGAGGCAGTAGGGATGACCACGGATGTTCTCTTGATATGTGGGTGAATTGGACAATTTTCATGTCCTGCTAAGCATTCAAAACATGACAAGTACTTTTGGGTGTCAAGGTAAATGTACGGAGTAAAAAGTACAATATTTTCTTAAAGAATGTAGTGAAGTAAAAGTAGTCAAAAATATAAATAGTAAAGTACAGATACCCCATATTGCAGTGTGCAGCTAACCACATGTACAGGCTATTTAGGAAAGCCAACATCTAGAACATCGCACAGTAGCTTAAAGCAGACACATTCTTATGCAATATTTTTGTATTCTTTGTTTTCACCTGAATCATTAGCCTCACAACGTACCACAAATGCAAACCCATGGTGGGTTACATTATTGTTAATCAACTCTCCTAGCATTTGCAGCCACTAAGAGATTTCCACTTAATTAAACATCACCTCACTCTGGTTGAACAGGATACATCTCACTTCCCAAGCTCCTTGTACTAACAGAATAACTTTACCTTATTGGGAACCTCTTAAGTGTGCTGGGTTCTTGTTATTGCTGCTGGGGTTTACTGCACATACCTCCCAGTCACTCAGAATTTCTCTTTTGAGACACAGTGAGCTTTCATCCTCCACTAGGATTTGCCTAGGGCAAAGTCTTAAAGGATACTTCTGGATTTTGGCAATGAGGCTCTTTGTCTACTTTCCCAGAGTCAGATGAACTCGTGGATACCATTTTTATGTCTCTGTGTCCAGTTATAGGTAGTTTCCTGAGCCAATGCTAACTAGCGTTAGTGCAATGACTGAAAGTCTATGGGTATTGAAATGTTAGACTAATCAGATGACCTAGTCAACTAAAATGGTAGCTGCTATCCTTATGGAGGCACAAGTCAGACACAAGACTTGACAGAAGTAGCATTGCATTGTACTATAGGAATCAAGATATTAAATATTCTTATACAAACCATGTGCATTTACAAAAGTGTAAATAGTTGAAATGCAGTTTAGATGAAGATGTAAAAAGAAACAGCAGCTGTGATTTTAAAGTTATTGTTTAGATAGTGTTTCACTCATAAGCAGGTCCTGCTCTCTGTTTAAGATTCTAGTTCAAGTGATGGGGAAAGCTCAGTGGTTAGTGTGGTTTGGTTTTGGATCGATGTAAATATTGTGAAATAGTTGCTTACAGCTTGGAGGTGAGAATTTTTTATGTGTAAAATAAATGACAAAATTGTGGGCCATCACTGATGAATGTCAGGGTTCCTGCTCTGCAGTCCCTTTATTGTTAATGGAATTAAAACGTGATGGAGATTATTACATTTTGTGTCAATTTGTCTTTGTTTAAGGAGGCTGAGATTTGCTGGTGACTGTTTCAAGGATTACGAGCTGGACACAAGCAGAAGACCACATGAAACCTAAACTCAGCAAAAAAAGAAACGTCCCTTTTTCAGGACCCTGTCTTTCAAAGATAATTCGTAAAAATCCAAATAACTTCACAGATCTTCATTGTAAAGGGTTTAAACACTGTTTCCCATGCTTGTTCAATGAACCATGAACAGTTAATGAACATGCACCTGTAGAACAGTCGTTAAGACACTAACAGCTTACAGACGGTAGGCAATTAAGGTCACGGTTATGAAAACTTAAGACACTAAAAAGGCCTTTCTGCTGACTCTGAAAAACACCAAAGGAAAATTCCCAGGGTCCCTGCTCATCTGCGTGAACATGCCTTAGGCATGCTGCAAGGAGGAATGAGGACTGCAGATGTGGCCAGGGCAATAAATTGCAATGTCCGTACTGTGAGACGCCTAAGACAGCACTACAGGGAGACAGGACAGACAGCTGATCGTCCTCGCAGTGGCAGACCAGGTGTAACAACACCTGCACAGGATCGGTACATCCGAACATCACACCTGCGGGACAGGTACAGGATGGCAACAACAACTGCCCGAGTTCAACCAGGAATGCACAATCCCTCCATCAGTGCTCAGACTGTCCGCAATAGGCTGAGAGAGGCTGGACTGAGGGCTTGTAGGCCTGTTGTAAGGCGGGTCTTCACCAGACATCACCGCAACAACGTCGCCTATGGGCACAAACCCACTGTCGCTGGACCAGACAGGACTGGCATAAAGTGTTCTTCACTGACAAGTTGCGGTTTTGTCTCACCAGGGGTGATAGTCGGATTCACGTTTATCGTCGAAGGAATGAGCGTCACACCGAGGCCTGTACTCTGGAACGGGATCGATTTGGAGGTGGAGGGTCCATCATGGTCTGGGGCGGTGTGTCACAGCATCATCGGACTGAGCTTGTTGTCATTGCAGGCAATCTCAACGCTGTGCACCCCCCTCCTGCTCGGGTGCCCCCCCCCCCCCCCCTGCTCGGGTGGCACCCCCCCTCCTGCTCGGGTGGCACCCCCCCTCCTGCTCGGGTGGCACCCCCCTCCTGCTCGGGTGCCCCCCCCCTGCTCGGGTGGCACCCCCCCTCCTGCTCGGGTGGCACCCCCCCTCCTGCTCGGGTGGCACCCCCCCTCCTGCTCGGCTGGCCCCCCCCTCCTGCTCGGGTGGCTCTCCCTCCTGCTCGGGTGGCGCTCGGCGGTTGTCGTCACCGGCCTACCATCTGCCACCGATTCCCTTTTGTTTTCCCCCTTTTCGTTATTAGGTGCACCTGTTCTGAGTTGGGCTGATTAGCGGGCTTTATTAGCCAGTAGGCCCGCCTGCTCTTTGTGCGGGATTGTTTCATTGTATGCTGTGTGTGGTGACACGCTGTTGTTGTACATTTCAGTGGTGCATGTGTTTTGCGCAAGCTGTGTTTTGTTGTGCGCTCTGAGCGCTGTTTGGGTTGGCTTGTCGTTTCAGCTATTGTGCCTATTAAAGCCAATACCCTGCATCGCTGCTTCCTGCACTTGATTCCTCGTCAGCAAACACCCACGCCTTACAAAATGAGGGAGGAAATTATGCAAAACCAGAAAATGTGATTTGAACAATGTCTGGGTATAATTTTGTGATCAAAGCATTGAATTGATTCATTATTACTGTTCAAAAAGAGGTCTGGGACCTGGACCAATCCATGGCCCCCTGACTAGTGACTCCAAACTTTGAGGAGAGCCCTGTGTCTGACCCTCTCTGATGTAGAGTGAGACTAATGCTGTGAGTATGAGAATCCGGACTAGGCCCCAGCTCTCTGGCTGCTGACTGAGCAGAGTGTGGTGGAACTACATGACAGTAATGAATGCAGCAGCCTGGCTGGCTAGTGGATACAGCATGTGCCCTTTCACTGCAGCCCAGACACACCAACCATCCTCTCCACAGTCCAAAATGAAAGATTATTCCCACAGACAGACAAGGTCTTGCTCCTTCCAGGATGATCTCTATTTTATGTGACATCCCAGCGGCCTGTCCTTGGACACAATCAAAGGAACGGAGAGGAGAGGAGATTCCATCCGGCAGCCTCACCGTAGCCTGGCCTCAATTATCCCATCTAGTGACAGGCCGGTCTCCAGGTGCAGAAATGGGAAGGCCTAATGTTGCATTAGAATTTCATTAAGATTACATGAAGAGCATAACCAGATGCTGCCTGACTGCCACATGCTGAGAATATCTGGAGCCCTGCTCTTCACCTGAACTGGAGCTTCTAGTTGGCTACCAGACTGCTTTCACTTCCCTCCTACTATTGATTTATTTATTATGACTGTCATTTGTGTGATTGGCATGTTATGTTTAGCTAGTGCACAAAAAATTACCTTCATAACAATGGACACTTTCTTTCATCATTGCCTTGGCCTGTAGGCCTGTAAAGTAGTATGCCATCTCATCACTTTAGTCAGTAGAGGTTTTTTGCTTTGTATTGGTGGAACATACTTCAAAATGTTCTTCAATTTGATGTTTTGGTGCTTCTAAAGAAAGCTGATTGAGGACCTTATTATTGATGATGAATGTGTTTGTTTTTTAGGGCGGCAGGTAGCCTAGCGGTTAAAAGCGTTGGGCCAGTAACTGAAAGGTTGCTGGTTTGAATCCCAGACCTGACTAGGTGAGAAATCGGTTGATGTGCCCTTAAGCAAGGCACTTCATCCTAATTACTCTGGACAAGAGCGTCTGCTAATTTATAAAAATGTATGACCGTGTTTTCTTGCATTTTGTATTTGTTTATCGATGTGTGTATTTCTGTTTTTGGTCTTAGTACAACTCCCTGATAAAGGTTAAAAAAAGAAATAATAAATCACATGATTCCAACAGAATACGATGTTCTCTCAAACACAAGGGGGCAGTATTTCTACATGAGAAGTAAAGCAGCAACAGCATGGCAAGACTCCCTCCAGTCAGCACAGTTTACCGCTAACTCTGGAGACAGATCCCACTAAGAGTAACTGATGAGGGGCTTTCCTCTCTTCAACTGGCCAACACGCCTGTCCTGAAATCTCCAGTCCTGCACAGTCAGGAAGAGTTAGAATCCAATGATTAATGGTCCAGATTACCGATGTCTGATTTATTTATCTAGTGAGTTGATTCACTTCAGCGAACCAGCCTACTCACACCTCATTGCTGTTTAAAAATAAATACATCTCATTCAATAAGACTGGTTTCCCATCAGTTAAATACTTCATTAAGTCAACCAATTGAGTGTTCTACTGTGCACTGGAATGTGATACTTGAGTATACAGAAGTGATAACCTGTGCCAAAAGAAGGCTTGAATGTGAACTTGTGGCTGTAAAATGGCAGGTTAAGACAACCATCACTGTGCATGGACTACATATATCCAGTGTAGAGCCAAGCCTATCATTTAATGGTTTTGTTGTTGGAATAGGGAGTACTCCAAACATGCAAAACCCCTGGCCCTCCACACTACATCCACATGCTCACAAACTGCCTGCTTCCCAGCATTGTTGTGTAAATCCTATCAGGGCTAGGCGAAGGCATCTTGAAGCACTCGGAAACAGGGGTTCAGTCCCTCAGTCTTGGCATGCACCTGGGTATTTGCATAATGGCCCCTTTCAAATTCCCTGCAGGAATGCTCGATACATAAGGACCACAAATCAAAATGGCTGACTATGGCCCTCCATTGTGATATTGTACCATATTTGTTTGTTTGTTTGTTTGTTTGTTTGTTTGTTGATTTGTTAATCCCCTACCATGAGCAATATCGTGTGAAGATAATCTATGATGTATTCAATGAATTCACAGAATCATCTTCATCAATAGGAATCCTTTGGGACATCATCAATTTCTGACAATGTTCCAATTCTTAGGCAATGGTCTAAACAAGTGCAGTTGTGGGTGGTTAGCTGAAACCATTGGATTGCCTTGAAAGGGTTGAGCTCCATTTCCTCTCCCGACTTAACCATTCTATTCCTGAGGGGAAGTCTATCTGTTTGTCTGCTAGCCCATTACAGGATAATTGTGCACAGACAGTACTGTGCCGTGTGGAACAGAGAGTAGAAGTGTGGCCCGGCAGGCTTAATGTTTGAAGAACATGACTGATGTTTTCTCCTGCTGGACAGCCTCAGGGCCCTCTGCTCCCAAATCCAACATGGGCTCCTGATTACCTGACTGGACGGCGCTGATTAACTGGCAACTTGATTGGCTGTAGGTATTTATCATCCGTGCTGATTGAGGGGCCAGTCTCAATCAGTATTAAAGGATAGGACAGGCAGGCAGGCGTTCTCCAGGAGCAGCCTTGGCAAGACTTTTCCATGGGCCTCCATCCTCCTCTCCTCGCAGGCACTATGGAGGACTGACTTCATGTTACGTGTGACCGGATCCTTAGGCCCAGGTCCAAACTGTGGAGAACGCCAGCCACATGGAGAGTCCTCCTCAAAGTGAGACCAAATGCTCTCAGCACGGAGTAGAGCACAGCGGCTGGGCAGTCACAACAGCTCTGACAAGGTGATGGATTGACTAAATGACTTTGGTGGATATTTACCACCACCAGTTCCGTCCCCTCCAGAAATCCCTGCTGGACCGCTGCCAGGGCCAGCATTGTGGGGCTTTATGATATGGTGACAGTGTGGCGGTGACAGTGGCGTTGTGGGGGATTATGGGGGAAATGACGGTGATCCTGGGGGAGATGGGCTGCCAGGTGATGACGGTGCTCTGGCAGATCACTGGGGGAGGAATGTGTGGATGGGATGCGGCTGATTAAAGACTTTGTCTCCCTCTCTCTTTTTCTCCATCTTTCGCTCTCCCTCACACTCTCTCTATCTCTCTCTTACTCATTACTTCCTTTCTCTTGTTTGCACTGAGACCTGGAACTCATCACCCTTATTGGGGCGCTCGGAATGACTCCAATCTGAACAAGGCCTGGAGCAGAGACCATTCCTGCTGCTCTCGCTGACCTCATAGCAGGAGCTATGTACCAGGGTGAGATTTCCATACCCTCAGCTACACCATCACTACTTGCCTACATACAGTACAATAGACTATAGGTGATGCAAGTGGCTGTGAACTCTTTAAATACAGAGATTTCTCATACTAATCCACAGGAGGTGAAGTCACTACAGTGTCTACAGAATGTGAGATATTTATGGTGTTTAAATGTTAATGTCAAATAGGGAAAGAGAGGGGCCGTGAAGAGGCCACACACAGCTGTTCTCTCTAAAATGTAGCCTACGTCCTCGTTAAAAAACAACCAACACGGGTTATCCAAAACCTTGCATAGTGCAGGCTGAGGTCAGACATGTACAGATTCTTTCATCCTCTTTCATCCAAAATATATAAAAAACGAGCAATGGACTTGGAAAGATGTTTGGAGTTAGAGTAAATGGAATGCTCCCCAGTCTGTTGCTGTCTGTGTTATATATTGTGTTGGAGTAGGCCACCTTGATTCATGGGGTTGGTGGTCCTGCTGGGATGTGCAGCCGTATTATTTTCTGTGTCGGGAAACATTTAATGTCCTCATATTTCCTCTGCACTGCCTGGCTCTCTGAAGCTCAGTCCTCAATTGTTAGACGTCCTCAATTGTCTCTCTCTCCCCAGCATACAGGGTCCCCCACCACCACCATATCAGCTATGAACGGGTTATAAAGTGGAGTCCACCTTGTCTTTGGAAACAGGAACTGTGTAAAGGTAAGTAAAACAAACACCATGGAACAGCACAGTGTTTTCTCCTGGTCACATAAACATGTCCATGTCAAATTGTCCCTTATACAGTAAACGCATATTAAAACACTTCATCTTCACCCATGCAGAAGGACATGGTGCAGTTTAAGACATGTTCTCCTGGTGTGTGTCCGAATGGCGGGGACCTTGGCCATGGGACGGCTATGCTTAAGTTCAAGGTCAAAGTCAATGTCATGAATTCAATCTGCACAATGAGAGCCTTTCTGCCTGCTGGTATCACAAGCCTTTGGGGCTTGAGTGGATGTTTACATCTCTGAGGGCCTCGACATGCACCAAGGTCTGGCTGGCAGTGCCCAGGAATGGGTTTGGCACAAGCCCCTATTCCAACCACAGCGACTGACTGCAGGCTTACAGAGTGATCCCGGCCACTCAGGAGGACCTGAACCCAGCCAGGTCGGAGCACTGCTACTCTTCAAAGAGTTTTGTTCAGACTCAACACAAATACGGTATGAGAGAGTGGATGTATCCGGTCTTGGATCTGAAGGGAGAGTACAGTACAAAGTGGTGCTATATAGCTATATAGTATAGCTGTTGTACATTTCCTGCTTCTGTTGCAGTTCCCCTGGTGACACACAGGGCTTCATTTACAGTATATTTGTTTTACTACCCTCAGTAAATCTTTGGAATGGGGTTCTGCTGTAACAGTTGATGACAATGAACATTGTCCTGACCAGGAACCTTATTTTATGGAAATTCAAAGTAGAGTTGGTTTAAGTTAGATTTAGTGCAATCTGCACTCGTAAATTAGCGAGATATACATTCTCTGTCTCTTGTAACCGAGCCTGCTCTGCCTGGATTATTTTTAACCCCTGTTCCTCATTGAGAGGCTGAGCCTGGTTCTCTACTGTAGAAACAGACACACCACAGTGGTTGTGTTGTGGTCTGTGGATGAGTCTCTCCAAGTCAAGGAGTTGTGGTATGGTAGTGGGAGCCTCTGTGCCAGAGAGAGGAGTGAGTATGTGCAGCACCAAGTGTCTCTGTGAGAATTGTAATCACACAGTTGATCTAGTCTATGGAGAATGTATTCATAAAGTCTGTGGAGAATGCATTCTTTTCCCCTGCTTTCCCCCAACTAGAAAAGAGGAGGTTTTAAATGGATAAATATGTCAACAACTAAACAACCACAATAATAGCAACATCTGGTGACCATATGTATGATCACATGTATCATAAGCCCACTATCAGTGACACCTCTTTGTGTGGGTCAGTCAGTAATGGTACTGTACTATGATACCCTCTCCCAATCATGTTTTGTTGCTAGAGCAATCGCACACAGTGTAGGCAGGAGGGGAAAATAGACAAAATATTTTTTACAGGCGTTTGAAAGGAGCACCAAAGACAGGATGTAGAAATTTGCCAAATAAGGAAGCTGCTCAGCCTTGCTTTAGCTCGGCCAGGACAGTGGTGCATGTGTCTGGACTGGCACTGAGCAGGGCTGGAGCTACGCAGGGGAAACTGAGGGACGTGCCTCTGCAGAGGAGGGCTGATTGGAGGATGGGTGGGGTGGAGGGACAGGGTGGGTGGGGCTGGACAGAGGGACCAGGGGGAATACACCTGCTGGAAACTGCTGAGTCAGTGAAGTGTGTTCCTGTCTGTCTGGCCCTGGCGTGGGTGATATCCTCTGCCAAGCCTTCTTAACAGCCTACAGATCCATGGGACCACCCTGGTGGTGCGGTAACAGAGAACAGGGCGAGGCTCTGTTCAACACGACTGAAAGATTGACTGAATACTATTAGGTAACTATACTGCCTCCATGCCCACCACCACTCAGTCTATATAAAGCTATGATGTGTGGTAAGGCTGATTTGAGTCCAGCCGTTTGTGTCTGCACGCATAGGTTAGTTCAGAAGTGTTTCTGCTTGACAGATTATGTAATGTATTTTGAGGGTGCAGACACATAATTACCCAGATGCAGACACAGGAGGCGGATAGTACGATTCTCAGAATATTTATTATAACAAGGAGGGCATGCAAAAGGAAGGTCGAGGGCAGACAGAGGTTCGTAAACCAGGTCAGAGTCAGGCAGGTACGGGACGGCAGGCACGCTCAGGGTCAGGACAGGCAGAAAGGTCAGAACCAGGAAGACTAAAAAACAAAAACTTGAGAACAGGAAAAACTGGAAACACGCTGGTAAACCCTGACAAGACAAGACGAACTGGCAACGGACAAACAGAAAACGCAGGTATAAATACACAGGAGACAATGTGAAAAAATGGGAGACACCTGGTGGGGGGTGGAGACAAGCACAAGACAGGTGAAACAGATCAGGCTGTGACATGCAAGGTAAATTAGCATATGTATAATCTCACTGCTTGGAAGTATTTATTTCACTTTAAAATGAACGGGTTCATGAATGTCCTTGATTTCCACTGTCCTCCCAGTGCTGAGCTAATTCCTGATTATGGTATGAGGGCAAAGGTGGACAATTTTTATGCTTCTCTCCATCTCTCAACACATTATGACACTCTTGGTCCCTTAGTTATTACCAGGTGCCAGCAGGATGTGATATAATACTCACACCATCCTCTCTGCTGTGTTAGTGCTGCGGGTCAGTGCAAGAGCCTCTTCCTGTTTAAAAGTGTCAGCCACCCAATGTGGTGATGAGGATAACATCCAATGCCCTCTGGGGAGGACATTAAAGGCCAGATACATGTGAGATACATGAGAAGGCCCACAGCCATGGCAGACTGTGTTGACTTTGTTTGGAGTGGGAGCCGTGAAAGGAGCTGGCTGTATATTTTTCTTTTATGGTGATTGGAAGAGAAGCCTCAGCAGCGGAGGTCCTCTGAGAGTCGTCACACTGTTCAGTCAGGAATATCAGGGAGAAACGTGTAAAAAGATCTGTCTTTTTAATAACTACCTTTACTCTTTCAGTAAGATGATCCGTGCCTATTTCAAAGCTTTTCTCTTCTTTACCAAGAAAAGTTTCTTGGACCCATTTCAGACTTTTTAGTAAGCTAAATGAAAATGTGTAACAAGGTTGAGTAAAGGTGACAGATGGCATTGTTATTAGCTTATATATTAAAGCAGTTGTAATTTCTCAGGCATTTTGACTGGTTTGAGTGGTCATTGAATCAGACATCAAAGATGAGAAACATCTGGAGATGACTTAACTTTAAAATGTATTACTACTCTAATAATTACCAGTGACAACATCAAAGTCAGATGAATAGAATGCAATGGAATTATCTTGATGTCTAAAAGAGGAAGACGTTGCCTGGGAATGTCAGTATGCACGTAAATTCATGAATTGAAAATACATACAGTGTATTGCCCTTCTGTGTTGATTGACAGAGGAGAGTCTGACAGGCTCCTGATTTGTTTGCTTCCTTTGGACAGGGCTGTAGTTCAGAGAGGCCCGTTGGTGTTTCTTCTTCTCCTCTGACCAACCTGGTCAGAGGGACGTTAGGTCATTGTGGGGTGGAGGCAGGTGGAAAGGAAATAGTAACAGCTGCTGGCAGCCCTAACTGAGAAGACAGTAGGTAAGTTATGATTTATGATTTGTGGCAGGAATAGATGGAGTATAATGCAAATTCTTACTCCCTCTCCCTATCTTTCTTTCTGTCTCTTTCTCTCTCACACAAGTGCACACACTCATGCAGGATGGAGCCATTCTGACATCAAAGACTTGACCCTTCTCTCTGCTTTTTCCCCAGTGTCATTCTCCACAAAGCTAGTTAGCAGCGATAATTAATTAAAGTCATTCAAGTTGCCTTTTGAAGCAGCCCATTCCACACCGCTGCTGTCACAGAGGGGGCTCAACCTCCTAGCCGGGCTCTCAGCATGGGTCAGCCCAGCCTGGACGAAGATTCACATTTTGTCAGATATGCCACACTGTGCAAACACACCATGGTTTGAACATATCCTTTTCCGTCCGACGAATCAATCTTTGATCCATGTGTTGCTTCTTTAGAGAACTCTGGCTACACTAAGATTTCTGTGGCAAAAAAAACACAGACTTTGACCATAAAGGCTTCTTCATTGAGGTTTGGCATGGACATTAACTCGACTGAATGAGTTTATTTGTAACGTGTGCGCTGGGAGTCGGCAAGCAAGTTCAGGGAGTGCATAATTTAATAAAAAAATGAACAAAACAACAAACACGAACAATGCATAGACAGGAAACAGAAACAATGACGCCTGGGGAAGGAACCAAAGGCAGTGACATATATAGGGAAGGTAATCAGGGAAGTGATGGAGTCCAGGTGAGTCTGACGACACGCAGGTGTGCGCAACGATGGTGACAGGTGTGCGCCATAACGAGCAGCCTGGTGACCTAGCGGCAGGAGAGGGAGCACACGTGACATTATTACATAATGGCATTCATTTAGAAATAACTTAGTCCAAGGCTATGGTCCTGTGTGTAGTTGTATTGTATAAGCTATTGTTAGGATACAAGCATTACCAGTTAGCTACACTATACAGTTGAAGTCGGAAGTTTACATACACTTAGGTTAGACTCATTAAAACTCATTTTCAACCACTCCACAAATTTCTTGTTAATAAACGATAGTTTTGGCAAGTCAGTTAGGACATCTACTCTGTGCATGATACAAGTAATTTTTCCAAAAATTGTTTACAGACAGATTATTTCACTGTATCACAATTCCAGTGGGTCAGAAGTTTACATACACTAAGTTGATTGTGCCTTTAAACAGCTTGGAAAATTCCAAAAAATGATGTCATGGCTTTAGAAGCTTCTGATTGGCTAATTGACATCATTTGAGTCAATTGAAGGTGTACCTGTGGATGTATTTCAAGGCTTACCTTCAAACACAGGGCCTCTTTGCTTGAAATCATGGGAAAAATCTACAGAAATCAGCCAAGACCTCAGAAAAAAATGTGTAGACCTCCACAAGTCTGGTTCATCCTTGGGAGCAATTTCCAAACGCCTGAAGGTACCACGTTCATCTGTACAAACAATAGTACGCAAGTATAAACACCATGGGACCACGCAGCCATCATACCGCTCAGGAAGGAGACGCGTTCTGTCTCCTAGAAAGGAACGTACTTTGATGTGAAAAGTGCAAATCAATCCCAGAACAACAGCAAAGGACCCTGGGAAGATGCTAATGGAAAAAGGTACAAAAGTATTTATATCCACAGAAAAACGAGTCCTATATCGCCATAACCTGAAAGGCCGCTCAACAAGGAAGAAACCACTGCTCCAGAACCGCCATAAAAAAGCCAGACTATGGTTTGCAACTGCACATGGGGACAAAGCTTGTACTTTTTGGAGAAATGTCCTCTGGTCTGATGAAACAAAAATAGAACTGTTTGGCCATAATGACCATTGTTATGTTTGGAGGAAAAAGGGGGAAGCTTGCAAGCCGAAGAACACCATCCCAACCGTGAAGCACGGGGGTGGCAGCATCAGGTTGTGGGGGTGCTTTGCTGCAGGAGGGACTAGTGCACTTCACAAAATAGATGACATCATGAGGAAGAAAAATGATGTGGATATATTGAAGCAACATCTCAAGACATCAGTCAAGAAGTTAAAGCTTGGTCGCAAATGGGTCTTCGACATGGACAATGACCCCAAGCATACTTCCAAAGTTGTGGCAAAATGGCTGAAGGACAACAAAGTCAAGGTATTGGAGTGGCCATCACAAAGCCTTGACCTCAACCCTATAGAAAATGCGTGGGCAGAACTGAAAAAGCGTGTGTGAGCAAGGAGGCCTACAAACCTGACTCAGTTACACCAGCTCTGTCAAAAGGAATGGGCCAAAATTCACCCAACTTATTGTTCGAAGCTTGTGGAAGGCTACCCGAAACGTTTGACACAAGTTAGACAATTTAAAGGCAATGCTACCAAATACTAATTGAGTGTATGTAAACTTCTGACCCACTGGGAATGTGATGAAAGAAATCAAAGCTGAAATGAATCATTCTCTCTACTAATATTCTGACATTTCACATTCTTAAAATAAAGTGGTAATCCTAACTGACCTAAAACAGGGAATTTTTACTAGGATTAAATGTCAGGAATTGTGAAAAACTGAGTTTAAATGTATTTGGCTAAGGTGTATGTAAACTTCAGACTTCAACTGTATATGTGCCATTCAGAGGGTGAATGGGCAAGACAGGGTATGGTAGTAGGTGCCAGGCGCACCGGTTTGAGTGTGTCAAGAATTGCAACGCTGCTGGGTTTTTCACGCTCAACAATTTCCCTTGTGTATCAAGAATGGTCCACCACCCAAAGGACATCCAGCCATCTTGACACAACCGTGGGAAGCACTGGAGTCATCATGGGCCAACATGCTTTCGACACATTGTAGTCTATGCCCTGACGAATTGAGGCTGTTCTAAGGGCAAAAGATGGTGCAACTCAATATTAGGAAGGTGTTCCTAATGTTTGTTGCACTTAGTGAATATTTGGCCTACATATTTGGATATGGCAGAATCTTATGATATATATACAACATACTATACATTCCCAAATTACTTGGCTAACCTGTACAGCATTTATTGCAGTTCTAATTTTCATAATTAGCTTGTACAGTATACACCATACTTTTTTCATTCCACCATCACTCAAGAACAAAGATGTCATAACAATAGAGATACTTTAAAAGTTGACCAAACGTAGTACTTTTGAGCCTTTGCCAAAGCTATTTAGTATTCTCTGTTAAGTTAGGCCTTGCTCAGTCCACACCACAGGTTGAATCCAGATTTGATCCCGCATGCCTTTCTGAATATAATGAATAATACTTTGAAATGACTTCCAATTTAAAAGATAAGTTTTAGCTGACACCATCCATCATCATTAAACATGATGCAGGGATCTGATAAGCACATCAGTCTCCAAGCAGCAAACATGTCACTCCTCAGCAGTCTGCTGGACAGATGATTTGACCCCTCACCAAGTGATCACAGCCAGCATTTATTCAGCTTCTCATCACAGTCCCAGGCTACCCATAAAGGGGATGAAAACACAAATGTGGTTGAAGGAAACAGTAGGACAAACACAAACATGGCCACTACTACAGCCCTTAGTGTAATCCAACCCTTATGGAAGTCACTGTTTTTATCTGCCAACTCTCCTCTGCTGTCGATTTCATGAGTGAGGAAATTCTGTCTTGATAGAATGTGCATAGTCATGGTGCCAAACGCGACTGAGTCTGTGTTTATTTTCAAAGGGATGCTGAAAATGCTCTGAATACATCCATGGTAAACAGGGCTGTATATTAGTGCCACAGGCCAGTCCTAATTTATGAGCACTGACTGGCTTTCATCAGCTCACTCAAAACACACTATATTTTGTGAAACATTGACAGCCTTATGGTCCTACTTCCAAAGACACACACTTTATTTAAACACACTCTTTTCTGAATGAAAGGTATGATTCCCAACAGCCATAGGGCAGCTGAAGAGCATTAACCCAACACCTCCCAGACATTAAATTACAAGTTGTAACCTACAGTACATTTGTAAAGTGTGTCACCGTGTATCTGTAACTCTTGTCATTCGCAGTAGGAAGTATAGCTACACTATCTGAGCGTCAATATAAAATATTAATATTTGAGAGAAAATGATGTAAATCAATGTAACAAGGTAAAATGCTTGTTTCATTTCTCAGGGTTTACCTGTGTGGCTGCTTTCTGCTCACATTCCAGGAGTCAGCCCAGTTAAGTACAAAATGCTGAAAGATGATTGTGAAATATTATCTTGTTCGTTCACAGGTTCTGATATTTGTTTTGTCTGTCGTCAGGTGCCTGTCTCCAAAGCTGTCATTCTGTACCTTTATAATCAACCTTTTCCCTACAGTCTCAATAGGACAGTTCCCAGCATGGGCCAAATTTGAAAAGGACAGTGAAAGGGCTGAAACTGGGTGACTCACTTTGACAGGAGATGGTTTTGAGACCATCCTGGATGGTCTAGTGGTAAAGCCACAGCCTCCTTGCCTACTCCCCTTTGATCCAACCTACAGCCTGTTGACACAACCTCTCTATCTTTCCCCACTGTCATCCTCTCCTACTGTCCATCCACCATCAGTGCATACAGTGTAACGCATGACTGTTATAGTACTACTTCTCTAGTACAGTTATATTACACTCCTGGTTCTGGCATTTGCCCCTGGACCATAGGTTTTATAGAGTGTGTATTTTAAGTTTTATCTGAATTGAGAGCTATTCAAAGTATTCCTGCGGGGTGAAGGTTATGGTGTACAGTACATCTAGTGTAAATTTGTGATGGAGTGGGGATGGATCCGAGAGGCCTTTGAGCAAGGAGGCAGCCTGACACCCTACTGATGTGTCCATGTTCCCACCACCTCCCAACCCTGCCTTCCTCAATTTATCAGGAAGGCACTAACAATCTTATGACTACTGGGTCAACCCATCCATGTAAGACAACGACAATTGACAAAGTATCTGAAAAGCTACTGATCATCCTGTGTTACGGGTGAATGTTGGAGACTGAGCGGTGTTTGGCTGCAGGTCATTCACGATATCTGGAGTCATGAGGGAGAAAGAAGTGAGTGCACAAAAGAAAAGCACCTATCCTGGCACTTGGGCTGTATATTAGCATGTCTGTCTGCAGGCTTATTAAAACTTGGCTCCTTAATGACCGTTCACCCTTGAAGCATGCTGGGTGCTCAGCAGCACTCAGGAACCAAGACCATGGAGCACAGGGCCTCTCTTCCTGCTCTCTCCTGACTGCTCAACTCTACGTAGCCACCATAGGCTGCATGGGGGAATTATGATACAGTGATCTTGATATCAAGTTCTTCTAACATAAATACAAAAACTGTACAGTATAGTAAACACACGGTGGTTGTTTCGTCAACATGTTATGCAGATACAGTACCAGTCAAAAGTTTGGACACATTGACTCATTCTAGGGTTTTAAAATTTTTTTTTTACTATTTTCTACATTGTAGAGTAATAGTGAAGACATCACAACTATGAAATAACACATATGGACTCACGTAGTAACCAAAAAAGTGTTAAACAAATCAAAATATATTTTAGATTTTAAATTCTTCAAAGTAGCCACCCTTTGCCTTGATGACAGCTATGCACACGTTTGGAATTCTCTCAACCAGCTTCACCTGGAATGCTTTTCCAACAGTTTTGAAGGAGTTCCCACATATGGTGAGCACTTGTTGGCTACTTTTCCTTCACTCTGCGGTCCAACTCATTTTTATTTTATTTTATTTCACCTTTATTTAACCAGGTAGGCTAGTTGAGAACAAGTTCTCATTTACAACCTGGCCAAGATAAAGCAAAACAGTGCGACACAAACAACAACACAGAGTTATACATGGAATAAACAAGCGTACAGTCAATAACACAATAGAAAAAAAGAAAGTCTATATACAGTGTGTGCAAATGGCATGAGGAGGTAAGGCAATAAATAGGCCATAGTAGCGAAGTAATTACAATTTAGCAAATTAACACTGGAGTGATAGATGTGCAGATGATGATGTGCAAGTAGAAATACTGGTGTATCCCAAACCATCTCCATTAGGTTGAGGTCGGATGATTGAGAAGGCCAGGTCATCTGATGAAGCACTCCATCACTCTCCTTCTTGGTCAAATAGCCCTTACACAGCCTGGAGGTGTGTTGGGTCATTGTCCTGTTGAAAACAAATGATGGTCCCACTAAGTGCAAACCAGATGGGATGACACATCGCGGCAGAATGCTGTGGTAGCCATGCTGGTTAAAGTGTGCCTTGAATTCTAAATAAATCACTGACAGTGTCACCAGCAAAGCCATCACACCTCCTCCTCCATGCTTCATGGTGGGAACCACACATGCGGAGATCATCCGTTCACCTACTCTGCGTCTCACAAAGACACGGCAGTTGGAACCAAAAATAGAACATTTGGACTCATCAGACCAAAGGACAGATTGCCACCGATCTAATGTCCATTGCTCGTGTTTCTTGGTCCAACCAAGTCTCTTTTTTTTTGGTGTCCTTTAGTAGTTTCTATGCAGCAATTCGACCTTGAAGGCCTGATTCACGCAGTCTCCTCTGAACAGTTGATGTTGAGATGTGTCTGTTACTTGAACTCCGTGAAGCATTTATTTAGGCTGCAATTTCTGAGGCTGGAAACTTTAATTATCTTATCCTCTGCAGCAGGTAACTCTGGGTCTTCATTCCCTGTGGCGGTCCTCATGAGAGCCAGTTTCATTATAGCGCTCAATGGTTTTTGCGACTGCACTTGAAGAAACTGTCACAGTTCTTGAAATGTTCTGGATTGGCTGACCTTCATGTCTAAAAGTAATGATGGACTATCATTTCTATTTGCTTATTTGAGCTGTTATTGCCATAATATGGACTTGGTCTTTTACCAAATAGGGCTATCTTCTGTGTACCACCCCTACCTTGTCACAACACAACTGATTGGCTCAAACTCATTAAGAAGGAAAGACATTGCACAAATTAACTTTTAACAATGACTACCTCATGAAGCTGGTTGAGAGAATGCCAAGAGCTGGTGTGAGTTTGTGTTAGATGGGAGGCAAGGGTGACATGGGAAGGATTGGTCCACATAGGCTTGCCCCTAGTCGACTCCCGCTGACGCCATGACTTAAGCCTGCGGACAGTGCCCCTGGTGTGTGTGTGTGTGTACACTGAGTGTACAAAACATTAAGACCACCTTCCTAATATAGAGTTGCACCCCCCAAGACTTAAAAATCCTTCTTTAATCTGTCTCCTCCCCTTCATCTATGCTGACTGAAGTGGATTTAACAAGTGACATCAATCATAGCTTTAAGGGATCATAGCTTTCATGTGGATTCACCTGGTCAGTCTATGTCATGGAAAGAGCATGTGTTCCTAATGTTTTGTATACTCAGTGTACTGTATGTGTGGACAGCATCACACTAGGCTGTGTCTTGTGTGTGTGTGTGTGTGGACAACATTACACAATCATTTAAAAAATATTATTTATTTATTTAACCGGGTAGGCAAGTTGAGAACAAGTTGTCATTTACAATTGCGACCTGGAATAACACGGCTGCCCCAGTACTCCCTACAGTCTGTGATTTACTTACTGGGCAGTGATGAGGCACACCAGGGAGAATGTGTTTAAATAAGGATCGGACACTTTTTTTTAATTTTCGCCTAAGATGACATACCCAAATCTAACTGCCTGTAGCTCAGGACCTGAAGCAAGGATATGCATATTCTTGATACCATTTTAAAGGAAGCACTTTGAAGTTTGTGGAAATGTGAAATCAATGTAGGAGAATACAACCCATTAGATCTGTTACATGTTTTTTTATATACATTTTTTAGCATCTTTGAAATGCAAAAGAAAGACCATAATATACTATTGCAGTTTAGGCGCAATTTAGATTTTGGTCACTAGATGGCAGAAGTGTAAGTGCAACGTGAACCATTACAATACATCAGAAAATGTTGTATCAAGTCTGCCCAAATGTGCCGAATTGGTCAATTGATACATTTTCAAGTACATAACTACAGAGAACATGCAAAAATGATATGGTAATAAAAAATGTAAGTTTACACACTCCCAGGAAGTTCATACATGATGGAAAATTAGCTTCCAAACAGAAAAGACACTAACCTTCACACGTCTAGATTGACGGGGAGGGGGGGTTCAAACTTTAGAACCGTTCCTACATTTGAATATAAAAATATATTTTATCAAACAAAACTATGCTACATTTTATCTCTGGGACCCTCAGGATGACAAATCAGAGCAAGATTACTGAATGTAAGTACATTATTTACCTTCAGAGGTGTATGTATCAACCCAGTTGAAGTGATAAAAGCATGGTATTTTTTCACTGTAATTGCTACTGTAAATCGGATAGTGCAGTTAGATTCACAAGAATTTAAGCTTTCTGCCCATATCAGACATGTCTATGTCCTGGGAATGTTCTTGTTACTTTCAACGTCATGCTAATCACATTAGGCCACATTCGCTCAAGCGTCCAGGTGGAGGGCCACCGATCCTGTAGAGGTTAATGCAGTGTGTGGAAATCACAGATTGGGTAATGAAGTTGTGAAAAAGGCTGTGAGTTGTATTTACCGCTTTACAAAACACTTTGGTTTTGACGGTGGGACATAGCCTGTAGCATCTAGCAGATAAAGGTCAGATCCACAGCTCCACAGCCTGAGTTGATAAAGCTGCCTCTGCACTGACTGATACAGGTTGACACAGAATAAAAGGAAGTTCAAAGAGCTGCCATTAAATTGGCATGATGAATGGAGCCCTTTTTCCTAACATCTGTCTGAAGCACTGGGAAGGGATGGGCCTAGAGTGTCTTCCTGCCTGGAGGCCTCTGCAGCAGACTACATAGGCCAGGGAGAGGGGCCTCTTCCCCAGCCTCAGAAACACTGCCTTCCCCATCACCCTTCTCCACTCCCATTCCTCAGACTGTCCTCTCACTCAGGATCACATGACCCTAACACGGTTTAATTGATTGTCATACACAGAGACAGAGAGCTTCACTCTTAGTGTTGCTGCGGAGACAGCGCTTCCCTCTGTGGTGTCGCTAGCTATCAGTGTTAACCTCCTGAGCTCTGACCTGAAGGGAACCTTACCTCCTGCTGTTCTGGAGTCTAATGATTACTTTTGTTTAGTGACAGAAATCACTGTTGATCTCTTATTTGTGGTGTCATCCCTTGTTACTGTAAGCAAGCTCTCAGAGGGCAAATCCTAACTTTCACTTAAGTCAGTTCACTTTGTCATGCATTGATATCAATGGAAGACTAAGTGATTCGTCCTGTGAACAGAGCTCAAGTATACCTCGTCAGCAGATTGTGCTGAGTAAGCCTAAGTGGGATATGTTAAGGTTTAATGGTTTGAAAAATAATGAATTTATGATGCTTAATGGGAACCTATTAAGGTGAAATTTGCCTCGTGTTGTGGGTTAAATCTCATCATAACGTTCTGACACTTAAACCTCATTGTTAATTGGGTTCAATTGAGGCTTATACTTTGTTGAGATCTCCTCCAATATGCACTGAAGAGAGCACATGATGAACCTCAGCTCACAGTTAATCAAGCATAGGTTCTTCCCAGAACAAAATAACATTGATAAATCCATATGGAACCAAAATTATATTTTTTTGTTGTCGAATGTTACATAATATAAACATCTACCATAGTATGTTAAATGGATTAGGTCAAATAAAATAAAATTGTATTTGTCACATGCGCCAAATACAACGGGTGTAGACTAAACTAATAACACAAGGGGAATAAAATACACAAGAATGAAGCTATATACAGGGAGTACCAGTACCAGATCAACGTGGAGCTATATACAGGGAGTACCAGTACCAGATCAATGTGGAACTATATACAGGGAGTACCAGTACCAGATCAATGTGAAGCTATACACAGGGAGTACCAGTACCAGATCAATGTGGAGCTATATACAGGGAGTACCAGTACCAGATCAATGTGAAGCTATATACAGGGAGTACCAGTACCAGATCAATGTGGAGCTATATACAGGGAGTACCAGTACCAGATCAATATGGAACTATATACAGGGAGTACCAGTACCAGATCAATGTGGAGCTATATACAGGGAGTACCAGTACCAGATCAATGTGGGGCTATATACAGGGAGTACCAGTACCAGATCAACGTGGAGCTATATACAGGGAGTACCAGTACCAGATCAATGTGGAACTATATACAGGGAGTACCAGTACCAGATCAATGTGGGGCTATATACAGGGAGTACCAGTACCAGATCAATGTGAAGCTATATACAGGGAGTACCAGTACCAGATCAATGTGGAGCTATATACAGGGAGTACCAGTACCAGATCAATGTGGAGCTATATACAGGGAGTACCAGTACCAGGTGATGTGGAGCTATATACAGGGAGTACCAGTACCAGATCAATGTGGAGCTATATACAGGGAGTACCAGTACCAGATCAATGTGGGGCTATATACAGGGAGTACCAGTACCAGATCAATGTGGAACTATATACAGGGAGTACCAGTACCAGATCAATGTGGGGCTATATACAGGGAGTACCAGTACCAGATCAATGTGGAGTTATATACAGGGAGTACCAGTACCAGATCAATGTGGAGATATATACAGGGAGTACCAGTACCAGGTGATGTGGAGCTATATACAGGGAGTACCAGTACCAGATCAATGTGGAACTATATACAGGGAGTACCAGTACCAGATCAATGTGGAGCTATATACAGGGAGTACCAGTACCAGGTAATGTGGAGCTATATACAGGGAGTACCAGTACCAGATCAATGTGGAACTATATACAGGGAGTACCAGTACCAGATCAATGTGGAACTATATACAGGGAGTACCAGTACCAGATCAATGTGGAGCTATATACAGGGAGTACCAGTACCAGGTAATGTGGAGCTATATACAGGGAGTACCAGTACCAGATCAATGTGGAACTATATACAGGGAGTACCAGTACCAGATCAATGTGGAACTATATACAGGGAGTACCAGTACCAGATCAATGTGGAGCTATATACAGGGAGTACCAGTACCAGATCAATGTGCAGGGGTATGAAGTATTAGAGGTTGATATGTACATGAAGGCAGGGTGTGACTAGGCATCAGGATAGATAATAATAATAAGAGTAAAATAAAGAATTGAGTAGCAACAACATATGGGTTTATAAGTGTTGCTTCCAGTAACCATATCCTAAAATACTCAGTTGATTTCCTGTCTCTGCTTGTAAAATAGGTACTTGTCATCAATGTGTCAACCACCAAACATTATGTATGCCTCACCTTTTCCCAGAAGTAAAGATAAACACACATTTATGTTCATTAGTCAACTGACTGCAATGCCTAGTAGTATCAAAATTGACATTTTGACTTGTTTCGCAAATCCTTTCCTGCATTCCCCCTGTCCTACCCAGCTCTGTCTCTCTCTGACTTAAAGTATCAGGCTTTTGGCTGTTGAGTGGTGGGATTGGGAAAGAAAAGAACAGTGAAGAACCAACAGACTATGATTGATTACTAAACACGTTTCAGCTTCAGTAGATTACAATTACTGTCAGGACAGGTCGCTGGAACACTAAACTGTAATTTGTGTTTGTGTGCAGGGCTCTAAATTAACATTTTTGATTGGTAGCACTGGTGCTCCCAACTTAAAACTGTTTAGGAGCACAACATAAAAATGAGGAGCACCAGAAATGACGTTTTTTTTTAATTGATTGAGATATAGCCTATTTTATATACAGGGCCTGATTAATTCAGGGGTTTACTTGATTGGGTAACTGATTAATGCAACAACAAAACTGCGTAATAAATACATGTGACTGGTCAATTGTGTGATTCAGGGGCTGGGACCAAGTCCGAAGGGGGCCCAACAGGCAAAAAATATATATATTATGTTATTTTGTATATTATTATAATTTGTATCCAACCACAGGAGCCCGCTCTCAATGTTCAAAATAAACCAGAGAGCATAATTTAGCCACAGAGGATCAATACTTCATCAGAAACACATACAGGTATCTTAGAAAATTAAGGAAACACCAACATAAATTGCCTTTGCATAGATTCTACAAGTGGACCTAAACCATGCCAGGAAAATGCAACTCACACCATAACATACTTTATCTTGTGAGAAAATGTGCATATTTTATCTGGTGTGAAAATGTGTATATTTTTTTATATTTGCATGAAAATCTGTCGCCAATTGGATGGAAACCTAGATGCAATGTTGTAAATATGTGGAGATTTTAGGGGAATGTTTACACGTTTGCCATCTACATTCAGTCCTTTAACAACAGGAGTCATTTCTCTAAGTAGCCAGGTAAAGTGCATGCTGGATAAGAAATACCACGACAGACCTAATGGAAACAGCACATTTGTCTGTAAACTTTCCAAATGTTAACAAAACAAAAGACGATAGACTAAGTGGGATCTTTTTTTGTCGGTAGAATTAATTACGCGAGAAATTGAGGTGCAAACACCTTTATTCACAAATATTGATAGTAGTCTTGGAGTCACGAGATGATATTGTGTGGTCCTCCCACTACGGTTTGGGAAAACATGTCATTTATTAGGCTACAGGTGAAATAAGTTATGATTAACTTCACAGGGTGGTGAAAGTGCACGGTGATGAGGTTGATGCTCCTTTCCAATAAATATCTAGGGTATTCTTCCATGATTGGCTGCCGTTTGACAAATAAACATTATATTGATCTTTATGTCCATAATAATCTCATCATGTAGGCTATACCCGCACTGTATCTGTGAGCTGTTGGCTAGAGCGCATGTATCAGGACCAGAACGGGCACATTTGCTATATAACACAACATTGTTTGTGACAAAACCATCATTAGAGTTGAAAATACCCTGGAAACCCATTTAACTTGTATTTTTTATTCTGTACGTGGGCATTTAACCGCAAAAGTTATTTTATGTGCACTACGTCATTACGCACAACCTTTTATCCACTACAAGTCAATTTGATGGAAACACTTCTCTGGTGGGAAAATGTGCATATTGTTTTTATGCAGGTTTTAGAATACTCGCATGAAAATCTGTCGGCAATTGGATGAAAGCCAAGCTACTGGGTTAAAAACTGTACTGAAATGTGAATAACCTTCTGGAGATGATCAAGCAAATTAAGTGAATCCAATTGTATTAAAATGCATTTTACTGCTCCTGGTTCAAGTATAAAATCAGTTTAATAAGGTCTCTATGACATTCATCAATGTGAGCTAAAGGAAAGGGGAAGCAGTCTTAATGTTTCTCCAACCTCAGTGGAAGCTTTAGGGCCATGTTGTTGTTTTACAATAAACTGCAAGGCAGCGGATTACAATTTAATTTAATCTAATCCTTGTTCCTTTTTAAAACATTAGGTGATTGTTTACACATTCTGTGGTATAAACCTGGATGGTAGAGAAAAGGAACTCATTACAATTATGTGCCAGACAGTTGGCGTCTGTACTGCAACTTCTGTCTCACCTTTCCCCCATTTCTTTCACAGTAAGAACCCTCCTTCCAATGGACTTCCAGATATGAGTCATTCATGCCATTGGTTATGAAGTTACAAGAAGTGTTTATGAAATTGTGCCGAATAGAGACATCAGTTGCCATTAGCCGTGGCCACATTGTTGGGAGAAATAAGTATGTGTTGTGTTTAGTGCTGAGCACATTTTTTTGGAGGGAATTATTACAACGCAGCAGATATCCATTTCTATCCTCCTGGGTAGTAAAGCTGCTAATGTGGAAAATGCTTGACCCAGATTTTCCATGCTCTGCTGGTGGAGCAACGTGAATGGGGAGCATGGCTGTGATTCGAAAAAAGGAGCTAAAGGCAGCTTCAGAGCGCAAAATGACAATCTTATGTGGAAGCCCAGCAGTGGACCCATTCCAAAGAGCACAGTTGACCAGGCCACAGCAGAGGCAGTGGAGAGGACTCCCATGGGGTTGTACCACTGGGTATGTGAGTGTGTTGTGCTGAGGGTGAAGGGAGGGGGGAATGGGAGGGAAAGGGAATAGGAGTTCAAAGGCCCATCCATCACATCCCGTAAACCTCCACACACCTCCCTCCTCCCTCGAACATGGGCTCTGGTAAAAGGCAATCAAAACATGATGACTCTCATTAAGTATTTGGAGTTCACCAGGGACTATGCAACAGGGCACTCCCCCATTACACAGTACAGGACACTCTCTCCATCCCACAGTACAGGACACTCTCTCCATCCCACAGCACAGGACACTCTCTCCATCCCACAGCACAGGACACTCTCTCCATCCCACAGCACAGGACACTCTCTCCATCCCACAGTACAGGACACTCTCTCCATCCCACAGCACAGGACACTCTCTCCATCCCACAGCACAGGACACTCTCTCCATCCCACAGTACAGGACACTCTCTCCATCCCACAGCACAGGACACTCTCTCCATCCCACAGCACAGGACACTCTCTCCATCCCACAGCACAGGACACTCCCCCATCCCACAGCACAGGACACTCTCTCCATCCCACAGCACAGGACACTCCCCCATCTCACAGCACAGGACACTCTCTCTATCCCACAGCACAGGACACTCTCTCCATCCCACAGCACAGGACACTCCCCCATCCCACAGCACGGGACACTCTCTCCATCCCACAGCACAGGACACTCTCTCCATCCCACAGCACAGGACACTCCCCCATCCCACAGCACAGGGCACTCTCTCCATCCCACAGCACAGGGCACTCTCTCCATCCCACAGCACAGGGCACTCTCTCCATCCCACAGCACAGGACACTCCCCCATCTCACAGTACAGGACACTCTCTCCATCCCACAGCACAGGACACTCCCCCATCTCACAGCACAGGGCACTCCCCCATCCCACAGCACAGGGCACTCTCTCCATCCCACAGCACAGGACACTCTCTCCATCCCACAGCACAGGACACTCCCCCATCTCACAGCACAGGGCACTCCCCCATCCCACAGCACAGGGCACTCCCCCATCTCACTCTCTCCATCCTACAGCACAGGACACTCTCTTTAGCCCACAGCACAGGACACTCCCCCATCTCACTCTCTCCATCCTACAGCACAGGACACTATATCCATCCCACAGCACAGGACACTCCCCCATCCCGCAGCACAGGGCATTCTCTCCATCCCACAGCACAGGGCACTCCCCCATCCCACAGCACAGGGCACTCCCCCATCCCACAGCACAGGGCACTCCCCCCATCCCACAGCACAGGGCACTCCCCCATCCCACAGCACAGGGCACTCCCCCCATCCCACAGCACAGGGCACTCCCCCATCCCACAGCACAGGGCACTCCCCCATCCCACAGCACAGGGCACTCCCCCATCCCACAGCACAGGGCACTCCCCCCATCCCACAGCACAGGGCACTCCCCCATCCCACAGCACAGGGCACTCCCCCATTCCACAGCACAGGGCACTCCCCCATCCCACAGCACAGGGCACTCCCCCATCCCACAGCACAGGGCAATCCCCCCATCCCACAGCACAGGGAACTCCCCCCATCCTACAGCACAAGGCACTCCCCCATCCCACAGCACTCCCCCATACCACAGCACTCCCCCATTCCACAGCACAGGGCACTCCCCCATCCCACAGCACAGGGCACTCCCCCATCCCACAGCACAGGGCAATCCCCCCATTCCACAGCATAGGGCACTACTCCATCCCACAGCACAGGGAACTCCCCCCATCCCACAGCACAGGACACTCCCCCATCCCACAGCACTCCCCCATCCCACAGCACTCCCCCATCCCACAGCACTCCCCCATACCACAGCACTCCCCCATACCACAGCACTCCCCCATACCACAGCACTCCCCCATACCACAGCACTTGGCACTCCCCCCTTATTTACTAGTTTAGTAAAGTCATTTCTCTATTGATTTATGCTTGACTGATTCTATGTGAGTATGAGAGAGTCTCAGACTAAGTTTGACTAATGAATGGAAGGCCTCTCATATATGGAAAATGTATACTTGCTGGAAAGTTATGGCAGCAGGGTCTTTCTTGGCCTAATTGGCCTCCCTTTGAATTGGTTCCAGTGGCATTTATCAACAAGGGCCAAGACATCATGCAGAGCTTTGTTTATAAAGGGCACACTTCTAAATCAAATTTCCAGAGACATGAGGACTGTCTGCCTTCCCCACCATGTGCAGCAGAGACAAGTTGAGGTGGTGACTTAAGAACCCATTCACAATTAATGTGTTTGTTTATTTCCTGCCTGGCTAGAATGGAAATGTTGATCTGAACAGAGATGTTTTAAGGGCCCACCTGGGTTGCCATGGACAAAATAACTCTGATGTGATAAATCTGAGACAACTATGAAACAGTCCTCTTCATGTTGGTCTGGTCTATGTCCGAGGTTCTGCTGCCCTTGATCCAAGTCCCCTGGCCCAAATCACACTTCACTTCAGCAGCTGAACCAAAACCAGATGAATGAGGAGGGCATGGAGCTGGGCAATTAAATCTCAAGCACCTTAACATTGTGATTTATGCTAATGAGAGGCAGCTGGCCTGATCACGTTTCAAATTGCAGTCATTATGTTTGGTAAACGAGCTTCTCGGAGAGTTGGCCCGACAGAGCTGGATGGGACCGACGGGAGACCCTGTTTACCTTCAGCCCGTTGCATTCCAGCTTACAGATGAGTTCAATCTCTGCAGGGAAGGGCAGCAGGCGGCCCTCATGGGGCTCTCCATGCAGACCGCTCAGGAGGGAGAGTGAGAGAAGAGAGTCTATGAGGGAAGCCTGGCTTGTTGAAACACGGGCTCCATGTGTTGAAACATTGGCTTCCTCTGATTTCAGAGTAAGGGCCCATCCACTATAGACACAGTTTATTACACGGCCAGAAGACACACAAACAGAGTCGCTGAGCCCCTGCCGTGTAACCCCAAACATCAGAAACAAGACAAAGACTCTGAGCGCTACCCACACAACACATAGCCCCCCTCAAGTCAGGCAGAAACCTTACTGATCAGCCTCAACCAACACTGGACCCTGGATGGTCAGTAGGGTCACTGAGTCATACGTACGTATACCTAACAAACACAGACTCATAACACATGGAAAAATAAAGTTTGGCGGGATGAATTGAGTCCTTTTGTGCTGCAGAAAGGCCTTGACTTCAGGCCTTACCTCATTTGCTGCTGCTGGCCCCTGGATCCCTAATACACTGCCAGGAGTCATCCACATCACACACTTTGCTGTGGGAGTAGCATGTGCATTATGTACTGGCAGTGCCTTTGCCAAGAAGATGTTAAGAGTAAGCACTTGTCCAGTGATGAAGGTTTGGGTGGGTCAAAGGGATGATTTTCATTAAGAGGTTGTGGATTTGAGGGAGCTCTACTCGGAAGTTCTTAATCTGATCACGTCATCTCTGTGTGGCTAGTGCATGAAGTCTTTGTTAACCTTAAACAACTCATACCCGCAAATGAATGAAACAATCATTCAGCTGTGAAATAATTCAGTGTGGATGTAATGCCAGTACTGGATGACATACTTGAAACTCATTGCCAAGGGTGCTGAGTTCTGTGTAACTTTGAAGTGTTACTAGACTCCCACTCTCATTTTAACAGAGTTGAGAAATGTTTCCACTTCTTCTCCAGCAATCCAAGAACTGAACAATGACACGCACACACACACAAAGTCTATATCGGTGTAGTGTAGTGCTGTCTCAAGCCAGTACTCGCAATTCCACATAAAACATTTAAAAAGCCAAGTATGAATATCATGAAAGGAGAAGTGGCTGTCTTAAAGGCAGGTTAACGTTTTTCGTCTTATATCTTGTTCTGGAGGCAGCTCTGCAGAGTGGTCACAAGTTGGCACAGCCACAAAGTCATACAATTTTGACTTTGCTGCTGGCCCATCTCGGGGATATTGCTCTGTTCTGCCTCCAGGACAAGACTCATCCCAATAAATGTCAACCTTCGTCCATGTGACCTAGTTCCATTGCCCCAATCTGACAGCACCTCAGTCGTGCAGTACAAGTTGGGGAGGACACCTCAGTCTAAGCACATTACAGTTATCTTCCACCGCTTCCTTTTGGTCAGGGAATGCCTGTTTTATGTAAAGTTTTTACGATGGAGGTCTAAAATGATATCTGCTCCAAGGAGAAGCTGTAAAAAAAGAGAAGAGAATTAATAGAATGCAAATTCTATTTAAGCTGTTCCAAAATGTTATTCCATCAAAACGAGTCCCATTTCTCTTTAGCTTATAAGATCTGTATTCCCTCCTCTTTTCCCCGGGTCTTGACTGCTGCCCAGCCTGGACAATATCTGTATTATGTCTGCAGTTGGGCAGATAAAAGGGAGCTGAGGACCTTGGTACAAATGGCAAAAGGTAGCTAAGAGATTGACATTCTACATGGTCTCCTCCATCAAGGGTAGTCACTGAGGCTGATTCAAATGGAACACTTACATTTCCGGAGCAGTGGCTTAGAATGTACTGTTGATACTTGATTACAATGAGGACCCTACATTCTGAGCGTAATGATACTGTTTGGGTTTCTAATGGGAACACTTGAACTCTGACCCCAAGGCAGCATTCTAATGGTGACGGCTCATTCAGTCATTGTGCCTCTGACCGAACTAACACAAATGTGTCTCTACTGGGACAGTTCCACTGACAGGCAAATTCTCCGGTCTTTGTTCCCGGATAGAATTGATTAAAAGGTGTCAAATCCATAGAATATGATGACGCAATGGCCCCACAATGCTGACACAGCCTCAATGGCCTCTCATTTCACAGCACAGAGTGATCATTCAAGGGAGGGATCAGTGAGGCCCAAAGCAAAGGCACAAAGACCAGCCTAGCCTCAGAGCCATACAAAGCATACTTTACGTATTTCTGAGCAACTCCAAGACATATGACACCTACTAATGGTCTAGTTACTTTAGACAGAAACAAAAGTAGGGAGTTTGTCGGGGAGGATGGGTGGGTGTACAATCTAGCAATCTGAAGGTTGCGTGTTCGAGTCACGTGAGGGACAGCTGTAGCCTTTTAGCTAACCCTTCTCCTAACCCTTATTCTAAACTTGACCAAATTCACCTAACCTTTGTCGTTAGTTCACCTAACACCATTTATTTTTTTCCCCATAATTCTTCTTTGTTGTTACAACGCAACAAGGTGCTTAATGATTTTCTGAGGTCCTTAATGATCTTCTTGACCTTCCTTTGACACCGGGTGCTGTAGATGTTCTGGAGGGCAGGCAGAGTGCCGCCTGTGATGCGTTTGGCTGCATGCACCACCCTCTGGAGAGCCATGCAGTTGAGGGTGGAGCAGTTGCCTTACCAGGCGGTGCTGCAGCCCGACAGAATGCTCTCAATGGTGCATCTGTAGAAGTTTGTGAGGGTCTTAGCGGCCATGCCAAAATGTATGATACGTAATTTATGTCATCCAATTCGTATGCTATTGTACAACCAGGTAAAACGTATGATACTATACGTCCTCTAATCCATATGATATTTTACGACCACTATTCCATTCATAATGTAACCTAACGTAACATATCATACTAAATGGAGTGTTACAGATTTACATACATTATAATACGAAATGCCCTGAGACCATGTTGCAGAGACAGACATACTCTCCCACACATGCACACACGCATGCACACAAAGTAAACATGCAAAGGTTATGCAATACATGTATATCAATTTGTATTTGTATAAAAAATATAAACAGGTATTTATGTGTATCTGCATTTATAACATGACTCTTGGTTGCAGCCATATATACCACTAAATAGTGCACTGTTTATATTGTAATTTATGTTCTGAGTAACTGTACTGTTTGTCCACTGCCAGCTATAATTTTATTTTCTGTTTGAAAATTGATAGGAGTGGCTTGGTTGTCATGCTGGAGTTTTTTGAGGACTCTGTGGAAAAGCTTCAGAGAGATCGAGAGACTCCCTTCTAGGACAACACACTCCTACAGAGCAGCAAAGACAGTAGCAGAGAAACCCCTCACTAACTGACCCTCTGAACTCATATCAAAGCTCAACAGACACAACAGTCAATCCACCAAACTCATTGAGCGCATGTACAGTAGGCTATGTTTTCGACCTAGCAATTACCACCAATGCTTTATCAGATGATGGTGGTCAATTAGTGTTTACTGCATAGACAATATAACATGTTCTATATCTATGATGTTAGGAGCAACCTTTAGGAGCCTCCCAGACAATAGAGGACAGGGGCAGGCCAACCACCCTGACGCCCAGGGCAACACACCAGGGGATCGGAATGAGCACCATCGAATCAACCCCAGAGTCACAAGACAACTGCAGCTTCAACTCTAATTAGATTTCCCATGAGCAAGAGGAGAAGCGCTAATCAGCTCCAGTATATCTCCACTACACAGCCCTGGTCAGCCCTGCTCTCCTCTCCTGACACACTGGACAGTACACAGCCCTGGTCAGCCCTGCTCTTCTCTCCTGACACACTAGACAGTACACAGCTTTGGTCAGACCTGCTCTCCTCTCCTGACACACTGGACAGTACACAGCCCTGGTCAGACCTGCTCTCCTCTCCTGACACACTGGACAGTACACAGCCCTGGTCAGCCCTGCTCTCCTCTCCTGACACACTGGACAGTACACAGCCCTGGTCAGACCTGCTCTCCTCTCCTGACACACTGGACAGTACACAGCCCTGGTCAGCCCTGCTCTCCTCTCCTGACACACTGGACAGTACACAGCCCTGGTCAGCCCTGCTCTTCTCTCCTGACACACTGGACATGACACAGCCCTGGTCAGCCCTGCTCTCCTCTCCTCACACACTGGACAGTACACAGCCCTGGTCAGCCCTGCTCTCCTCTCCTGACACACTGGACAGTACACAGCCCTGGTCAGCCCTGCTCTTCTCTCCTCACACACTAGACAGTACACAGCCCTGGTCAGCCCTGCTCTCCTCTCCTGACACACTGGACAGTACACAGCCCTGGTCAGACCTGCTCTTCTCTCCTGACACACTGGACAGTACACAGCCCTGGTCAGCCCTGCTCTTCTCTCCTGACACACTGGACAGTACACAGCCCTGGTCAGCCCTGCTCTTCTCTCCTGACACACTGGACAGTACACAGCCCTGGTCAGCCCTGCTCTTCTCTCCTGACACACTAGACAGTACACAGCCCTGGTCAGCCCTGCTCTTCTCTCCTGACACACTAGACAGTACACAGCCCTGGTCAGCCCTGCTCTCCTCTCCTGACACACTAGACAGTACACAGCCCTGGTCAGCCCTGCTCTTCTCTCCTCACACACTGGACAGTACACAGCCCTGGTCAGACCTGCTCTTCTCTCCTGACACACTGGACAGTACACAGCCCTGGTCAGACCTGCTCTTCTCTCCTGAAACACTGGACAGTACACAGCCCTGGTCAGCCCTGCCCTGCTCTCCTCTCCTCACACACTGGACAGTACACAGCCCTGGTCAGACCTGCTCTCCTCTCCTGACACACTAGACAGTACACAGCCCTGGTCAGCCCTGCTCTTCTCTCCTCACACACTGGACAGTACACAGCCCTGGTCAGACCTGCTCTCCTCTCCTGACACACTGGACAGTACACAGCCCTGGTCAGCCCTGCTCTCCTCTCCTGACACACTGGACAGTACACAGCCCTGGTCAGACCTGCTCTCCTCTCCTGACACACTGGACAGTACACAGCCCTGGTCAGACCTGCTCTCCTCTCCTGACACACTAGACAGTACACAGCCCTGGTCAGCCCTGCTCTTCTCTCCTCACACACTGGACAGTACACAGCCCTGGTCAGACCTGCTCTTCTCTCCTGACACACTAGACAGTACACAGCCCTGGTAAGCCCTGCTCTTCTCTCCTGACACACTAGACAGTACACAGCCCTGGTCAGCCCTGCTCTTCTCTCCTCACACACTGGACAGTACACAGCCCTGGTCAGACCTGCTCTTCTCTCCTCACACACTGGACAGTACACAGCCCTGGTCAGACCTGCTCTTCTCTCCTCACACACTAGACAGTACACAGCCCTGGTCAGCCCTGCTCTCCTCTCCTGACACACTGGACAGTACACAGCCCTGGTCAGCCCTGCTCTTCTCTCCTCACACACTAGACAGTACACAGCCCTGGTCAGACCTGCTCTCCTCTCCTGACACACTAGACAGTACACAGCCCTGGTCAGCCCTGCTCTCCTCTCCTCACACACTGGACAGTACACAGCCCTGGTCAGCCCTGCTCTCCTCTCCTGACACACTGGACAGTACACAGCCCTGGTCAGCCCTGCTCTCCTCTCCTGACACACTGGACAGTACACAGCCCTGGTCAGCCCTGCTCTTCTCTCCTGACACACTAGACAGTACAGAGCCCTGGTCAGCCCTGCTCTCCTCTCCTGACACACTGGACAGTACACAGCCCTGGTCAGACCTGCTCTTCTCTCCTGACACACTGGACAGTACACAGCCCTGGTCAGCCCTGCTCTCCTCTCCTGACACACTGGACAGTACACAGCCCTGGTCAGACCTGCTCTTCTCTCCTGACACACTGGACAGTACACAGCCCTGGTCAGACCTGCTCTTCTCTCCTGACACACTGGACAGTACACAGCCCTGGTCAGCCCTGCTCTTCTCTCCTGACACACTAGACAGTACACAGCCCTGGTCAGCCCTGCTCTCCTCTCCTGACACACTGGACAGTACACAGCCCTGGTCAGCCCTGCTCTTCTCTCCTGACACACTGGACAGTACACAGCCCTGGTCAGCCCTGCTCTCCTCTCCTGACACACTGGACAGTACACAGCCCTGGTCAGCCCTGCTCTCCTCTCCTGACACACTAGACAGTACACAGCCCTGGTCAGCCCTGCTCTTCTCTCCTGACACACTAGACAGTACACAGCCCTGGTCAGCCCTGCTCTCCTCTCCTGACACACTGGACAGTACACAGCCCTGGTCAGCCCTGCTCTCCTCTCCTGACACACTGGACAGTACACAGCCCTGGTCAGACCTGCTCTTCTCTCCTGACACACTGGACAGTACACAGCCCTGGTCAGCCCTGCTCTCCTCTCCTGACACACTGGACAGTACACAGCCCTGGTCAGCCCTGCTCTCCTCTCCTGACACACTGGACAGTACACAGCCCTGGTCAGCCCTGCTCTTCTCTCCTGACACACTAGACAGTACACAGCCCTGGTCAGACCTGCTCTTCTCTCCTGACACACTGGACAGTACACAGCCCTGGTCAGCCCTGCTCTCCTCTCCTGACACACTAGACAGTACACAGCCCTGGTCAGCCCTGCTCTCCTCTCCTGACACACTGGACAGTACACAGCCCTGGTCAGACCTGCTCTTCTCTCCTGACACACTAGACAGTACACAGCCCTGGTCAGACCTGCTCTCCTCTCCTGACACACTGGACAGTACACAGCCCTGGTCAGCCCTGCTCTTCTCTCCTGACACACTAGACAGTACACAGCCCTGGTCAGCCCTGCTCTCCTCTCCTGACACACTGGACAGTACACAGCCCTGGTCAGCCCTGCTCTCCTCTCCTCACACACTGGACAGTACACAGCCCTGGTCAGCCCTGCTCTCCTCTCCTCACACACTGGACAGTACACAGCCCTGGTCAGACCTGCTCTCCTCTCCTGACACACTGGACAGTACACAGCCCTGGTCAGCCGTGCTCTTCTCTCCTGACACACTAGACAGTACACAGCCCTGGTCAGCCCTGCTCTCCTCTCCTGACACACTGGACAGTACACAGCCCTGGTCAGCCCTGCTCTCCTCTCCTGACACACTGGACAGTACACAGCCCTGGTCAGCCCTGCTCTCCTCTCCTGACACACTGGACAGTACACAGCCCTGGTCAGCCCTGCTCTCCTCTCCTCACACACTAGACAGTACACAGCCCTGGTCAGCCCTGCTCTCCTCTCCTGACACACTGGACAGTACACAGCCCTGGTCAGCCCTGCTCTCCTCTCCTGACACACTAGACAGTACACAGCCCTGGTCAGCCCTGCTCTCCTCTCCTGACACACTAGACAGTACACAGCCCTGGTCAGCCGTGCTCTTCTCTCCTGACACACTAGACAGTACACAGCCCTGGTCAGACCTGCTCTTCTCTCCTGACACACTGGACAGTACACAGCCCTGGTCAGCCCTGCTCTGCTCTCTTGACACACTGGACAGTACACAGCCCTGGTCAGCCCTGCTCTCCTCTCCTGACACACTGGACAGTACACAGCCCTGGTCAGCCCTGCTCTTCTCTCCTGACACACTGGACAGTACACAGCCCTGGTCAGCCCTGCTCTCCTCTCCAGACACACTAGACAGTACACAGCCCTGGTCAGACCTGCTCTTCTCTCCTGACACACTGGACAGTACACAGCCCTGGTCAGCCCTGCTCTTCTCTCCTGACACACTGGACAGTACACAGCCCTGGTCAGCCCTGCTCTCCTCTCCTGACACACTAGACAGTACACAGCCCTGGTCAGCCCTGCTCTTCTCTCCTCACACACTGGACAGTACACAGCCCTGGTCAGCCGTGCTCTCCTCTCCTGACACACTAGACAGTACACAGCCCTGGTCAGACCTGCTCTTCTCTCCTGACACACTAGACAGTACACAGCCCTGGTCAGCCCTGCTCTTCTCTCCTGACACACTGGACAGTACACAGCCCTGGTCAGCCCTGCTCTCCTCTCCTGACACACTGGACAGTACACAGCCCTGGTCAGCCCTGCTCTTCTCTCCTGACACACTAGACAGTACACAGCCCTGGTCAGACCTGCTCTTCTCTCTTGACACACTGGACAGTACACAGCCCTGGTCAGACCTGCTCTTCTCTCCTGACACACTGGACAGTACACAGCCCTGGTCAGCCCTGCTCTCCTCTCCTGACACACTGGACAGTACACAGCCCTGGTCAGCCCTGCTCTTCTCTCCTGACACACTGGACAGTACACAGCCCTGGTCAGCCCTGCTCTCCTCTCCTGACACACTGGACAGTACACAGCCCTGGTCAGCCGTGCTCTTCTCTCCTGACACACTAGACAGTACACAGCCCTGGTCAGCCCTGCTCTCCTCTCCAGACACACTAGACAGTACACAGCCCTGGTCAGCCCTGCTCTCCTCTCCTGACACACTGGACAGTACACAGCCCTGGTCAGCCCTGCTCTCCTCTCCTGACACACTAGACAGTACACAGCCCTGGTCAGACCTGCTCTCCTCTCCTGACACACTGGACAGTACACAGCCCTGGTCAGCCCTGCTCTCCTCTCCTGACACACTAGACAGTACACAGCCCTGGTCAGACCTGCTCTCCTCTCCAGACACACTAGACAGTACACAGCCCTGGTCAGCCCTGCTCTCCTCTCCTGACACACTGGACAGTACACAGCCCTGGTCAGCCCTGCTCTCCTCTCCTGACACACTAGACAGTACACAGCCCTGGTCAGACCTGCTCTCCTCTCCTCACACACTGGACAGTACACAGCCCTGGTCAGCCCTGCTCTTCTCTCCTGACACACTGGACAGTACACAGCCCTGGTCAGACCTGCTCTCCTCTCCTGACACACTGGACAGTACACAGCCCTGGTCAGCCCTGCTCTCCTCTCCTCACACACTGGACAGTACACAGCCCTGGTCAGACCTGCTCTTCTCTCCTGACACACTGGACAGTACACAGCCCTGGTCAGCCCTGCTCTCCTCTCCTGACACACTAGACAGTACACAGCCCTGGTCAGCCCTGCTCTTCTCTCCTGACACACTGGACAGTACACAGCCCTGGTCAGCCCTGCTCTCCTCTCCTGACACACTAGACAGTACACAGCCCTGGTCAGCCCTGCTCTTCTCTCCTGACACACTGGACAGTACACAGCCCTGGTCAGACCTGCTCTTCTCTCCTGACACACTGGACAGTACACAGCCCTGGTCAGCCCTGCTCTCCTCTCCTGACACACTGGACAGTACACAGCCCTGGTCAGCCCTGCTCTCCTCTCCTCACACACTGGACAGTACACAGCCCTGGTCAGCCCTGCTCTTCTCTCCTGACACACTAGACAGTACACAGCCCTGGTCAGACCTGCTCTTCTCTCCTGACACACTGGACAGTACACAGCCCTGGTCAGACCTGCTCTTCTCTCCTGACACACTGGACAGTACACAGCCCTGGTCAGCCCTGCTCTCCTCTCCTGACACACTAGACAGTACACAGCCCTGGTCAGCCCTGCTCTCCTCTCCTGACACACTGGACAGTACACAGCCCTGGTCAGACCTGCTCTCCTCTCCTGACACACTGGACAGTATGGGGCCCTGGTCAGCCCTGCTCTTCTCTCCTGACACACTGGACAGTACACAGCCCTGGTCAGCCCTGCTCTTCTCTCCTGACACACTAGACAGTACACAGCCCTGGTCAGACCTGCTCTCCTCTCCTCACACACTAGACAGTACACAGCCCTGGTCAGACCTGCTCTTCTCTCCTCACACACTAGACAGTACACAGCCCTGGTCAGACCTGCTCTCCTCTCCTGACACACTGGACAGTACACAGCCCTGGTCAGCCCTGCTCTCCTCTCCTGACACACTAGACAGTACACAGCCCTGGTCAGCCCTGCTCTCCTCTCCTCACACACTGGACAGTACACAGCCCTGGTCAGCCCTGCTCTCCTCTCCTGACACACTAGACAGTACACAGCCCTGGTCAGCCCTGCTCTCCTCTCCTGACACACTGGACAGTACACAGCCCTGGTCAGCCGTGCTCTTCTCTCCTGACACACTAGACAGTACACAGCCCTGGTCAGCCCTGCTCTCCTCTCCTGACACACTGGACAGTACACAGCCCTGGTCAGCCCTGCTCTCCTCTCCTGACACACTGGACAGTACACAGCCCTGGTCAGCCCTGCTCTTCTCTCCTGACACACTGGACAGTACACAGCCCTGGTCAGACCTGCTCTCCTCTCCTGACACACTGGACAGTACACAGCCCTGGTCAGCCCTGCTCTCCTCTCCTGACACACTGGACAGTACACAGCCCTGGTCAGCCCTGCTCTCCTTTCCTGACACACTAGACAGTACACAGCCCTGGTCAGCCCTGCTCTCCTCTCCTGACACACTGGACAGTACACAGCCCTGGTCAGCCCTGCTCTTCTCTCCTGACACACTAGACAGTACACAGCCCTGGTCAGCCCTGCTCTTCTCTCCTGACACACTGGACAGTACACAGCCCTGGTCTGGTCAGCCCTGCTCTCCTCTCCTGACACACTAGACAGTACACAGCCCTGGTCAGACCTGCTCTTCTCTCCTGACACACTAGACAGTACACAGCCCTGGTCAGCCCTGCTCTCCTCTCCTGACACACTGGACAGTACACAGCCCTGGTCAGCCCTGCTCTCCTCTCCTGACACACTAGACAGTACACAGCCCTGGTCAGCCCTGCTCTCCTCTCCTGACACACTGGACAGTACACAGCCCTGGTCAGACCTGCTCTCCTCTCCTGACACACTGGACAGTATGGGGCCCTGGTCAGCCCTGCTCTTCTCTCCTGACACACTGGACAGTACACAGCCCTGGTCAGCCCTGCTCTTCTCTCCTGACACACTAGACAGTACACAGCCCTGGTCAGACCTGCTCTCCTCTCCTCACACACTAGACAGTACACAGCCCTGGTCAGACCTGCTCTTCTCTCCTCACACACTAGACAGTACACAGCCCTGGTCAGACCTGCTCTCCTCTCCTGACACACTGGACAGTACACAGCCCTGGTCAGCCCTGCTCTCCTCTCCTGACACACTAGACAGTACACAGCCCTGGTTAGCCCTGCTCTCCTCTCCTCACACACTGGACAGTACACAGCCCTGGTCAGCCCTGCTCTCCTCTCCTGACACACTAGACAGTACACAGCCCTGGTCAGCCCTGCTCTCCTCTCCTGACACACTGGACAGTACACAGCCCTGGTCAGCCGTGCTCTTCTCTCCTGACACACTAGACAGTACACAGCCCTGGTCAGCCCTGCTCTCCTCTCCTGACACACTGGACAGTACACAGCCCTGGTCAGCCCTGCTCTCCTCTCCTGACACACTGGACAGTACACAGCCCTGGTCAGCCCTGCTCTTCTCTCCTGACACACTGGACAGTACACAGCCCTGGTCAGACCTGCTCTCCTCTCCTGACACACTGGACAGTACACAGCCCTGGTCAGCCCTGCTCTCCTCTCCTGACACACTGGACAGTACACAGCCCTGGTCAGCCCTGCTCTCCTTTCCTGACACACTAGACAGTACACAGCCCTGGTCAGCCCTGCTCTCCTCTCCTGACACACTGGACAGTACACAGCCCTGGTCAGCCCTGCTCTTCTCTCCTGACACACTAGACAGTACACAGCCCTGGTCAGCCCTGCTCTTCTCTCCTGACACACTGGACAGTACACAGCCCTGGTCTGGTCAGCCCTGCTCTCCTCTCCTGACACACTAGACAGTACACAGCCCTGGTCAGACCTGCTCTTCTCTCCTGACACACTAGACAGTACACAGCCCTGGTCAGCCCTGCTCTCCTCTCCTGACACACTGGACAGTACACAGCCCTGGTCAGCCCTGCTCTCCTCTCCTGACACACTGGACAGTACACAGCCCTGGTCAGCCCTGCTCTCCTCTCCTGACACACTGGACAGTACACAGCCCTGGTCAGCCCTGCTCTTCTCTCCTGACACACTGGACAGTACACAGCCCTGGTCAGCCCTGCTCTCCTCTCCAGACACACTAGACAGTACACAGCCCTGGTCAGACCTGCTCTTCTCTCCTGACACACTGGACAGTACACAGCCCTGGCCAGCCCTGCTCTTCTCTCCTGACACACTGGACAGTACACAGCCCTGGTCAGCCCTGCTCTCCTCTCCTGACACACTAGACAGTACACAGCCCTGGTCAGCCCTGCTCTTCTCTCCTCACACACTGGACAGTACACAGCCCTGGTCAGCCGTGCTCTCCTCTCCTGACACACTAGACAGTACACAGCCCTGGTCAGACCTGCTCTTCTCTCCTGACACACTAGACAGTACACAGCCCTGGTCAGCCCTGCTCTTCTCTCCTGACACACTGGACAGTACACAGCCCTGGTCAGCCCTGCTCTCCTCTCCTGACACACTGGACAGTACACAGCCCTGGTCAGCCCTGCTCTTCTCTCCTGACACACTAGACAGTACACAGCCCTGGTCAGACCTGCTCTTCTCTCCTGACACACTGGACAGTACACAGCCCTGGTCAGACCTGCTCTTCTCTCCTGACACACTGGACAGTACACAGCCCTGGTCAGCCCTGCTCTCCTCTCCTGACACACTGGACAGTACACAGCCCTGGTCAGCCCTGCTCTCCTCTCCTGACACACTAGACAGTACACAGCCCTGGTCAGCCCTGCTCTTCTCTCCTCACACACTGGACAGTACACAGCCCTGGTCAGCCCTGCTCTCCTCTCCTGACACACTGGACAGTACACAGCCCTGGTCAGCCCTGCTCTCCTCTCCTGACACACTAGACAGTACACAGCCCTGGTCAGACCTGCTCTCCTCTCCTGACACACTGGACAGTACACAGCCCTGGTCAGACCTGCTCTCCTCTCCTGACACACTGGACAGTACACAGCCCTGGTCAGCCCTGCTCTCCTCTCCTGACACACTAGACAGTACACAGCCCTGGTCAGACCTGCTCTCCTCTCCAGACACACTAGACAGTACACAGCCCTTGTCAGCCCTGCTCTCCTCTCCTGACACACTGGACAGTACACAGCCCTGGTCAGCCCTGCTCTCCTCTCCTGACACACTAGACAGTACACAGCCCTGGTCAGACCTGCTCTCCTCTCCTCACACACTGGACAGTACACAGCCCTGGTCAGCCCTGCTCTTCTCTCCTGACACACTGGACAGTACACAGCCCTGGTCAGACCTGCTCTCCTCTCCTGACACACTGGACAGTACACAGCCCTGGTCAGCCCTGCTCTCCTCTCCTCACACACTGGACAGTACACAGCCCTGGTCAGACCTGCTCTTCTCTCCTGACACACTGGACAGTACACAGCCCTGGTCAGCCCTGCTCTCCTCTCCTGACACACTAGACAGTACACAGCCCTGGTCAGCCCTGCTCTTCTCTCCTGACACACTGGACAGTACACAGCCCTGGTCAGCCCTGCTCTCCTCTCCTGACACACTAGACAGTACACAGCCCTGGTCAGCCCTGCTCTTCTCTCCTGACACACTGGACAGTACACAGCCCTGGTCAGACCTGCTCTTCTCTCCTGACACACTGGACAGTACACAGCCCTGGTCAGCCCTGCTCTCCTCTCCTGACACACTGGACAGTACACAGCCCTGGTCAGCCCTGCTCTCCTCTCCTCACACACTGGACAGTACACAGCCCTGGTCAGCCCTGCTCTTCTCTCCTGACACACTAGACAGTACACAGCCCTGGTCAGACCTGCTCTTCTCTCCTGACACACTGGACAGTACACAGCCCTGGTCAGCCCTGCTCTTCTCTCCTGACACACTGGACAGTACACAGCCCTGGTCAGCCCTGCTCTCCTCTCCTGACACACTAGACAGTACACAGCCCTGGTCAGCCCTGCTCTCCTCTCCTGACACACTGGACAGTACACAGCCCTGGTCAGACCTGCTCTCCTCTCCTGACACACTGGACAGTATGGGGCCCTGGTCAGCCCTGCTCTTCTCTCCTGACACACTGGACAGTACACAGCCCTGGTCAGCCCTGCTCTTCTCTCCTGACACACTAGACAGTACACAGCCCTGGTCAGCCCTGCTCTCCTCTCCTGACACACTGGACAGTACACAGCCCTGGTCAGACCTGCTCTTCTCTCCTGACACACTAGACAGTACACAGCCCTGGTCAGCCCTGCTCTCCTCTCCTGACACACTGGACAGTACACAGCCCTGGTCAGACCTGCTCTCCTCTCCTGACACACTGGACAGTACACAGCCCTGGTCAGCCCTGCTCTTCTCTCCTGACACACTGGACAGTACACAGCCCTGGTCAGCCCTGCTCTTCTCTCCTGACACACTGGACAGTACACAGCCCTGGTCAGACCTGCTCTCCTCTCCTCACACACTAGACAGTACACAGCCCTGGTCAGACCTGCTCTTCTCTCCTCACACACTAGACAGTACACAGCCCTGGTCAGACCTGCTCTCCTCTCCTGACACACTGGACAGTACACAGCCCTGGTCAGCCCTGCTCTCCTCTCCTGACACACTAGACAGTACACAGCCCTGGTCAGCCCTGCTCTCCTCTCCTCACACACTGGACAGTACACAGCCCTGGTCAGCCCTGCTCTCCTCTCCTGACACACTAGACAGTACACAGCCCTGGTCAGCCCTGCTCTCCTCTCCTCACACACTGGACAGTACACAGCCCTGGTCAGCCCTGCTCTTCTCTCCTGACACACTAGACAGTACACAGCCCTGGTCAGCCCTGCTCTTCTCTCCTGACACACTGGACAGTACACAGCCCTGGTCAGCCCTGCTCTCCTCTCCTGACACACTGGACAGTACACAGCCCTGGTCAGCCGTGCTCTTCTCTCCTGACACACTAGACAGTACACAGCCCTGGTCAGCCCTGCTCTCCTCTCCAGACACACTAGACAGTACACAGCCCTGGTCAGCCCTGCTCTCCTCTCCTGACACACTGGACAGTACACAGCCCTGGTCAGCCCTGCTCTCCTCTCCTGACACACTAGACAGTACACAGCCCTGGTCAGCCCTGCTCTCCTCTCCTCACACACTGGACAGTACACAGCCCTGGTCAGCCCTGCTCTTCTCTCCTGACACACTAGACAGTACACAGCCCTGGTCAGCCCTGCTCTTCTCTCCTGACACACTGGACAGTACACAGCCCTGGTCAGCCCTGCTCTCCTCTCCTGACACACTGGACAGTACACAGCCCTGGTCAGCCGTGCTCTTCTCTCCTGACACACTAGACAGTACACAGCCCTGGTCAGCCCTGCTCTCCTCTCCAGACACACTAGACAGTACACAGCCCTGGTCAGCCCTGCTCTCCTCTCCTGACACACTGGACAGTACACAGCCCTGGTCAGCCCTGCTCTCCTCTCCTGACACACTAGACAGTACACAGCCCTGGTCAGACCTGCTCTCCTCTCCTGACACACTGGACAGTACACAGCCCTGGTCAGCCCTGCTCTCCTCTCCTGACACACTAGACAGTACACAGCCCTGGTCAGACCTGCTCTCCTCTCCAGACACACTAGACAGTACACAGCCCTGGTCAGCCCTGCTCTCCTCTCCTGACACACTGGACAGTACACAGCCCTGGTCAGCCCTGCTCTCCTCTCCTGACACACTAGACAGTACACAGCCCTGGTCAGACCTGCTCTCCTCTCCTCACACACTGGACAGTACACAGCCCTGGTCAGCCCTGCTCTTCTCTCCTGACACACTGGACAGTACACAGCCCTGGTCAGACCTGCTCTCCTCTCCTGACACACTGGACAGTACACAGCCCTGGTCAGCCCTGCTCTCCTCTCCTCACACACTGGACAGTACACAGCCCTGGTCAGACCTGCTCTTCTCTCCTGACACACTGGACAGTACACAGCCCTGGTCAGCCCTGCTCTCCTCTCCTGACACACTAGACAGTACACAGCCCTGGTCAGCCCTGCTCTTCTCTCCTGACACACTGGACAGTACACAGCCCTGGTCAGCCCTGCTCTCCTCTCCTGACACACTAGACAGTACACAGCCCTGGTCAGCCCTGCTCTTCTCTCCTGACACACTGGACAGTACACAGCCCTGGTCAGACCTGCTCTTCTCTCCTGACACACTGGACAGTACACAGCCCTGGTCAGCCCTGCTCTCCTCTCCTGACACACTGGACAGTACACAGCCCTGGTCAGCCCTGCTCTCCTCTCCTCACACACTGGACAGTACACAGCCCTGGTCAGCCCTGCTCTTCTCTCCTGACACACTAGACAGTACACAGCCCTGGTCAGCCCTGCTCTTCTCTCCTGACACACTGGACAGTACACAGCCCTGGTCAGCCCTGCTCTTCTCTCCTGACACACTGGACAGTACACAGCCCTGGTCAGCCCTGCTCTCCTCTCCTGACACACTAGACAGTACACAGCCCTGGTCAGCCCTGCTCTCCTCTACAGACACACTAGACAGTACACAGCCCTGGTCAGCCCTGCTCTTCTCTCCTGACACACTGGACAGTACACAGCCCTGGTCAGCCCTGCTCTCCTCTCCTGACACACTGGACAGTACACAGCCCTGGTCAGACCTGCTCTCCTCTCCTGACACACTGGACAGTACACAGCCCTGGTCAGCCCTGCTCTTCTCTCCTGACACACTGGACAGTACACAGCCCTGGTCAGACCTGCTCTCCTCTCCTGACACACTGGACAGTACACAGCCCTGGTCAGCCCTGCTCTTCTCTCCTGACACACTGGACAGTAAACAGCCCTGGTCAGACCTGCTCTTCTCTCCTGACACACTGGACAGTACACAGCCCTGGTCAGCCCTGCTCTTCTCTCCTGACACACTGGACAGTACACAGCCCTGGTCAGCCCTGCTCTCCTCTCCTCACACACTGGACAGTACACAGCCCTGGTCAGCCCTGCTCTCCTCTCCTGACACACTAGACAGTACACAGCCCTGGTCAGACCTGCTCTTCTCTCCTCACACACTAGACATGTTTGGGTTGGAAATGATCATGATTCTGAAGGAGAGAAGCTGAGCAGAGCAGGAGCAAGCTTGGTGGGTCCAATGCTCCTCTGTCAGCTGTTACTCAGAGGAAAGACAGCTGGCTTTGCTACTCCCAAACACACAGCGAAGTTATGATGATTGTCCTGCATGTAGTAACTTCTGTTCATTAATTCCCAAGAAACTAGGTCAAAGAAAGACAAACATAGCCTACTTCACTTACGTGGGATAGAAAAGAAATGGACAGACCATGCATGCTGACCCAGCTAGCCATTTACTGTTGTGATTTTTAGAAGATGTGCGTAACAGTAATAGTGTTGGCATGGTGGAGACAGGAGATGAAAGACATACTGTATAAGTGTATCATTGTGGTTTGAAAGGGATGATGCGGCCAACTCTCTATTGGTTGTTTAAGATCTTATGGGAGAAAATAAATGTTGTTTCCAGACAGTCAAGGACAGGGAAACGGATGATGCAGCATGGATGAAAGGGGAAGATGAATGGGATTTGTTATATAACTTCTCTAGTTTTCCAAGAACTCAAATTGAGCTTTAACTGTGTGCACTACCCATATCCCCCATATTGTGTGACACAAAGATCATAGTGTTATGTCAATGTTCAATTATTGCTGTTCTACTACTACTCAATAGCTAGCTGTTTATTAAGTGCTATATTATATATGCATGACAAATTGACTTAATCTAGCATAGCCTACTCAGTCTAAACTTGCCTTGATTAGAATGACTATTACAAGACTCAGAATATACAATTGTCTAATTCGCAGAAAATCTGAACCTTCTGTAGTATCCAAATTGCGTGCTACACGTGCGTTTTATTCAATGGCAGAATAGAGGAGCATATTTTAACACACACAAGGAAGTATTATATCATACTGTAACTTGCTAGAAATTGTGTGGGCGCTGGGCGCTTGGACCGAGGGGGGCTGAGCGTAGGCATCAATAAGACCACGAAGGGGGAGTTTCTTCTTGTAAAATGCACGCAAAGCCTCCCAAAAATTCCCGGTGATTTCAGATCCAAGGTGGTCATATCCATGGGAGCACCATTCAAAGTCGAGAACTTTCACTTCGAGTAGTACTGCGGCTCCAACCCTGGAATCTCATTGCTGCCCGCGCGCGCAAAAAAACATGAACTATTACAGATGGATTAAAATGTATCTGAAATCATTTTCATAATCGATTGTTTTTGTAAGTACAGAGAAGCTTTACATTTTCGATTTTATGAGCATATGTTAAAGCTGCGAATTGATATACTTATATTTAAGATATTGAATCTATTCTGCGCAATGCTTACCTGGACATTATGAAGACACATCTAAGCATTTTGCATGCTTGGGAAAGGATAGGCCTACATTGCTGCTAAATAATTCTGTTCACCTCAATTTAACCACTTGATATCGCGCGTGGCTATCGAAAAAAACGGAATCTTGATCAATCACCAGCGTACACACGCAGCGGAAATTTAATTTTTGACAAAAATATGAACCAGTTGTGGATTGCAGTTTTAGTGGTTTTAACCATTGCAGTTGTACGGATGTGTGACTGTCGGAAGGACTCAACAGGTGGTGGACAGGAGATGTGGGATCAGCTCCGGGCGCGAGCTAGGGGGCAAGGTCACTCCGCAGGGGGAGCGAACGACGCTGACCCCGCCAGACCATCCAGAGAAAGCTCGCACAGGTCCTCTCACAATGTATCGCACTCCGGTCGCGGGGCTCCGGTGAGCTCAGTATATCAACGAGATAACAGGCACGCGACGGTAATTAAACCAGTTCCAGCTCCCATTACAGAAGCTTCCCACCGGGCGGACGATTCCACCGTCTCACAAGATGCTGCGCGTAGAGCCGCAAGACAGCTCGGCACCCATCACTCATCACAGTACAGACCCCGAATAATTTACAGACAGAGCAACAAACCCAGCTCCACGCACACCAGGCGCCTTGCAGGGTAAGATTTTGCTTGTTATAGGTTATAAGAAATGCCTGCAGGAGTGCGTTTGAGTTTGTCTACAGATGTAGGATCTTAATTTGAGCCAGTATGCTACAGCAGGAAAATAATCCTTTAGGGGTTGATACATTATTCGTAAGGGAAAATCAAGACTGACATTTGAAAGTGGAAATTACAAACTTCTTAAGCCTTTGTTAACCTCAAATACACTATAAGTCAAATACACTACAAGTCTCCTGCAACAGTGGGATGAAATTAAGATCCTACATCTGTACCAATCATTTAAATCCTTTTTTTTAAACATAAAATCTGCTGTCTCTTCCCGGGGATGTAAAGTGAGTATATTGTTCAGTGAGTGTAGGCCTAGGGTAGTTATGAACACCTGTATCAAGGCTACATAATCGTCATTGGTGTTCAGAGACAGTGATTGATGTTGGTGGCCTGTGGGGAATGTCATGAATAAACACAAGTCTATTAGAGTGAACTTGCTGTTACTCTGCTATACAACAATGATTGTATTATACCATCGAGCAGGGTTCCCCCGCTGGGGGGGATTTTATTTGAACCCCCAAGTTTTCTGAGCAAAAAATATATGAAAACAACCCAAACCTTTTTTTTTACATAAAAGACTAAAAACACCAGCAAATCAGCTCTGAGTGATTGAAATGTTTGAAATCTGTTCCAAGGTATTCCCCCACATAATAAAGAGATGTGTGATTGTATGCAAATGTAAGCAAGATTTGAAATTATTAGGTTTTAGTCAAATGTTATATCTCTTTGGAGTTCTTGTGGTCAATTTGCAGTCTAAAAATGATTTGTAATTATGTTCCAGCCCCCCAACCATCCGCTCAAGAAAAAATCATCCCGCGGCGGAATCTAGTTGGTGATCTGTAGCCTATGCAGTTGTGTGCTTGCTATCTGAAACTGGGCGCTTATATCACACATATAGGCTGGCAAACATTGCCAGTGGCATGTATTCATGGATGCCAAGGGAAGCCAGGCTTCCCCTTTGTCTCTGTATGTGTAGGCCATCTATCTGATGCTGTCTGGTCCAAAAGAGTATGGCATTGTTGAGCCTGTAGCATTGAGTGCAAGGGAAGCCAGCAAGCATTTGGCCTCCCTTGATAATTTTTTTGTATAAAATAATAGCCAATCAATGTTGAGCTAAACTGAGTGAGCTCAACTGTGAATGGCTCTGGCGCACCAAAACAAAAGTGTCAAGGGAAACCAGTTTGTATTTGGCTTCACTCCAATCACATCGCATCGAGAGCATACGTTTTGACAGAAACTCTTTGTGCATCTCGTTGTGTTGTTGGCCTCCGGTGGCTAGCTAGCTAGCTAAAATCGTCCCTTTCCTAAATTAGCCATGGATGGAGATAGGGATTTGGACTCGGCCTTAGGCCTATATATATATATCTACTAGAGCTCGACCGATTATGATTTTTCAATGCCGATACCGATACCGATTATTGGATGACCAAAAAAAGCCACTACCGATTAATCGGCCAATTTTTTTATTTATTTGTAATAATGACAATTACAACAATACTGAATGAACACTTATTTTAACTTAATATAATACATCAATAAAAGCAATTTAGCCTCAAATAAAAAATGAAACATGTTCAATTTGGTTTAAATAATGCAAAAACAAAGTGTTGGAGAAAGTAAAAGTGCAATATGTGCCATGTAAAAAAGCTAACATTTAAGTTCCTTGCTCAGAACATGAGAACATATGAAAGCTGGTGGTTCCTTTTAACATGAGTCTTCAATAATCCCAGGTAAGAAGTTTTAGGTTGTAGTTTTTATAGGTATTATAAGACTATTTCTCTCTATATGATTTGTATTTCATATACCTTTGACTATTGGATGTTCTTATAGGCACTTTAGTATTGCCAGTGTAACAGTATAGCTTCCGTCCCTCTCCTCGCTCCTACCTGGGCTCGAACCAGGAACACATCGACAACAGCCACCCTCGAAGCAGCGTTACCCATGCAGAGCAAGGGGAACAACTACTCCAAGTCTCAGAGCGAGTGACATTTGAAACGCTATTAGCGCGCACCCCGCTAACTAGCTAGCCATTTCACATCAGTTACACCAGCCTAATCTTGGGAGTTGATAGGCTTGAAGTCATAAACAGCACAATGCTTGAAGCATTGCGAAGAGCTGCTGGCAAACGCACGAAAGTGCTGTTTGAAGGAATGCTTACGAGCGTGCTGCTGCCTACCACCGCTCAGTCAGACAGCTCTATCAAATCATAGACTTAATTATAACATAATAACACACAGCAATACGAGCCTTTGGTCATTAAGATGGTCGAATCCGGAAACTATCATTTCGAAAACAAAACGTTTATTCTTTCAGTGAAATACAGAACCGTTCCGTATTTTATCTAACGGATGACATCCCTAAGTCTAAATATTGCTGTTATATTGTATAACCTTCAATGTTATGTCATAATTATGTACAATTCTGGCAAATTAATTACGGCCTTTGTTAGGAAGAAATGGACTTCACACAGTTCGCAATGAGCCAGGTGGCCCAAACTGTTGCATATACCCTGACTGCTTGCACGAAACGCAAGAGAAGTGACACAATTTCCCTAGTTATAAGAAATTCATGTTAGCAGGCAATATTAACTAAATATGCGGGTTTAAAAATATATACTTGTGTATTGATTTTAAAGAAAGGCATTGATGTTTATGGTTAGGTACATCGGTGCAACGACAGTGCTTTTTTCGCAAATGCGCTTGATAAATCATCACCCGTTTGTTGAAGTAGGCTGTGATTCAATGATAAATTAACAGGCACCGCATCGATTATATGCAACGCAGGACACGCTAGATAAACTAGGAATATCATCAACCATGTGTAGTTAACTAGTGATTATGTTAAGATTGATTGTTTTTTATAAGATAAGTTTAATGCTAGCTAGCAACATACCTTGGCTTCCTGCCAAGGTATATATATTTTTTAATCGGCAAATCGGTGTCCAAAAATACCGATTACCGATTGTTATGAAAACTTGAAATCGGCCCTAATTAATTGGCCATTCCGATTAATCGGTCGACCTCTAGTGACTACCATTTGCCTCATGCAGCGCGATCACATTTCCTTCGCATAGAGTTGATCAGGCTGTTGATTGTGTCCTATGGAATGTTGTCCCACTCCTCTTCAATGGCTGTGAGAAGTTGCTTGATATTGGCGTAAAGTGGAACACACTGTCGTACATGTCAATCCAGAGCATCCCAAACATGCTCAATGTGTGACATGTCTGGTGAGTACAGTATGCAGGCCATGGAAGAATTGGGACATTTTCAGTTTCCAGGAATTGTGCACAGATCCTTGCGACATGGGGCCGTGCGTTATCATGCTGAAACATGAGGTGATGGCGGCGGATGAATGGCACGACAATAGGCCACAGGATCCCGTCATGGTATCTCTGTGCATTCAAATTGCCATCGAAAAAATGCAAATGTGTTCATTGTAGCTTATGCCTGCCCATACCATAACCCCACCGCCACTCTGTTCACAACATTGGCATCAGCAAACCGCTCACCCACACAACGCCATACACGGAGTCTGTGGTTGTGAGGCCGGTTGGACGTACTGCCAAATTCTCTAAAACAACGTTGGAGGTGGCTTATGGTAGAGAAATTAACATTCAATTCTCTGGCAACAGCTCTGCTGGACATTCCTGCAGTCAGCATGCCAATTGCACACTCCCTCAATACTTGAGACATCTGTGGTATTGTGTCGTGTGACAAAACTGCACATTTTAGAGTGTATTTTTATAATCCCCAGCCCAAGGTGCACCTGTGTAATGATCATGCTGTTTAATCAGCTTCTTGATATGCCACATCTGTCAGGTGGATGAATTATCTTGGCAAAGGAAAAATGCCCACTAACAGAGATGTAATCAAATTTGAGAGAAATAAGCTTTTTGTGCATATGGAACATTTCTGGGATCTTTTATTTCAGCTCATGAAACAACACTTTACATGTTGCGTTTATATTTTTGTTCAGTGTAATTTCTCTTTTGTCTCTCTCTGTGTTTTCATAATATTCAGTCGATTCGCAAGTCACTGAATCTCACCTGAGAAATCATCCAAGCTAGGGAAACAGCACCCCTCTGTCTTAGTATGTGTAGCCCATGTATCTGATGCTGTCTGGACCAAAAGAGTATAACATGTTGTCGCCGTAGCATTTGATTGATTGATACCAGCAAGCATTTAGCCTCCCTTGATAATTCTTTTTCTAAAAGTATTAGCCAATCAGCGTTAAGCTGAGCTCAACTGTGGGTTGCGCTGGTGCAGCAAAACTTCCCCCAAGGGAGGCCAGTTTGGATTTGGCTTCACACCAATCAAATCACTTCCCAAGCAAAATGTCATTTTCTGTAACGGTCGTCGTGAACACAGGACCAAAACGCAGCGCGAATATGAATGCTCATCTTTTTAATATTGAGAAAAGTGAACACTTACAAAATAAACAAAACAACGACTACACAGTTCCATAAGGCAAAGTAGCTATACAGAAAACATCTACCCACAAAACCCAAAGGAAAAACAGGCTGCCTCAGTATGACTCCCAATCAGCAACAACGATATACAGCTGTTCCTGATTGAGAGTCATACCCGGCCGAAACAAAGAAATCCCAAACATAGAAACACGGACATAGAATGCCCACACAAATCACACCCTGACCAAACCCAAATAGAGACATAAAAAGGCTCTCTCAGGTCAGGGCGTGACATTTTCAGAAAAACGTGTCTGTTTCTGTGCTGCTTGTGTTTATGTCCTGCAGTAGCTAGCTTGCTAAATCGTCCCTTTCTTAAGCCATGGATGAAGATGGGGATTTGGACTTTTGACTTAATTCTCTGTACAGGCCTAATGATTATGACGGCGATTCTGATCTAAACATAAATTAATATCTTGTGCCACTGGCCAAACAGAACCACCATCGGTTGTGTTCATTAAAACCTATTTATTTTTGCTAAATGAACCCTCGTGCAGCCAACAATGTTTGTTCCACAGGACAAAGCATGGCACACATAGGAGAGAGGTGTTTACATTATAATCAGAATGGACTTTAAAAGTTCACCTTGGGTTACATACTTACTTGAATGTTAAATGGAATATTCTTGTTTGAGTATGTCATTACAGGGCCGCTCACCGAGCCCTATAGGAATCAGGTTATTTATATGGCCAATTTCTGAGGGACACTTTATTAGCAATATGAGGATCCATTCTAATTGGGGGATGAAAGCACTGCTCTATAGGCATGGTGAGGAATGCCTAGCGGACTCAATGTCTGACATTGAGTGCCCTGATTTCAACCCCCGTTCTGCTTTTGATATCTTGCTCAGGAAGGCTTTGTTGCTTGGTTCCAGAAAAGCAAATACAACACATTCATTGATCTATGGTTCCCATAGCCTTTCACAGGGAGATTTAGAGACACTCAAGCACCAGTGTGTTGAGCACCTATGTCTTTATTACTGTAACTGAAAGCAGCGCATGAAGCACTCACGTCTACACAACACTATGGGCTTGATTCCATCATACTTGGTACTGTAACCAAAAACATCTTATTTATTGTGCTTTAAGAATGCACATTTGGATTCATGTACTCAACAAGCCAATTTGACAAAATGTGAATAAAAAAGAAATAACAATCCATGTGGCTGTAAACATGCTTTTTCACTGCACAAACAGCAGGGGCGCAACTTTCACTGGGGACGGGGGCATGTCCCCCCCACATTCTGAAATTGCAATCTTGTCCCCCCTGGTTTTATCATTTGAATGTGATATAAAACGATGCTCCGGTGTGCTTTAGGACCATGCGGACACCTCCGAGTGATCGGGTAGTTTACATGTGTTTATTCCACTGGATAAAAAAATATAAATAATATTATGTCCCCCCCACTTCTAAAACCAAAGTTGCGCCCGTGACAGAGTGTTATTATTTGTTTATCCAGAAACCTAGTTACTAGTTTGATTGAATAGGGCACTGTGAGTTTAAGGGGGTGTAACAGTTAAGGTGCCATAAATCTTCAGAGGCATTACCTCGTGGTAATTCACATTTTTTTCACTTCTTTCTGATTCATTAGCTTGAAATGAATCCTCTGCTGGTCGTTAGAGAGCGTGTGTCTGCATGACACATTTCCTCTTGGAATTCCCACTCTCTCCTTACTCACCATCTGGTTTCTGGTGAGCCCTCGGGGAGAGGGAGTTTCATACGGTGTACCTGTCATGTCCTCTCCAGCAAAGTCTGTCAGGAAGACCGCTGACTGCTCCAACTCAGAAAACTGCTCAACCTGGCTGCATGAAATGGGTCATGACGAGTGCAAATATGACATCATTGATATTTATATAGCTTTTATGAATAGTTTCGTTATGAAGAGCTTGGAATACTTTTACCATTCTAGTCTACTCTCTATGAGGCTATCAGGAATGATCCATCCATATCAGGGCTCGACAGTGCGACCATTTTACTCGCATATGCGCCTAAATATTTCGCTGTGCACCCTGGAATTTTAATTTAGGAGCACTGGTGCGCCTAGAAAAATGAAGGATTCTAGCTTTAATACCTCTACATTTCTTTGATTGCGCCTACATTTTTCAACTTAGGCACACATGTGCTCCTTGTAAAAAAGGTCAGCGTAGAGCCCTGCATATAAGCACCAACATCCCCACAGACCTGGTCTGTTTTGTGTGGTTCATATTCATAATTTATCTTTATAAAAATGTAGGACTATTTTATGGGAGGTATTGTTTTCTAAGTATTGTGTAGTTCTTGAAAAGGTAAAGGTAATTAATTCCCTTCCTAGCGACGACTTTGCTAAAATCTGATTGGTCAGATGTGTATTAACTGTCAAAAGAGAACGGTTGACTTGATGATTGTTTGTGAATGTGGTCAGTTCGTCATTAAATTTGCAAAAGAGTAATTGGTCTCCATCCAGTCTACACAGAGAGTCATCCATCCATCCACCATCTAAAGAGCTCTCAAACTAGAAAAACAACACCTGTCTGACCAGGTGATGTTAACAGAAGGCAGACAGTCCTACTGTATCCCTGTGTTTACACTAACAGTTTACTAGTCATCTCCTGACTCAGACCAGATATCGTACCGTATCTGCATAAGTCATACAATCACTCAACAAACTGCCATTAATATCTTGTGGCAAGATGATGGGAGGTCGATTTATGCAAGCACTATTGTTTACGGTTTGAATTTGCCCTGGACTTGCTCTTGTGGTGTGGTGGCTTTTCATGTATTTCCCTGTAAAGATTGGCCAGTGCTGTTCTTACTGATTAAAGTATGTAAAGAATCCAGTTATTACAGTTTGCCTGGAGATGTATGTAATGCGCAGCCTGGGTGCTTTTCCTGTTTCTCCTCTTCCCTCCTAGGCTCAGATAACCATGCATTTGTTTTCACTCTAGACTCCATGCAACACAGATAGAGTTTCATGCTTTGCCTGAAAATGTTATTGCATCAAATGCAATTATGTTCGAATCTCTAAGGTGCTCCTTCAATAGGCCAACCACATTAAGGGATGTGAAATTATAGTGGGGTCAGAATTAAATCTCAGATAGGAATGTTAAGGTTTGAGACCATGAACACTCAACCCATTATTCCCCTTATGAATTATGAATTGTGGGGTCCTGTACTTCCTGCATGCCAATCAATTTTAAACATTACATACAGTATATATTACATATCCCATTTCTGTCTCTCTGCAGGCCTAATGTATGTGGAGGTCAACAGTGCTGCTCTGGATGGGCTGTGGCTTCTGGGACCAACCGCTGTATAAAGCGTAAGTATTCATATCTGCTCATGTGCCTTAGGTAAACAATCATTCATGATAATCTGGATCCCTTGGCATGACTGTCTCTTGACCATCTCTCTCAGTCATGTCTCAAGTTGTTAATTGCTCATTCTCAGGCTTGGCCCTGGGTATGAAACACACCAAATCCAATGCCTACGAACTGTGTAAGAATATATTGTCAGGTGGTATTACGAGTGTATCAATATTCCCTCCATGGTCATGTTATTCATGTGGATTTGCATGCTCTATCATGTAGAGTTTTAACATGGACATTACCAGTGCTTAGCATTTGGCTCGCTCTGTTGGTCGCAAGTGCTTCATTTTGGGTGTAACTGCACTATTTTTACCACAGAAATATTGGATATCTTAACTGCCATATAAAAGTCAATGGCAGATACTGGGGGTGAGTGAATAATTGCCCACTTTTTAAAACACAATTTCGGCAGAATTTTAACAGCTTACAAGTGTTACCGAGCTTTTCATTGTAACATTCTTTACATTTGCCTTTTTATGGTTCTGTGGGTTAAGTGCTCTGTATGCTTGCTAGTAGGGGGCAGCAGCCTTAAAGAATCTCTCCTGTTGAGAGAGGATTGTGACCTACTAACCAGCTCCTGGTTGCAAATATTATCAAGACTTTTCTACAGCCTACCAAAACATTTTGAGAATGTTTTTCCTTTTATTTTTGTCTGTCATCATGTTGCAGACTGAAATATCAGGATTTATAGGAGAAGCTGTTTTATAAAGAGTTATCTTTAAGCTTTACAAGCACAGAATGTGAAACCCTCACAACCTGCATTTCTAGGCTGAAACAGTTCCCACAAAGACTAGACAGCAGTACACACACACACACACACACATACACTGTCCCACGCTACAGAAGCTGATGTTGTTTGCCTATCAAGTCAGTCAATAAAGTCACCTCATCCGATTACACAGCAAGCTCATTAGCCAGCCTCCTAATTATCCCTCTCTCCCACCTCTGGTTTTGCCTCCTTTTCTCAAGCCAGCCAAAGGCGCACTTACAGAGGTGTCAATTACTTAGGTTGAAGCAGATTCACCTGCTAGAAAGTAACATGTCCTTTCTTAACCGTTCATGTTAAACACAGTACTGTAGACCATCTAAGAAGGCACGGTCTCCATCCCACTACCATCTGGTATCTGTTAGTAGTTTGGCCCTCACCCAGGTGTGGCTGGAGGGTAGGGTACTATCAGCTGTGTAGTGAACCCCACACCACGACCCCGGGTTGGGCCCTGGCCTGGTGCTAACACAAGCCCATGGACCCCCCTTAATTGAGAACCTCCACCGTGGTGGTGGAAACCCCTCACTAACTATCACGGAAGTTCACATACACTTAGGTTGGAGTCATTAATACTCATTTTTCAACCACTCCACAAATTTCTTGTTAACAAACTATAGTTTTGTCAAGTCGGTTCGGACATCTACTTTGTGCATGACACAAGTAATTTTTCCAACAATTGTTTACAGACAAATAATTTCACTTATAATTCACTGTATCACAATTCCAGTGGGTCAGAAGTTTACATACACTAAATTGACTGTGCATTTAAACAGAAAATTCCCGAAAATGATGTCATGGCTTTATAAGCTTCTGAAGCTTCTGTCTCCTAGAGATGAACGTACTTTGGTGCGAAAAGTGCAAATCAATCCCAGAACAATTGCAAAGGACCCTGTGAAGATGCTGGAGGAAACAGGTACAAAAGTATCTATATCCACAGTAAAACGAGTCCTATATCAACATAACCTGAAAGGCCGCTCAGCAAGGAAGAAGCCACTGCTCCAAAACCGCCATAAAAAGCCAGACTATGGTTTGCATCGTCCCTTTGATGCGGTGAAGTTGTCCTGTCCCCTTAGCAGAAAACACCCCCAAAGCATAATGTTTCCACCTCCATGTTTGACGGTGGGGATGGTGTTCTTGGGGTCATAGGCAGCATTCCTCCTCCTCCAAACACGGCGAGTTGAGTTGATGCCAAAGAGCTCCATTTTGGTCTCATCTGACCACAACACTTTCACCCAGTTGTCCTCTGAATCATTCAGATGTTCATTGGCAAACTTCAGACGGGCATGTATATGTGCTTTCTTGAGCAGGGGGACCTTGCGGGTGCTGCAGGATTTCAGTCCTTCACGGCGTAGTGTGTTACCAATTGTTTTCTTGGTGACTCTGGTCCCAGCTGCCTTGAGATCATTGACAAGATCCTCCCGTGTAGTTCTGGGCTGATACCTCACCGTTCTCATGATCATTGCAACTCCACGAGGTGAGATTTTGCATGGAGCCCCAGGCCAAGGGAGATTGACAGTTCTTTTGTGTTTCTTCCATTTGCGAATAATCGCACCAACTGTTGTCACCTTCTCACCAAGCTGCTTGGCGATGGTTTTGTAGCCCATTCCAGCCTTGTGTAGGTCTACAATCTTGTCCCTGACATCCTTGGAGAGGTCTTTGGTCTTGGCCATGGTGGAGAGTTTGGAATCTGATTGATTGATTGCTTCTGTGGACAGGTGTCTTTTATACAGGTAACAAGCTGAGATTAGGGATGAAGGAATCTGATCAAAGGGACAATGCAAACCATAGTCTGGCTTTTTATGGCGGTTATGGAGCAGTGGCTTCTTCCTTGCTGAGCGGCCTTTCAGGTTATGTTGATATAGGACTCTCTTTAAGAGTGCGCTCCTAATCTCAGCTCGTTACCTGTATAAAAGACACCTGGGAGCCAGAAATCTTTCTGATTGAGAGGGGGTCAAATACTTATTTCCCTCATTAAAATGCAAATCAATTTATAACATTTTTGACATGCGTTTTTCTGGATTTTTTGTTGTTGTTATTCTGTCTCTCACTGTTCAAATAAATCTACCATTAAAATTATAGACTGATCATTTCTTTGTCAGTGGGCAAACGTACAAAATCAGCAGGGGATCAAATACTTTTTTCACTCACTGTATATATATATATATATATATATATATATTGTCATAAGCGCAACGTGACTGCAAAAGGGCCCGGTTAGAATGTCAATTCTCATCTATAAATTAGAAATCTGACAGAATTTTTGTTGTTGTAAATTAGTGGTGTTTTAATGTCTTTATAAAATGTGGGACATGATTATTTGAATGCGGGGCTGTTGCGCACAATCCGGGATATGTGGTCACCTTCTGGTGGGGGATCTAGATATGGATTAAAATTGTTTTAAGAGTTCTTGTCCTGTTGTGTGTTTGGTCCAATGTTGGCTCTTGTCCCAGATTCTTCCAATAAGATCCTGATTCTGTCTCTGTGTTGTTGTAGAAGGATGGATGGTTAACACAGTTGGTTTTTATATGTTGTGTTGCTTAGTAAGTTACATCTGTCTTAAAGAGTTTGGCGCTATGTAATATATATAAGCAAGAACAAGAAATATATACAGTGCATTAGGAAAGTATTCAGATCCCTTGACTTTTTCCACATTTTGTTATGTTACAGCCTTTTTCTAAAATCACAAACTGCACAAAATACCCCATAATGACAAAGTGAAAACAGGTTTTTAGTAATTCTTGTACATTTATTAAAAATAAAAAACAAAAATGTCTTATTTACATAAGTATTCAGACCCTTTGCTATGAGACTTGAAATTGAGCTTAGGTGCATCCTGTTTCCATTGATCATCCTTGTGATGTTTCTACAACTTGATTGGAGTCCACTTGTGGTAAATTCAATTGATTGGACATGATTTGGAAAGGCACACACCTGTCTATATGAGGCCCCACAGTTGACAGTGCATGTCAGAGCAAAAACCAAGCCACGAGGTCGAAGGAATTGTCCGTAGAGCTCTGAGACAGGATTGTGTCGAGTCACAGATCTGGGGAAGGGTACCAAAAAATATCTGCAGCTTTGAAGGTCCGCAAGAACACAGTGGCCTCCATCATTCTTAAATGGAAGAAGTTTGGAACCACCAAGACTCTTCCTAGAGCTGGGCATCCGGCCAAACTGAGCAATCAGGGGGAGAAGGGCCTTGGTCAGGGAGGTGACCAAGAACCCAATGGTCACTCTGACAAAGCTTCAGAGTTCCTCTGTGGAGATGGGAGAACCTTCCAGATGGACAACCATCTCTGCAGCACTCCCCCAATCAGGCCTTTGTGGTAGAGTGGCCAGACTGAAGCCACTCCTCAGTAAAAGGCACATGACAGCCCACTTGGAGTTTGCCAAAAGGCACCTAAAGGACTCTCAGACCATGAGAAACAAGATTCTCCTGTCTGATGAAACCAAGATTGAACTCTTTGGCCTAAATGCCAAGTGTCACATCTGGAGGAAACTTGGCACCATCCCTACAGTGAAGCATGGTGGTGGCAGTATCATGCTGTGGGGATGTTTTTCAGTGGGAGGGACTGGGAGACCAGTCAGGATCAAGGGAAAGATGAACAGTGCAAAGTACAGAGAGACCCTTGATGAAAACCTGCTCCAGAGCGTTCAGGACCTCAGACTGAGGCAAAGGTTAAACTTCCAAAAGGACAACGATCCTAAGCAAACAGCCTAGACAACTCAGGAGTGGCTTCGGCTGCCAATTATCATGGCTGCACCCCTGCCCAGTCATGTGTAATCCATTGATTAGGGCCTAATGAATTTATTTCATTTGACTGATTTCCTTATATTAACTGTAACTTAGTAAAATCTTTGAAGTTGTTGCATGTTGTATTTATATTTTTGTTCAGTATACATTCTAATCAGGCTTTGAAGTTCATGTTTGAAGTTTTTGTCAGCATGGTCTGATCTGACCGTGGTCTGATCCAGTTGATGGCTTTCATAAGACATATATATATATAGCTCTTTGGGTATTTCTGCTTGGATTGACAGAAGCCATAAAGTGAAGCTAGATGTAACTGTGACCAATGGCCATAGAAAAATGTCCCGTTTATATTCATATTTATTTACAATCAGCATTTAGTCTAGCTACGCTCCACAGGACCGAAATGGTGCATCTGGTTTGGGGGTCATCCTCTGTTCTCTTTACAAAAAGATGCCTCAGTCCCAGAGAGCAAGTTGTACTGTAAAGCCCTAACACTGCTCCACACATTTTTTCCATGGTAAAAAATAAGTGCAGGTTCCTCCTTTTGCCAGAACCGGGTTTAGAAATGAACTTAGTCAGTGGCCAATATTAATTTACAATCACAATTCAGTTTTAAATCAAAGCATGAATGAATACTTCACCAGCAAACCAGTAATTCAGGAAATGAGCCAGGAATGGTAAGCAGTGGGAATGCAGTCCATCTTGATAAACAATTATTGCCAGAAAAAGAGAGGCTGAACATTGGATTAGTGGAATTCCTTTGCTTTGTATCGTAAACAGCCACAGTAACCTGTTTCCAAAATAGAAAACCCTCCAAATTAAATGAAATGAGGTGGAAAGAAAAGGTCACCTTGTTAGATGGAAGGACATTTATCTTTCTGATTGATCGTCACTACCGTACCAGAATTGGAATCCGGTATTTATAATTCAGTAGATATAAATTGTCGCTCTCCTGTTCTACTTGTGCTTCACTTAGATATCTCACTCTAATCTATGGACCTGTGGTATTGAAGGTAAGATTCACAGCAGTTATCTCACAGTGAACATTATCTGGGCTACAGTATTACACAAAGTTGATCTGAGCCAACTGAGCATACAGCTCTCTTCTCCTATTAGTAGTGTTTATTTTTGGTTGGTTAGGAGGTTTATTCCTTACCTATCAAAGTTGCCACTTAAATCCTGACCAACAGGTGTTTACATACTGAGCCTGGCATGTCATGATGAAAACATGGACTTCCACCAGCCATAGAGACAGGGCTAGCCCTTGGCATCCACACCACAGAATGCCTCTAACAGGAGAGCGAGTGCACACTGTGTCCTCCTGACCATCTCACCCCAGCACACTGAGTTTACCCAGTGTCATGGCACAAAGACTTATCGATCCAGTAAGCTATTTCTGCAGTCATACTTACTGTATCTACTATAGTAAAGACAAAATAGTGCATGTTATGTATTTCATTATTTCATCATTCAACAAGTACAATCAGCCATGAAAGAATGGCCCCACCATGAAAGGCATAGCATTGCCTCTTGATTTAAATCCTTAGCTGTCTTTGAGATGGCAGATGAAAGGTGCATCATTCAAGAAAATAAATAACGTTGTTCTCAGCCTCTTAAGAAGCCTGTGATTGACAGAGTGAAATGCAGTAGAAAGGAGGTTCTTTTTGATTTTCCTTCCAGCTTTCTTTGGCCTGCTGTGCTGCTCAGGGCCCATCCAACCCTAAAATAACTCTTCATGCAGAAAGTCTGCCTCTCTCTTTCATTCACCCATTCCTCGCTATTTCTCTCCCTCTTTCCAAACAAAAAATTCTCGCATGTGGAATGTTTCTTTAATTCCATCATATCCTCACTGCTGTTAGGGCTAGATTAAAGCCTTCCAGTGCACACAGATTTGGAGACACCGTTGGGAATTATGTATATTTTTTGGTCAGTCTGTGCTGTGCTGCCCATGCTCAGAATGACATACTTTGTAGTTACCTCATAACATAACATATGCCTATGTACATATGCTGTATGTATGAGTCGTGGGGTTGAAAATTGGGGAAAATAGTCACATTTCACAGATGAATATAATATATGTGAAATTGGGTTCATTTACCTGTCAGTTCTTCTAAGACTAATACTGATTGAGTTCTTTCGGTCCATGTTGTAAAATTGACGGCTGGCTGTAGTGTACATGTTGTACGTGCTCTCCCACAGTGTCTTGTCTTACAACACTGAGCCCCAGTGGTTTACAACCATCCTACTGAAACCACATACCTGCCTGGATCTCTCATTGGGGACCTGTCGTGAAGCTGTCATTGGGGACCTGTCATGAAGCTGTCATTGGGGACCTGTCATAAAGCTGTCATTGGGGACCTGTCATAAAGCTGTCATTGGGGACCTGTCATAAAGCCTTGGTGTGAAACAGAGTCCACTTTTAATATATGTTCCTCTCACATCAACATGTGTCCACCAGCTGGTAAAGTAAAGTATCAAGGACATACATGTGTGAGGGTTTTGTAAAGAGTACCTTCACATAAAGTTACACAATCATGTTGGGTATTATAGATTCAAAAATGTTTTGGCTTGTATTAGTGGTGATGTTTTGGTACTAAATAGATGATTGTGCTCCAGATGCAAGGCATGCATTGCTACAGTTCAAAATATGTTTTAGCGTGAAGTCTGTCTTTGCATTCAACCACTGCATATTCAAGCCTATCGTTGAATCTGACAGCGTTCCTTTGCCTCCATGTCTGTGGGCCAGTTGCTCATCCTTATCAAAACCATATCTGCTTGTCAGCCAAGTCACCTGTATGAGTTTTCGTTGGAGGGAAAGATTTTTATGTTCCATTCAATTGTTTGAAGAGCATACACTGCTAAAAGCATTAGCTGTATGGAAGAGATATCAGGCCAATAGACTGTGGAAAATGTGGTTTATATGTATTGTCGTCTAGCATCACACACACATAGAGTTTAGCCTGAAATCTCTTGGAAAGGAAAGAGCGTACTCAGTTTATGTATATAGGGGATGTTGATCAAATCTGCCTAGAAATGTGGCTTGTCTTTAAGCCACTGGCCTCTCTGGTGACGTTGTTCAGTCAGGGGTGAAATAATTGCTACACAGACAGCCGTATAGGCCAACTCTGCTTTACAGGCACACTGTGGATTAGCAGAGCGTTACACAGTTCACAGTTCAGGGGCATAACTCTCCCTGGCAGTCTGGATGGCTTTATGGGCCATTAGACAGATCCTGTAATCAATACACACACCATGCTCACACAGCCCTATCATTACACAAACACTGGACACTTTACATTACTCTTCCCAAACCAGGAGTCCTGCCTCCTCACCAGCTGTTGTCTGTGTGGAGGTGGCAATCAGGTTCTGTTTGGGCCTCCTCTGGCCATATGTTTTTCTAATTGCTACCATGGACCACAAAATATGCTAGAATGGGTTACCATGGACCACAACATAGCTGGAATGAGTTACCATGGACCACAACATAGCTAGAATGGGTTACCATGGACCACAACATAGCTAGAATGGGTTACCATGGACCACAACATAGCTGGAATGAGTTACCATGGACCACAACATAGCTAGAATGAGTTACCATGGACCACAACATAGCTAGAATGGGTTACCATGGACCACAACATAGCTAGAATGGGTTACCATGGACCACAACATAGCTGGAATGAGTTACCATGGACCACAACATAGCTAGAATGGGTTACCATGGACCACAACATAGCTAGAATGGGTTACCATGGACCACAACATAGCTAGAATGAGTTACCATGGACCACAACATAGCTAGAATGGGTTACCATGGACCACAACATAGCTAGAATGGGTTACCATGGACCACAACATAGCTAGAATGGGTTACCATGGACCACAACATAGCTAGAATGGGTTACCATGGACCACAACATAGCTAGAATGGGTTACCATGGACCACAACATAGCTGGAATGAGTTACCATGGACCACAACATAGCTAGAATGAGTTACCATGGACCACAACATAGCTAGAATGGGTTACCATGGACCACAACATAGCTAGAATGGGTTACCATGGACCACAACATAGCTGGAATGAGTTACCATGGACCACAACATAGCTAGAATGGGTTACCATGGACCACAACATAGCTAGAATGGGTTACCATGGACCACAACATAGCTAGAATGAGTTACCATGGACCACAACATAGCTAGAATGGGTTACCATGGACCACAACATAGCTAGAATGGGTTACCATGGACCACAACATAGCTAGAATGGGTTACCATGGACCACAACATAGCTAGAATGGGTTACCATGGACCACAACATAGCTAGAATGGGTTACCATGGACCACAACATAGCTAGAATGAGTTACCGCACTGTCTCTCCATATAGTTGTTTTTCTGTGGATGAGGAGGTGAAATGGTTGTTTTTCTGTTTACACATTGGTTTTGGTTGGTGATGTAGGGCCACTAGAGAGGGGAGTAGAGCGCTGCTACACTGCTCCAGCCATAGGAAGTCTGGCCAGTGTAATACATTCTTCAATTACATTTAGCTGTTTCTGTTTCTTTGTGTGTGATGGAACTGGTGTCATGATGCAGAGAGTGGATCTGTCAGAAATCTCTTAACTGGAGAGTGTAGAGAACTGCTTTTTTATTGATTTATTTAACCCTTATTTTACCAGGTAAGTTGACTGAGAACACATATTCATTTACATACATAACACCAAACAAAAAACAATCCCCACCTCTGCATCCCCCCAACACACTATCAGAGTTTATTGTGAAATAAACACAAATTACTTATTTGAAATTCGTGACACCACGTGGTTTTCAGATTCATAACGCATTCGTGTCCAGTACACAATTTCTTCAACACAAATTCCAATTTGTTGTGGCTAAAGTTAGCTAGGTGACTAATGTTAGCTATGTTGTGGTCCATGGTAACTAATTCTAGCTAGGCTAGGGATTAAGGTTAGGGGTAGGGGTTACGGTAAGGGTTAGAGTTAGGTAACATGCTAGCTAAATAGTTAAAGGGTTTTAAGGTTACGGTTAGCTAACATGCTAAGTAGTTAAAAACTAGTAAGTAGTCTCAAAGTCGTCTATCATGTCATTTGAACACACACCATTTGGGTTGCTAGACCTTTGCGTTATACGCCTACCCATCCTCCCCGACAAACCTTCCTATTGTTTCTGTCTTAAGTAACCTAATGTCTTTATCTGGGATTGAAATGCAATGTATACAAAATTGTGTGGTGACTTTTTTCATGTGTCTGTCACGAATTTCACATAAGTAACTTTGATCTATTTCCCAATAATTTGTGATAGTGGGTTACGTCCCCATAGCCTTACACTCTCCTGCACGCCACAGTTTAGTCAGAGCAACACATAGCCAATCATATATCATGCTCCCTCCGGCTCCATGGCCGTATGGAAACTGTTGTGATGTTATCCCCAGGAGAATGGAGTTTGTGGGTTTTGGTGACCACAACGTCTCGCATTCTTAAGTTACACATACTGTAGTGGGCACACACCCCTAGATATCCCCCAGTACATTGCTCATTATAGGCTGAAGGAGGGAGCCTGTGGGGTGCGGCGAAGAGACATAGTGTGGGTAAAGGTAACGTACACAATGTCATGGGTCAACCTCAGGTTAACTAAACCCCCCAGCCAACTTGATGTGGTTGGAGAGAGAGTGAATGCCCTAACTACTGTATTAGGTTGAAAAACTGCACTGTGACAGAAAAATTTAAAAAATATGAAAAGGGCACCTCCATTTTCTAAAAGATTACCCCTTAAGGATTTACCATAAAGGGAAAAGAGCACAAAGTACCACAGAACTACCACAAAGGACCAGTCATCAGTCAGTCCTGAGCTGAGCTCCCTCACTTCTGCTGGTAATGATTAGGCTGCTAGATAGTGGTGGGTGAGAGGGATGATTCATAACTTCTGTTTTTGGATGATATACAGTGGGGGGAAAAAGTATTTGATCCCCTGCTGATTTGTACGTTTGCCCACTTACAAAGAAATGATCAGTCTATAATTTTAATGGTAGGTTTATATGAACTGTGAGAGACAGAATAACAACCAAAAATGTTATAAAATGATTTGCATTTTAATAAGGGAAATATGTATTTGACCCCTCTGCAAAACATGACTTAGTACTTGGTGGCAAAACCCTTGTTGGCAATCACAGAGGTCAGACGTTTCTTGTAGTTGGCCACCAGGTTTGCACACATCTGAGGAGGGATTTTGTCCCACTCGTCTATGCAGATCTTCTCCAAGTCATTAAGGTTTCGAGGCTGACGTTTGGCAACTCGAACCTTCAGCTCCCTCCACAGATTTTCTATGGGATTAAGGTCTGGAGACTGGCTAGGCCACTCCAGGACCTTAATGTGCTTCTTCTTGAGCTACTCCTTTGTTGCCTTGGCCGTGTGTTTTGGGTCATTGTCATGCTGGAATACCCATCCACGACCCATTTTCAATGACCTGGATGAGGGAAGGAGGTTCTCACCCAAGATTTGACAGTACATGGCCCCGTCAAATGATGCGGTGAAGTTGTCCTGTCCCCTTAGCAGAAAACACACCCAAAGCATAATGTTTCCACCTCCATGTTTGACGGTGGAGATGGTGTTCTTGGGGTCATAGGCAGCATTCCTCCTCCTCCAAACACGGCGAGTTGAGTTGATGCCAAAGAGCTCCATTTTGGTCTCATCTGACCACAACACTTTCACCAGTTGTCCTCTGAATCATTCAGATGTTCATTGGCAAACTTGAGACGGGCATGTATATGTATTCTTGAGCAGGGGGACCTTGCGGGCGCTGCAGGATTTCAGTCCTTCACGGCGTAGTGTGTTACCAATTGTTTTCTTGGTGACTATGGTCCCAGCTGCCTTGAGATCATTGACAAGATCCTCCCGTGTAGTTCTGGGCTGATTCCTCACCATTCTCATGATCATTGCAACCCCACGAGGTGAGATCTTGCATGGAGCCCCAGGCCGAGGGATATTGACAGTTCTTTTGTGTTTCTTCCATTTGCGAATAATCGCATCAAATGTTGTCACCTTCTCACCAAGCTGCTTGGCGATGGTCTTGTAGCCCATTCCAGCCTTGTGTAGGTCTACAATCTTGTCCCTGACATCCTTGGAGAGCTCTTTGGTCTTGGCCATGGTGGAGAGTTTGGAATCTGATTGATTGATTGCTTCTGTGGACATGTGTCTTTTTTACAGGTTACAAGCTGCGGTTAGGAGCACTCCCTTTAAGAGTGTGCTCCTAATCGCAGCTCGTTACCTGTATAAAAGACACCTGGGAGCCAGAAATCTTTCTGATTGAGAGGGGGTCAAATACTTATTTCCCTCATTAAAATGCAAATCAATTTATAACATTTTTGACATGCGTTTTTCTGGATATTTTTGTTGTTATTCTGTCTCTCGCTGTTCAAATAAACCTACCATTAAAATTATAGACTGATCCTTTCTTTATCAGTGGGCAAACATACAAAATCAGCAGGGGATCACATACTTTGTCTCCCCACTGTATTGGGCAATGGACAGTGACAATCTCTGAAATATAGCCCTTTGATCTTCTTCTTAAGGATGTTAAATGATGGTACTGAAATGTGCAAATGCTCACTTTTGAAAACAATATAACCTATGCTATTGAATAACATAAATCATCTGATCAATATCAGGGGTGCTAAAATACCAGTGTACCACAATTCTGCTGAGACAATTCTGCAGTGTTACATATTTGTTAGGAATCATTTTAGACATGCTTCTTTCCAGTTGTTGTAAAATATACTACAAGTGGCCATATATCTAGCCGATCCCAGAATCCATAACACTTAACCTATAAATGGCTTCTGTCCGATCTCTGGTTCTTACCCTTCAATAGAAACGATTTCACCTCCCAGAACCTGGCCTACCGTTTGATTCTTTTAAAATACATCCGTTCAGTAGCAAAATACAAGAGTCCTTTCCTTAGTCAGTCCAACGTTAAATAATGATGAAAATGTGCTTTAATAAAACCTCCTGGGAGCAGGTTTTTGTTGTAATGTAGAAGGTGAGAGAGTGTGGTAAAGTGAGGGCCATGTGTTAGTGTTATGACTTTTCTCTGATATCACACACATGGCTCAGTGTTCCAGAGTTTAGCATGTTTCCATTCTTAACTTTGAACAGAAATGTTTCCATATATTTTGAAAGGGCCCTTGGTGGTGAGCTCTTTAGTTATTTGTATTCTCTACAAAATTAGCCTGAATCCTAATTTGTTTAATGGCTCCCTGGCCCTAATGTTCTGAATGGCTCCCTGGCCCTAATGTTCTGAATGGCACATAATTTCCTCCAGCCTTAGATTGAGGGGTTCCCCAACATTATCACGATTCCGCTCTCATTATTTATAGCATTTTCAAAAAGCACCAATATCAAGTTAGCGGAGATAGTATTGTTGACCTGTGAGATACATTTGAGACATTTTTACATGTGTTTGAGTTTCAAATTTCATGGGCTGAGTGAGAGGATTGTAAAAGTTTGTGAGGTGGAGAGATGGGGCAAATCTTCAGCAAATAGTAATGGCCTGAAGACATGTACTCTGTTGGAAACGAGAGCCCGGCCCCATGCAGTGAATAGTAGGGCTGGGAATTGCTAGGGATATCACGATACGATATTATCACCATACTTAGGTGTTGATACAATATGTATTGCGATTCTCACAATTCTATATGATTCGATTCGATACTGCGCTTTTAAAAAAAAAGTTTCTATTTCACCTTTATTTAACCAGGTAGGCCAGTTGAGAACAAGTTCTCATTTACAACTGCGACCTGGTCAAGATAAAGCAAAGCAGTGCGACAAAAACAACAACACATAGTTACACATAAACAAACGTACAGTCAATAACACAATAGAATAACCTGTATACAGTGTGTGAAGTAAGGAGGTAAGGCATGAAGTAAGGAGGTAAGGCAATTAATAGGCCATAGTGGCAAAGTAATTACAATTGAGCAATTTATACTGGAGTGATATATGTGCAGATGAGGATGTGCAAATAGAAATACTGGTGTGCAAAAGAGCAGAAAAACCAAAACAAATATGGGGAGGAGGTAGGTAGTTGATTGAATGGGCTATTTACAGATGGGCTGTGTACAGCTCCAGCGATCGGTAAGCTGTTATGACAGCTGACGCTTAAAATTAGTGAGGGAGATAAGTCTCCAACTTCAGTGATTTTTGCAATTCGGTCCCGTCATTGGCAGCAGAGAACTGGAAGGAAAGGCAGCCAAACTAGGTGTTGGCTTTGGGGATGACCAGTGAAATATACCTGCTGGAGCGCGTGCTACGGGTGGGTGTTGCTATGGTGACCAGTGAGCTTTACCTAGCAAAGACTTATAGATGACCTGGATCCAGTGCGTTTGGTGACGAATATGTTGCGAGGACCAGCCAACGAGAGCATACAGGTCGCAGTGGTGGGTAGTATATGGGGCTTTAGTAACAAAACGGATGCCACTGTGATAGACTGCATCCAATTTGCTGAGTAGAGTGTTGGAGGCTATTTTGTAAATGACATCGCCGAAGTCAAGGATCGGTAGGATAGTCAGTTTTACGAGGGTATGTTTAGCAGCATGAGTGAAGGATGCTTTGTTGCGAAATAGGAAGCCGATTCTAGATATAATTTTGGAATGGAGATGTTTAATGTGAGTCTGGAAGGAGAGTTTACAGTCTAACCAGACACCTAGGTATTTATAGTTGTCCACATATTGTAAGTCAGAACCGTCCAGAGTAGTGATGCTAGTCGGGTGGGCGGGTGTAGGCAGCGATCGGTTGAAGAGCATGCATTTAGATTTACTAGCATTAAGAGCAGTTGGAGGCCGCGGAAGGAGTGTTGTATGGCATTGAAGCTCGTTTGGAGCTTTGTTAACACAGTGTCCAGAGAAGGAAGAAGGACCAGATGTATACAGAATGGTGTTGTCTGCGTAGAGGTGGATCAAAGAATCACCCGCAGCAAGAGCGACATCATTGAAATATACAGAGAAAAGAGACTGCCCGAGAATTGAAACCTGTGGCAAACCCATAGAGACTGCTAGAGGTCCGGACAACAGGCCCTCCGATTTGACACACTGAACTCTGTCTGAGAAGTAGTTGGTGAACCAGGCGAGGCAGTCTTTAGAGAAACCAAGGCTGTTGAGTCTGCCAATAAGAATATAGTGATTTTACTGAGATTTGATCTTCCAAACATATTGTTGCAGAGGGACAAGAGAGAGCCATAAGAAAAAGAGATTTGATCAGTCATGGGAATAATAGTGCTAAAACATGTTGTCTCACAATTTAAAAAGAAGATGGAGAACAACTTATAAAAGGAAGAATACTGGAGTTTTGGCGAAGGTACAGCTGTCTAGCCCAAAAATTATATTACGATACTGACAAATTATATTGTGATATATTGTCAAAAATTATATCCCGATATGTAACTGTATCGATTTTTTTCTCCCATCACTAGTGGATAGGGGCTGCTGCCTAACTCAGGCTTCTCTCCGTCCCACACAGGGCCTTAATAGGTAACTCAGGCCTGCTGTGCTGTGGGAACTATGAATGCTATTTACCCTTATAAAGGTCCTATCTTATTTTAATATACACAATTTACCACTAAATCAATCAAGAACTCATACAATACAATATCTTCAAATACTGTATATGCCTGCTTTATTAGAATGGTTTTTATGGTCTGTTTTACAGGATTACTTTGGCCACAGAGTGAATGTTGTTTGGAAATTAGGGATTCTGCAGTAGACCTCAGCTGTCATGGATTTGTTCAGGACTGTTATCTCCCTAACATCCCTCCCTCTCCCTTCCTTAAAACTGCCCTCAAATAACTTGATTTTAAGGACAGAACTTGGACTGGAGATTGGTTTTAAGGACAGAACTTGGACTGGAGATTGGTTTTAAGGACAGAACTTGGACTGGAGATTGATTTTAAGGACAGAACTTGGACTGGAGATTGGTTTTAAGGACAGAACTTGGACTGGAGATTGGTTTTACGGAACTTGAACTGAATTTCACATTCATACAGTTACATTTTTTTAATATATATTTTTGAACATGCTTGAACATGTTTGAACTGAGCTCACAAAGTATAGCTGTGATTAATGGACAGTATCTGCTTGCATGGAGACTTGGAGTATATGCTTCCATTGAATGACCAGGTCCAGTAATGCCCACGTTTATGCACTTTTCAGATGACTGGCTCTGGAATCTGTCTCTTTAAATTGCTCATTCAGTCTCAGTCATAATTAAGCACAACAATGACCCTGCCAGGAATATGTTTCCTAACTTCTGTTAGTGTTTCAAAGAAAATTAGTATTTATTATTATTCCCCAATGCAATAATAAAACCACATATTTGTGAAATAGATGGAATGTGAGGCAATTAGTTTTAATGATGTGCGAGAAAAATCTGCACGACAGCAATTACCGCGACAAAGTGTTCAACAGCCAGGTAGGCAGGCATGCCAGCCCCATGCAGCAGGACAGACCAAGGGAAGAGAGATAGACAGTGACACTGCAGCAGCCAGGCTTGTGTGGAGCTCTAGTAAGAGTCAAAAGGGCCAGGGTCAGTGCCCACTGCCCAGCCAAGCCCATTGTCAATTCATGGAATGCATGTTTGGTGCCACATTGTGTCACTTTAATGACTGCTGTTGGGCGACAGAGCTGAAGAAGGTCATGTATTCAAGGTCACATACACAGACTGTGATGTATACCAACCGTACAATTAGGCAATTTTCTAGGCCAGTTACACAAATTGATAAATTAGTATACATATTTGTTCCAAATCAGATGGCACGGTGTCAGTGGGTGTGGTGGTTGGGAGGGGTGGAATGGGAAGGGGGGGGGGTCGCTCATTTACTGAACTCTCCCTCATATGTCAACCGACTCTTTGGACTGTTTGATCCTCAGTCTTCCTCAAACCCTTGTAATCTTTGTGGTTGAACAGACTCTAGACAAGACGGTGGCAACAGGCCAGCCTCAAGTCTGGTTAGTGGATGATATATTTAACTCTTTGCCAAATAGAGACAAAGCATTTCTTATTTTATCCCATAGTGTACTAGAAAACTCAGATCACATACCAAGTTACATTTCCCTGACTGAATGTGTAGTATACTTCATCAGAAAGGGCTGGATTTTCCCCAAAGCAGTTCAAACTAATGCTCTAGCAAATGTGTGGGTTTAAATAGAATAGACTTCGCCATAAACCACAGGAATATGGTCAAGGACTATAATTTAATTCCCAATTTCTTCCCTTTTGTCATCATGTTGCGATGATTGACTGTTTGTATTGCATACTCTCTCAATTAGCATACATCATGTTGTGATGATTGACTGTTTGTATTGCATACTCTCTCAATTAGCATACATCATGTTGTGATGATTGACTGTTTGTATTGCATACTCTCTCAATTAGCATACATCATGTTGTGATGATTGACTGTTTGTATTGCATACATCATGTTGTGAGAAAGTTGTGCTGATTCAAAACCATGTGGTGCTAGTTTCATGGCAGTTTTAGGTATATTGTTCGGATACAATTAGAGAGAACAAAAGACTGAAGCCAAGCTGTGAGCAATAAGGCCTGAAGGGGTGTGGTATATGGCCAATATACCACGGCTTAGTGCTGTTCTTAGTCACAACACAATGCTGAGTGCCTGCATACAGCCCTTAGCTGTGGTATATTAGCCATTAACCACAAACCCGCGAGGTGCCTTATTGCTATTATAAACTGGTAACCAACATAATTAGGACAGTAAAAATAAATGTTTTGTCATACCCGTGGTATATGGTCTGATATACCACGGCTGTCACCCAATCAGCATTCAGAGCTCGAACCACCCAGTTCATAAAGTAGAATAATCATGTTCCTTGGTGTGGCAGCCAAGGACTCGGTCATCCTCATGCCATAGAGGACACCTAGCAGGTCCATTCTTCTCTCACACCAGACAAACTGGACCCCATGTCTGAATGGCATCATATTGCTAAAACAGGAAGCCTACAGCAGCTAGACCATGCAGCCAGTGGGGCCCTTAGCTACCAGCTCTCCTCACAGTGCCAAAAGCTGTGGAAGCTTTCCTGCCTGCGATTTGTCAGTGGCACAGCATCTGTGTCAATAGCATTCCACCACTGTTGACAGAGCACTGCAGTTTGCTTTAGCCACCAGAGAGTAGCAACCTGATTTAGTGTTTGAGAACAATGTCATCAATTCTGCAGTGCTATCCAGTACATACATTTGTGTCACAAGATGGAAAGGATGTTTGCTTTGAATCGCATGCCACAGGTCTAAGAATAGTGTTCAAGTAGCCAGAGTGAAGTGCAGGGAGGGCCCAGATTTGGACATGTGCAGATTGTTTTGCCATAACCATGAAATTACCTCAACACTTGCTGTATTTGCAGACAATTGATCAATATTGTTTATACATCAATCTTTGACCAGACCAGGAAAACACGTCCCCTCAGATATAGTAATATCTGCACAAGTCATAGCATATATGAAGTGTGAGGCATTTACAGACAGATTCCAGTTAGGCTCCAAGCCGGTCGGTGGAATCTAGTTTCGCATTCACAATTTTGTGCTCTTTTAATTACCTTTTTAAGCAGTGTGTCTTTATAACTGTAACAGCACACATTAGATTTGGAATCAGTGACCAAAGGAATTTCTAGGAAAACTGCTGATCATTGGAGCACCAGCAGCATTAAGCACAGCCAAGGAGCTGAAGTGACTCTTACCTTTTTGAGAAATGTGTTAAATGTAAGAGATCCCATACATTTAGACTTAACAGGGCTGTCTTGGGCTCAGGTGAAATTGAACATGACATTCCCTCCAGGCTTTGTACTATAAGGAAACCAGAGTAAAAGCAACGGCATGGATACACAACTAATTGGCCCTTGATTGAATCACTTAAAGTAAAGCCGGCTAGTGCTGAGATAATGTAGGCCATGTCTGGAGATGCTCTTTTATGTGAAAGGCCACATGTTCTAACATGACACCATTAAAGATCTGCCTCCGTCTCTCTCTCTGCCCCCTGCAGCCGACTGCCAGCCCCCCTGCCAGAACCGCGGCTCTTGCAGCAGGCCCCACACCTGTGTGTGCCGCTCTGGGTTCCAGGGGGCCCGCTGCGAGGAGGCTGCCCCAGAGCAGGTGTACATCCACACCGGAGGGTCCCTGAGGCGCATCCAGTCAGGCACCAACCCCTTCCAGAGGGAGCAGCCCAGGAGGAAACCCACAGAGAGGCAGGCCATAGACAATCCCAGCCCTAGGGTTCAGACCCCCAGACCTGAGACCACCAGACAGTCTCTCCAGCCTGTGTAAGTCCATCATTGCACTGCACCTCCTTCCTGATGGAGTATTTAGACATTTATAAATGGTTACTCACTGACCTTATTTATCTCTGTTTAGCTGGAGGAACAATGTGTTTTCCCAACACAAGCTACACTCTTAGAAAAAGGATTCCAAAGGGTTCTTCGGTTGTCCCCATAGGAGAACCCTTTTGGGTTCCATGTAGAACTCTCTTTGGAAAGGGTTCTACATGGAACCAAAAGGGTTCTACCTGGAACCAAAAAAGGTTGTTCAAAGGGTTCTCCTATGGGGACAGCCAAATAACCCTTTTAAATCAAATAAAATACAATTTGTGCCGAATGCAACAGGTTGTAATGATGGGGCGGTGAGTCGGAAGCAGGTGAAACATTTTAATAAAACAACAAAACGACACTAACTTAAGGCAGACCGCCGATACACAAGAACAATACCAACTGGTGAGTTAACATGGGAGAGTGACATATAAAGGGGAGGAAATTATGAAGTTAATGGAGTCCAGGTGTGAATCATAATGATTAACAGGTGTGCGTAATGATGAATCCCAGGACCGGTGGTTAGTACTCTGGCGACGTCGTACCCCGGAGGGGAGGAGCAAGAGCAGACGTGACACAGGTGTAATCCTTACCATGAAATGGTTACTTTACGAGCTCTAAACGAACAATGCATAGTTTATTTTTTAGTTGATTTATTTCACCTTTATTTAACCAGGTAGGCCAGTTGAGAACAAGTTCTCATTTACAACTGCGACCTGGCCAAGATAAAGCAAAGCAGTGTGACAAAAACAACAACACAGAGTTACACATGAGATAGACAAATGTACAGCCAATAACACAATAGAAAAATCTATACACAGTGTGTGCAAATGTAGTAAGATTAGGGAGGTAAGGCAATAAATAGGCCATAGTGGCGAAATAATTAGAATTTAGCATTAACACTGGAGTGATAGATGTGCAGATGATGATGTGCAAGTAGAGATACTGGGGTGCAAAAGAGCAAAACAATTTACAATATGGGGATGAGGTAGTTGGGTGGGCTATTTACAGATGGGCTGTGATCGGTAAGCTACTCTGACAGCTGATGCTTATAGTTAGTGAGGCAGATAAGTCTCCAGCTTCAGTGACTTGTGCAATTCGTTCCAGTCATTGGCAGCAGAGAACTGTAAGGAAAGGCGGCCAAAGAGGTGTTGGCTTTGGGGACGACCAGTGAAATATACCTGCTGGAGCTCATGCTATGGGTGGGTGTTGCTATGGTGACCAGTGAGCTGAGATAAGGCGGGGCTTTACCTTGCAAAGACTTATATATGACCTGGAGTCAGTTGTAAAAAGTAAGTAATAAAAATGGGCTAAATAAACTAAAGGAAAAATAGTAAGACAATAAAAATAACAGCAATGATAACGAGGATATATACTGTAGAAGGGTTACCGGCACTGAGTCAATGTGCATGTAGGTAGGGGTAAAGGGACTATGCATAGATAAACAGAGAGTAGCAGCAGCGTGTGTGAAGGAATGTGTGTGGCGTCAATATGCGTGTGTGTGTGTGTCAGTGTGTGTGTTGGAGTGTCAATGTAGTATGTGTGAGTGTGTGGTTAGAGTCCGGTGAGTGTACATGGAGCCTGTGCAAGAGAGTCAGTGCAACAAATAATAATACAGTTGAAGTCGGAAGTTTACATACACTTAGGTTGGAGTCATTAAAACTTGTTTTTCAACCACTCCACAAATTTCTTGTTAACAAACTATAGTTTTGGCAAGTCGGTTAGGAAATCTACTTTGTGCATGACACAAGTAATTTTTCCAACAATTGTTTACAGACAGATTATTTCACTTATAATTCACTGTGTCACAATTCCAGTGGGTCAGAAGTTTACATACACTAAGTTGACTGTGCCTTTAAACAGCTTGGAAAATTCACGAAAATGATGTCATGGCTTTAGATGCTTCAGATAGGCTAATTTTCATAATTTCAGTCAATTGGAGGTGTACCTGTGGATGTATTTCAAGGCCAACCTTCAAACTCAGTGCCTATTTGCTTGACATTATGGGAAAATCAAAAGAAATCAGCCAAGACCTCAGAAACAAAATTGTAGACCTCCACAAGTCTGGTTCATCCTTGGGAGCAATTTCCAAATGCCTGAAGGTACCACTTTCATCTCTACAAACAATAGTACGCAAGTATAAACACCATGGGACCACACAGCCGTCATACCGCTGAGGAAGGAGACGCGTTCTGTCTCCTAGAGATGAACGTACTTTGGTGCGAAAAGTGCAAATCAATCCCAGAACAACAGCAAAGGACCTTGTGAAGATGCTGGAGGAAACCGGTACAAAAGTATCTATATCCACAGTAAAACAAGTCCTATATCGACATAACCTGAAGGGCCGCTCAGCAAGGATGAAGGCACTGCTCCAAAACCGCCATAAAAAGGCCAGACTACGGTTTGCAACTGCACATGGGGACAAAGCTTGTACTTTTTGGAGAAATGTCCTCTGGTCTGATGAAACAAAATAGAACTGTTTAGCCATAATGACCATCGTTATGTTTGGAGGAAAAGGGGTAGGCTTGCAAGCCGAAGAACACCATCCCAACCGTGAAGCACGGGGGTGGCAGCATCATGTTGTGGGGGTGCTTTGCTGCAGGAGGGACTGGTGCACTTCACAAAATAGATGGCATCATAGGGGGCAAAATTATGTGGATATATTGAAACAACATCTCAATACATCAGTCAGGAAGTTAAAGCTTGGTCGCAAATGCGTCTTCCAAATGGACAATGACCTCAAGCATACTTCCAAAGTTGTGGCAAAATGGCTTAAGGACAACAAAGTCAAGGTATTGGAGTGGCCATCACAAAGCCCTGACCTCAATCCTATAGAAAATTTGTGGGCAGAACTGAAAAAGTGTGTGCGAGCAAGGAGGCCTACAGGAGGAATGGGACAAAATTCACCCAACTTATTGTGGGAAGCTTGTGGAAGGCTACCCGAAACGTTTGACCCAAGTTAAACAATTTAAAGGCAATGCTACTAAATACTAATTGAGTGTATGTAAACTTCTGACCCACTGGGAATGTGATGAAAGAAATAAAAGCTGAAATAAATAATTCGTTCTACTAATATTCTGACATTTCACATTCTTAAAATAAAGTGGTGATCCTAACTGACCTAAGATGTATGTAAACTTCTGACAAACTGTAGATAAGAATAAAGTAAAGGGGTCAATGTAAATAGTCTGGGTAGCCATTTGATTAACTGATCAGTAGTCTTATGGCTTGGGGGTAGAAGCTGTTAAGGAGCCTTTTGGTCCATGACTTGGCACTCTGGTACCGCTTGCCGTGCAATAGCAGAGAGAACAGTCTATGACTTGGGTGGCTGGGGTCAATGACAATTTTTAGGGCATTCCTGACACCGTCTGGTATATAGGTCCTGGATGGTAGGGAGCTAGCAACACTGATGTACTGGGCCGTACGCACTACCCTTTGTAGCGCCTTGCGGTCAGATGCCGAGCAGTTGCCATACCAAGCGGAAAGTCAGGATGCTTTCGATGGTGCAGCTGTAGAACTTTTTGTGGAACTGAGGACCCATGCCAAATCTTTTCAGCCTCCTGAGGGGGGAATAGGCGTTGTCGTGCCCCCCTTACGACTGTGTTAGTGTGTTTGGACCATGATAGGTCCATAGTGATGTGGAAACCAAGGAACTTGACGCTCTCAACCTTCACCACTACAGCCCAGTCGATGAGAATGGGGCATGCTTGGCGCTCCTTTTCCTGTAGTCCACGATCAAATCAAATCAAATTTATTTATATAGCCCTTCGTATATCAGCTGAAATCTCAAAGTGCTGTACAGAAACCCAGCCTAAAACCCCAAACAGCAAGCAAAGCATGTGAAAGAAGCACGGTGGCTAGGAAAAACTCCCTAGGAAAAACTCCCTAGAAAGGCCAAAAACCTAGGAAGAAACCTAGAGAGGAACCAGGCTATGAGGGGTGGCCAGTCTTCTTCTGGCTGTGCCGGGTGGATATTATAACAGAACATGGTCAAGTTGCTAAAATGTTCATAAATGACCAGCATGGTCAAATAATAATAATCATAGTAGTTGTCGAGGGTGCAACAAGCACGTCCGGTGAACAGGTCAGGGTTCCGTAGCCGCAGGCAGAACAGTTGAAACTGGAGCAGCAGCATGGCCAGGTGGACTGGGGACAGCAAGGAATCATTATGCCAGGTAGTCCCGAGGCATGGTCCTAGGGCTCAGGTCCTCCGAGAGAAAGAAAGAAAGAGAGAAAGAGAGAATTAGAGAGAGCATATTTAAATTCACACAGGACACCGGATAAGACAAGAGAATACTCCAGATGTAACAGACTGACCCTAGCCCCCCGACACATAAACTACTGCAGCATAAATACTGGAGGCTGAGACAGGAGGGATCAGAAGACACAGAAGATCAGCTCCTTTGTCTTGCTCACGTTGAGGGAGAGGTTGTTGTTCTGGCACCACACTGGCAGGTCTCTGACCTCCTCCCTATAGGCTGTCTCGTCGTCAGTGATCAGGCCTATCACCGTTGTGTTGTCGGCAAACTTAATAATGGTGTTGGAGTCGTGCGTGGCCATGCAGTCATGGTTGAACAGGGTGTACAGGAGGGGATTAAGCACGCACCCCTGAGGAGCCCCCGTGTTGAGAGTCAGTGTGGAAGAGGAAGTCCATTATCCAGTTGCAGAGGGAGGTGGTCATTCCCAGGGTCCTTAGCTTAGTGATGAGCTTGGAGGTCACTATGGCGTAGTCAATGAACAGCATTCTCACATAGGCGTTCCTACGGGGCAGTAGTCATTTAGGCAGATTACCTTGGCTTTCTTGGTCACAGGGACTATGGTGGTCTGAATGGATTTAGAATTGATTTGATTTAGCCCGTCTGGTAGGCTGGCGTCACTGGGCAGCTCACGGCTGGGTTTCTATTTGTAATCCGTAATGGTTTACAAGCTCTGCCACATCCGACGAGCATCAGAGCCGCTGTAGTAGAATTCGATCTTAGTCCTGTATTGACGCTTTGCCTGTTAAATGGTTTGTCATAGGGCATAGCGGGATTTCTTTTAAGAGTCCATATTAGTGTCCCGCTCCTTGAAAGCGGCAGCTATAGCCTTTTTTCTCAGTGCGGATGTTGCCTATAATCCATGGCTTCTCGTTGGGATATGTACGTATGGTCACTGTGGGGACGATGTTGTCGATGCACTTATTAATGAAGCCGGTGACTGATGTGGTATGCTCCTCAATGCAATTGGATGAATCCCGGAACATATTTCAGTCTGTGCTAGCAAAACAGTCCTCTAGCTTAGCATCCGCTTCCATATTGAGCATGTTGCTGGTACTTCCTGTTTGAGTTTTTGCTTGTAAGCAGGAATCAGGAGGATGGAGTTATGGTCAGATTTGCTAAATGGAGGGTGAGGGAGAGCTTTGTACGCGTCTCTGTGTGTGGAGTAAAGGCGATCTAGAGGTTTTTCCCCTAGTTGCACAGGTGACATGCTGGTAGAAATGAAGTAAAACGGATTTCAGTTTTCATGCATTAAAGTCCCCGGCCACTAGGAGCGCTGCCTCTGGATGAGCATTTTCTTGTTTTCTTATGGCCTTTTACAGCTCGTTGAGTGTGTTCTTAGTGCCAGCATCGCTATGAAGAATATACAGTCGTGGCCAAAAGTTTTGAGAATGACACAAATATTAATTTTCACAAAGTCTGCTGCTTCAGTTTGTATGATGGCAATTTGCATATACTCCAGAATGTTATGAAGAGTGATCAGATGAATTGAAATGAATTGCAAAGTCCCTCTTTGCCATGCAAATGAACTGAATCCCCCAAAAAACATTTCCACTGCATTTCAGCCCTGCCACAAAAGGACCAGCTGACATCATGTCAGTGATTCTCTTGTTAACACAGGTGTGAGTGTTGACGAAGATAAGGCTGGAGATCACTGTCATGCTGATTGAGTTCGAATAACAGACTGGAAGCTTCAAAAGGAGGGTGATGCTTGGAATCATTGTTCTTCCTCTGTCAAACATGGTTACCTGCAAGGAAACATGTGCCGTCATCATTGCTTTGTACAAAAAGTGCTTCACAGGCAAGGATATTGCTGCCAGTAAGATTGCACCTAAATCAACCATTTATTGGATCATCAAGAATTTCAAGGAGGGCGGTTCAATTGTTGTGAAGAAGGCTTCAGGACACCCAAGAAAGTCCAGCAAGCACCAGGACCGTCTCCTAAAGTTGATTCAGCTGCGGGAGCGGGGCACCACCAGTACAGAGCTTGGCAGCAGGCAGGTGTGAGTGCATCTGCACGTACAGTGAGGCGAAGACTTTTGGAGGATGGCCTGGTGTCAAGAAGGGCAGCAAAGAAGTCACCTCTCTCCAGGAAAAACATCAGGGACAGACTGATATTCTGCAAAAGGTACAGGGATTGGACTGCTGAGGACTGGGGTAAAGTCATTTTCTCTGATGAATCCCCTTTCCGATTATTTGGGGCATCCGGAAAAAAACTTGTCCGGAGAAGACAAGGTGAGCGCTACCATCAGTCCTGTGTCATGCCAACAGTAAAGCATCCTGAGATCATTCATGTGTGGGGTTGCTTCTCAGCTAAGAGAGTGGACTCACTAACAATTTTGCCTAAGAACACAGCCATGTATAAAGAATGGTACCAACACATCCTCCGAGAGCAACTTCTCCCAACCATCCAGGAACAGTTTGTTGATGAACAATGCCTTTTCCAGCATGATGGAGCACCTTGCTATAAGGCAAGTGATAACTAAGTGGCTCGGGGAACAAAACATCGATATTTTGGGTCCATGGCCAGAAAACTCCCCAGACCTTAATCCCATTGAGAACTTGTGGTCAATCCTCAAGAGGCGGGTGGACAAACAAAAACCCACAAATTCTGACAAACTCCAAGCATTGATTATGCAAGAATGGGCTGCCATCAGTCAGGATGTGGCCCAGAAGTTAATTGACAGCATGCCAGGGCGGATTGCAGAGGTCTTGAAAAGAAGGGTCAACACTGCAAATATTGACTCTTTGCATCAACTTCATGTAATTGTCAATAAAAGCCTTTGACACTTATGAAATGCTTGTAATTATACTTCAGTATTCCATAGTAACATCTGACAAAAATATCTAAAGACACTGAAGCAGCAAACTTTGTGGGAATTAATATTTGTGTCATTCTCAAAACTTTTGGTCACGACTGTAGATGAAAACTCTTGGTAAATACTATGGTCTACAGCTTATCATGAGGTACATTATTCAAAATCAGGTGAGCAAAACCTTGAGACATCCTTAATATTAGCGATCGCGCACCAGCTGTTATTAATAAAGAGACAGAGATCTTACCAGAGGCTGCTGTTCTGCCTAGTAGATGCACGGAAAACCCAGCTAACTATATTATCTATGCCCTTGTTTAGCCACGACTCAGTGAAACATAGGATAGTCTCGAACGGAGCTCATTCAGTTTATTCTCCAGTGATTACACATTTGCCAATAGAACGGAGGGTAGAAGTGGATTATCCACTCACCTACTCAGTCTCAACAGGCATCCGGCTCGCCAACCCCTGTAACCCCCATCTCCTCTTCATACGAATGACTGGGATTTGGGCCTGGTCCAGGAGGAGCAGTATATATCCTTCGCGTCCGACTCATTAAAGAAAAATACCTTGTCCAGTTCGAGGTGAGTAAATGCTGTTCTGATGTCCAGAAGGAATTTTCAGTCATAGGAAACTTTTTCGAAAACATTATGTACAAGAAAAGTTAAAAACAGTGCAAACACACAAAATAGCACAATTGCTCAGCAGCCCATAAATCGGTGGTCATCCCGTTCGGCACCATTCTGTGGTTCTAGATAGAAATGTAAATTATCTTTCAATTGTTTGTGTTCAACATACTTCATGCTGTCACGTCCTGACCAGTAAAAGGGGTTATTTGTCATTGAAGTTTGGTCAGGGCGTGGCAGGGGGTGTTTGTTTTGTGTGTTTCGGTGTTTTTGGGTTTAGGTTCTACGTTATCTATTTCTATGTTTATGTCTAGTTTTCTATTTCTATGTTGGGGTTTTTGGCAATGACCTCCAATTAGAGGCAGCTGGTTGTCGTCTCTAATTGGAGGCCATATTTAGTTGTGTTTGTTTCACTTGTGTTTTGTGGGTGGTTATTTTCTGTATAGCCTGGGAGCCTTATGGAACTTTTTTCGTCGTTTGTTTTTGTTTAAGTGTTTTCTTTATATAAATTAAGAAGATGAGCACTTTACCCGCTGCACCTTGGTCCAATCCTTACGACGCCCATGACACATGCTTCAAACATGCTTTAACAGGATAGGGGCTTTAAGAGAATAGGGGCTTTAAGAGAATAGGGGCTTTAACAGAATAGGGGCTTTAACAGGATAGGGGCTTTAAGAGAATAGGGGCTTTAAGAGAATAGGGGCTTTAAGAGAATAGGAGCTCAGTAAACACTGAATATGTAATACTGGGGTGGCAGGTAGCCTAGTGGTTAGAGCGTTGGGCCAGTAACCGAAAGGTTGCAAGATCAAATCCCCGAGCTAACAAGGTAAAAATCTGTAGTTCTGCCCCTGAACAAGGCAGTTAACCCACTGTTCCTAGGCCGTCATTGTAAGTAAGAATATTTTCTCAACTGACTTGCCTAGTTAAATAAAGGTTAAATAAAAAAAGAGGTTAGGGGCTTTAGGAGCTCAGTAAACACTGAATATGTAATACTGGACTTTTGCCCAAGATGCATACATTCTGGATTTTTAACACACTAAATAATGGGGTGACAGTCAAATATTCTTGGTTTCTATTCCAAGCAGACAGTGGGCCTTTGAAGTGTAATCAATACTGATGTTCTAGATCACTGACATCTGAGATTTGTTTATATTATTGTTGTTCAGAAGAGGATTTTAACCTCCGATGCCATTTATTTTGATCTATGTTGGCAGTCTGACATGTGGGCATGCCAACCCCGAGGCGTATTGAAATGTTTTTGGCCGGTGTCATGGCACACTGATATCCTTCTTCATTTGAACATGGAATTTGTCTCACAGTCAAACTTGGATTCAAGTGTTGATTCTGCGGTTTATTCTGATAAACGTTGCTCATATAAAAATGATTATTGCCTCTAAGCTCCTCATTTATAAAGTAAGAACACATCATATGTTTTACTCATCTAATGAAAATCAGCCTTATTCTGACAGGAGTAAGTAAAGGGAGTAGAAAGGCAATGTACTCTACCCACCACCATTAGTTACACTACAACAACAGTTACATAGACAATGTAATAAATGCTGTCATGAGAAGCAAGTGCAATGATATTCTCTGTGATATGTATGTACAACATACGGCATACAGAAGTTTTTTATTCTGGTTTGCATTATGGTTTGTGTTTGTTATTTGGTTGAATCAAACCAGATGAGCGGGTCCATATGTTAAGTGTTTAATACTTAATGCTTAATGCTGTGTAAAACCAGAGCTAAATAACCTAGCATGTCTTTCCTTCTTCACCATTGAAAAGAGCTGCTCCATGGCTGAAAAACCGTGAAGATCAACATGTAGAATGAAAGGAAACAACGTCTGATTGGCCAGATAGGAAAGTCACAGTAACGCTTGCCATTTGCTATGAATATATAAATCTGATTTGAATGAATAATGTATTTTCTTTGGGTTTGTGTAACACTATAAAAAATGACATTTATTCTATGACTCATTGGACTGGACTAACAATGACTACTGATGCACATAGCGTGACAACTGGTCAGACTAGGCCCTCTTATAGCACATTCAGCTACTCTCAGAAGACCATTAATCAAACCAGAGAATGGCATCAGACTTTTGGCTTCGACAGCAGTCTATTTTTGTCGGAATTACTCTGGAAATGATACTCAAGAGCATTTTTCTGCTCACAATATTGATTTTTTTCCTCCCTCCGCTGTTTGCTTAAGGACATTGTTAAGCCTGGAGGTCACTGCCAAATCTTCTGATTAAGGTTGTGTTATGGTTTGAACCGTATTTCTGACTGAGGGTGTTGAAAGGTGATGCTTGTTTGTGTCTATGACTGTTCAGGCAGATTTTTTGCTATGTATGGGATAGGTTTATCTTGTCAAATGCTTCTCTGCCTTGGATGAGAGCCCAATGGTTTTCTAATCCTCAGGCAGTTGTATAAAGTGCCATAATTAGTTTGAGCACTGAGGTCACCCTTCATTTTCAGCCAAAGTGTCATCTGGGTAATATCGTTCTCTGAAAACGCCGAAATTCTATTAGATTACAGTTGATGTTTATGGTCCAGTATGTTCTAATAGCGAGTGCCTTTTACGTAGTTATGTCACATCGTATTTCTGTGTTATGGAATTACTCTGGCAAAACCCCTCTGATGCCTGTAGTAGCTTGAAGTAACCCAAGGAAATGTTTTGGCAGATGTTTTCCTAAAACAGTTTCTCTTTTTTCACTTGCATTGTTTCTTAGTCACGATAAATCTTTAGTATGTAATCAATGCAAGGCGTGTGTCAGAAGTGCACAGTTGCTATGCATATGTTTGCTTTGATATTCATTTAGTGGACATATTTGTAGCCTGAGTCACAGATCTGGGACAAATAAGAGAGCAAATCTGCACATTTTACATTAGAAGAGGCAGACACCATTACTGAGTCACACAACCTGGCGATGTGTAGCGTGATCTCTCTTGTCTCTAATGGAGCTGACTAACACATCTCAGCAGGTGCTGTTAATCTGAAGATGAGCCATTTCCTATTCCACAACACAAGCCCGCTCAAATGAAAGCTTGTGGACGCGCTGGCAAACCCAGCAATTTAGAAAAAAAGGGGATTTGAAGACAGAAACAGGGCCAAACTATGAGAAGTTTTGAAAACAGTGTGTGTGGACATTTGGAAAATATTATTCATATAGCCCACTCGGAGTGTGGCAGCCCACATGAAAAAAATACTACAGTTTACTATAGAATACTACAGTACTTACTATAGAATTCTATAGTAAACTGTAATATACTGTAGAATACTATACTAAATACACACTATTATACCTCGAACATGTGTAGTACTTACTACAGAATGTTGTAGTACACTGTGGAATACTATAGTAAATACTACAGTATTATCCACTAAAAAAAACAACGTAGTAAATACCACAATAATGTCCGCAAAAACACTATAGTAAATACTACAGTATACTACAGTCCACAAAACACTAAAGTAAATACTACAGTATGCTACAATCCACAAAAACACTACATTAATTACTATAGTATATACTCTAGTTTTCTTTTACTAGAGTATTTATACTATAGTTAACTGTATTCTACAGTAAATACTATTGTATTCACTGTAGTGTTTTTGCTGACTTTAGTCTGGGAAAAAAAACTACAGTGAAAACTACATTAAAGTCTCCAAAAACACTACAGTGAATACTATAGTATTTATACTATAGTATACTATAGTATTTTTTCATGTGGGAGGTTCACATGTGTCTGTATTTAGTTAGTAGAGAGCTGGTTCTCAGAAGATGTTTGTGATGTATTCTGTTGGTCAAGTTCTGGTGAGCAACATTCTCCGCTCAGGCTCTGTTGAAAGCCAAAGGTGGAGCAATTTACCCCTGGATCATCACGGGACCTCGGTCTTTGTCTTAGATATCAGGTTTTGGTTGTGCTGTGGCCAGAGGTGTAGGAGCAATATGAGGTCACTGAGAGAGTGTAAAGCGGTGCCAAGCCCAAATTAACGAGTCAGGGTAGCCGCCTCTGCAAAGATTAGAACGTCCTGCAGGTTTTTCCCGTGCCTCCAGCCTGTCCATGCCTTTCCTGTTCTCCATAAGAGGGAAGGTGTGAGGTATGTCTGGGAAACAGATTTGGGTGGTTACGCCAGTTGCACCTAGTTGCTGACTTTGCCTGTATTGCCTGTTGGGTTGTGCACTGACAATGGGGGCATTTTTATTAGCATCTTCAAGCGGAGCTGGGCTTAAGGTGGGCCAAATTGGTCAGCAGTGATAAGGGCATGAGGAGTCGCCTGGCTGGCTGATGTGGAGTGGTTTGGGAGTCCAGACGGCCTGCTCTCCAGACCTGCCAGTTGGCCTCCCTCGGAAATGAAATCACCCTGTGTGCACTGCGTCAGCAGCAGATGGGAAAAGCATACTGTCTACTGTATTTTTGTGAAGTGGTTTGTCAACACTTGGGAATATCGGGACGGTCTGTAAGACATTCCAGAAAACAGGTGTAGATTTTTGCTGCACTTAACTCAATTTACAGAAGGCCTGTGTAGAGTAGTAAAAGAGGCCACTCGGGAAAGAAAAGTGTGTTCATGATGTTTGCAGATGACATGTTTTACTGTAACCATGCCAATAACATTCTGCATCAGGGTTTGTCACTGTTTCCACCTTTGTTGACTGGCTATCATCAGCAGGTGGAAGGCTGAACTCTTAACTGCAGCGGATGGACAGTTCCTTAGGAATGGCCCTGCCAGCAGGTGTCACTGATCGGTAGTTCTGTCACTTGGTGCCATGCTTGGGTTTGTGGCTACCGCTGTCTGAACAACATGGTGATGCCATATTACTCATAATGGACCTCTTTTAGTCATAATTCGGCCTGCACTTCATTCACTTTACCACTATATGGGAAGGCTGTTATATCCATTCCATTACTCATTGTCTGTCAGACTCTGCTTGGAATTTGAAATTGACTTGACTCACACAGGCAGAAATTCCCAGAGAGTGAGACACTTCAAATGTCATTTTACCAAATCCAAACGTGGAAAAATTAAAAAGGCAATACTGTAGCATCAGATGTTCTTAAAAATATGTTATTTCATGGTCACGCTAGCGAGGTCCCCCTGTAAAGGGCCTCCAGCTCTCCAGCAGAGGAGGATGATGGTATTATTGTGGATAAACTGCAAAGTGAATAATCAAATCAAATCAAAGTTTATTTGTCACGTGCGCCGAATACAACAGTGAAATGCTTACTTACAGGCTCTAACCAATAGTGAAAAAAAGTATTGGGTGAACAATAGGTAAGTAAAGAAATAAAACAACAGTAAAAAGACAGGCTATATACAGTAGTGAGGCTATAAAAGTAGCGAGGCTACATACAGACACCAGTTAGTCCGGCTGATTGAGGTAGTATGTACATGTAGATGTGGTTAAAGTGACTATGCATTATATGATGAACAGAGAGAAGCAGTAGCGTAAAAGAGTAGTTGGCGGGTGGTGGGTGGCAGGACACAATGCAGATAGCCCAGTTAGCCAATGTGCGGGAGCACTGGTTGGTCGGCTCAATTGAGGTAGTATGTACATGAATGTATAGTTAAAGTGACTCTGCATATATGATAAACAGAGTAGCAGCAGCATAAAAAGAGGGGTTGGGGGGCACACAATGCAAATAGTCCGGGAAGCCATTTGATTACCTGTTCAGGAGTCTTATGGCTTGGGGGTAAAAACTTTTTGAGAAACCTTTTTAAAAACTTTTTGAGAAACCTTTTTGTCCTAGACCTGGCACTCCAGTAGCGCTAGCCATGCGGTAGTAGAGAGAACAGTCTATGACAGGGGTGGCTGGGGTCTTTGACAATTTTTAGGGCCTTCCTCTGACACTGCCTGGTGTAGAGGTCCTGGATGGCAGGCAGCTTAGCCCCAGTGATGTTCTGGGCCGTACGCACTACCCTCTGTAGTGCCTTGCGGTTAGAGGCCGAGCAAATGCCGTACCAGGCAGGGATGCAACCAGTCAGGATGCTCTCGATGTTGCAGCTGTAGAACCTTTTGAGGATCTCAGGACCCATGTCAAATCTTTTTCGTTTTCTGAGGGGGAATAGGCTTTGTCGTGCCCTCTTCACGACTGTCTTGGTGTGTTTGGACCACTCTAGTTGTTGTTGATGTGGACGCCAAGGTTTGAAGCTCTCAACCTGCTCTACTACAACCCCATCGATGAGAATGGGGGCGTGCTTGGTCCTACTTTTCCTGTAGTCCACAATCATCTCCTTAGTCTTGGTTACGTTGAGGGATAGGTTGTTATTCTGGCACCACCCGGCCAGGTCACTGAAACTCCTCCCTACAGGCTGTCTCGTCGTTGTTGGTGATCAGGCCTACCACTCTTGTGTTGTCTGCAAACTTAATGATGGTGTTGGAGTCGTGCCTGGCCATGCAGTCGTGGGTGAACAGGGAGTACAGGAGGGTACTGAGCACGCACCCCTGAGGGGCTCCAGTGTTGAGGATCAGCGTGGCAGATGTGTTGCTACCTACCCTCACCAGCTGGGGGTGGCCCGTCAGGAAGTCCAGGATCCAGTTGCAGAGGGAGGTGTTTAGTCCCAGGATCCTTAGCTTAGTGATAAGCTTTGAGGGCACTATGGTGTTGAACGCTGAGCTGTAGTCAATGAATAGCATTCTCACATAAGTGTTCCTTTTGTCCAGGTTGGAAAGGGCAGTGTGGAGTGCAAAAGAGATTGCATCATCTGTGGATCTGTTTGGGCGGTATGCCTCGAAGCGAGCATAGAAGTGATTTAGCTCGTCTGGTAGGCTCGTGTCACTGGGCAGCTTGCGGCTGTGCTTCCCTTTGTAGTCTGTAATAGTTTGCAAGCCCTGCCACATAAGACGAGCGTCGGAGCTGGTGTAGTGTGATTCAATCTTAGTCCTGTATTGACGCTTTGCCTGTTTGATGGTTCGTCGCAGGGCATAACAGGATTTCTTGTTAGCTTCTGGGTTAGAGTCCCGCACCTTCAAAGCGGCAGCTCTACCCTTTAGCTCAGTGCCAATGTTGCCTGTAATCCATGGCTTCTGGTTGGGGTACGTACAGTCACTGTGGGGGATGACGTCCTCGATGCACTTATTGATAAAGCCAGTGACTGATGTGGCGTACTCCTCAATACCATCGGAGAATCCCATAACATGTTCCAGTCTGTGCTAGCAAAACAGTCCTGCAGTTTACCATCTGCTTCATCTGACCACTTTTTTATAGACCGAGTCACTAGTGCTTCCTGCTTTAATTTTTGCTTGTAAGCAGGAATCAGGAGGATAGAGTTGTGGTCGGATTTACCAAATGGAGGGCGAGTGAGAGCTTTGTTACGCATCTCTGTATGTGGAGTACAAGTGATCCAGAATTTTTTCTCTCTGGTTGCACATTTAACAAGCTTCAAGATTGCTTCGATCACGTGGACTGGGATATGTTTCCGCATAGCGTTGGACAATAACATTGATGAATACGCTGATTCGGTGAGCGAGTTTATTAGCAAGTGCATCGGTGATGTTGTACCCACAGCGACTATTAAAACCTCCCCCAACCAGAAACCGTGGATTGATGGCAGCATTCTCGCAAAACTGAAAGTGCGAACCACTGCTTTTAATCAGGGCAAGGTGACCGGAAACATGACCAAAAACAAACTGTAGCTATTCCCTCCGCAAGGCAATCAAACAAGCTAAGCGTCAGTATAGAGACAAAGTAGAATCGCAATTCAACGGCTCAGACATGAGAGGTATGTTAACCCTCGCAAGGCTGCCGGCCCAGACGGCATCCCTAGCCGCGTCCTCAGAGCATGCGCAGACCAGCTGGCTGGTGTGTTTACGGACATATTCAATCAATCCTTATCCCAGTCTGCTGTTCCCACATGCTTCAAGAATGCCACCATTGTTCCTGTTCCCAAGAAAGCTAAGGTGACTGAGCTAAATGACTATCGCCCTGTAGCACTCACTTCCGTCATCATGAAGTGCTTTGAGAGACTAGTCAAGGACCATATCACCTCCACCCTACCGGACACCCTAGACCTACTCCAATTTGCTTACCGCCCCAATAGGCCCAGAAACGACGCAATCGCAATCACACTGCACACTGCCCTAACCCATCTGGACAAGAGGAATACATATGTAAGAATGCTGTTCATCGACTACAGCTCAGCATTTAACACCATAGTACCCTCCAAACTCGCCATTAAGCTCAAGACCCTGGGTCTTGACCCCGCCCTGTGCAATTGGGTCCTGGACTTCCTGACGGGCCGCCCCCAGGTGGTGAGGGTAGGAAACAACATCTCCACCCCGCTGATCCTCAACACTGGGGCCCCACAAGGGTGCGTTCTCAGCCCTCTCCTGTACTCCCTGTTCACCCATGACTGCGTGGCCATGCACGCCTCCAACTCAATCATCAAGTTTGCAGGCGACACTACAGTGGTAGGCTTGATTACCAACAACGACGAGACGGCCTACAGGGAGGAGGTGAGGGCCCTCGGAGTGTGGTGTCAGGAAAATAACCTCACACTCAATGTCAACAAAACAAAGGAGATGATCGTGGACTTCAGGAAACAGCAGAGGGAGCAGCCCCCTATCCACATCGATGGGACAGTAGTGGAGAAGGTGGAAAGTTTTCAGTTCCTCGGCGTACACATCATGGACAAACTGAAATGGTCCACCCACACAGACAGCGTGGTGAGGAAGGCGCAGCAGCGCCTCTTCAACCTTAGGAGGCTGAAGAAATTCGGCTTGTCACCAAAAACACTCAAACTTTTACAGATGCACAATCGAGAGCATCCTGTCGGGCTGTATCACCGCCTGTTACGGCAACTGCTCCGCCCACAACCGTAAGACTCTCCAGAGGGTAGTGAGGTCTGCACAACACATTACTGGGGGCAAACTACCTGCCCTCCAGGACACCTACACCACCCGATGTCAAAGGAAGGCCAAAAAGATCAAAGACAACAACCACCTGAGCCACTGCCTGTTCACCCCGCTATCATCCAGAAGGTGAAGTCAGTACAGGTGCATCAAAGCTGGGACCGAGAGACAGAAGCTGTTTTTCAATCTCAAGACCATCAGACTGTTAAACAGCCATCATTAACATTGAGTGACTGCTGCCAACATACTGACTCATCTCTAGCCACTTTAACAATAAAAATGGGATGTAATATATGTATCACATCCACTTTAAACAATGCCACTTTATATAATGTTTACATACCCTACATTACTCATCTCATATGTATATACTGTACTCTATACCATCTACTGCATCTTGCTTATGCCGTTCGGCCATCGCTCATCTATATATTTTTATGTACATATTCTTATTCATTCCTTTACACTTGTGTGTATGTATGAGGTAGTTGTTGTGAAATTGTTAGATTACTTGTTAGATTTTACTGCATGGTCGGAACTAGAAGCACAAGCATTTCGCTACACTCGCATTAACATCTGCTAACCATGTGTATGTGACAAATAAAATTTGATTTGATAACATGTTGATAGAAATTTGGTAGAACTGATTTAAGTTTCCCTGCATTAAAGTCTCCGGCCACTAGGAGCGCTGCATCTGGGTGAGTGATTTCCTGTTTGCTTATTTCCTTATACAGCTGACTGAGTGGGGTCTTAGTGCCAGCATCTGTCTGTGGTGGTAAATAAACAGCCACAAGAAGTATAGCTGAAAACTCTCTAGGCAAGTAGTGTGGCCTGCAATTTATCACAATATACTCTACTTCAGGCGAGCAAAATCTAGAGACTTCCTTAGATTTGCACCAACTGTTGTTTACAAATATGCACAGACGCCCCCGCCCCCCCCCCGTCTTACCGGAGTGTGCTGTTCTATCTTGCCGGTGCACCGTATATCCCGCTAGCTGAATATCCATGTCGTCATTCAGCCACGATTCCGTGAAACATAAGATATTACAGTTTTTGATGTCCCGTTGGTAGGATCTTCGTGATCATACCTCGTCTAATTTATTGCCCAATGATTGCACGTTGGCGAGTAGTATTGACGGTAACGCCAGCTTTCCCACTCGCCTTCTCCGGGTCCTGACGAGGCTCTTTGTCCTCTGTACCTGCGTCGCTTCCTCTTGCAAATAACGGGGATGTTGGCCCTGTGGGGTGTTTGGAGAATGTCCTGTGCGTCCTCCTTGTTGTAAAAAAAATCTTTGTCTAAACCGAGGTGAGTGATCGCTGTCCTGATATCCAGAAGCTATTTTTTGCCATAAGATACAGTTGCAGAAATATTATGCACAAAATATGCTACAAATAACGCAAATAAACACATAGTAGCACAATTGGTTGGGCGCCCGTAAAACTGCTGCCATTTCTTCCGCTGCCATTTTATGAGTGACAGTCAAGGGGTATCAGTGCCGAGTCAATGTGCGGGGGTACAGGTTAGTTGAGGTAATTTGTAAAGTGACTATGTATAGATAATGAACAGCAAGTAGCAGCAGTGTAAAAACAAAGGGGGAGGGTGTCAATGAAAATAGTCCGGGTGGCCATTTGATTAGTTGTTCAGCAGTCTTATGGCTTGGGGGTAGAAGCTGTTAAGGAGCCTTTTGGTCCAAGACTTGACCCTCCGGTACTACTTGCCGTGCGGTAGCAGAGAGAACAGTCTATGACTTGGGTGACTGGAGTCTTTGACAATTTTTTGGGCCTTCCTCTGACACTGCCTAGTATATAGGTCCTGGATGTCAGGAAGCTTGGTCCCAGTGATGTACTGGGCCGTACACACTACCCTCTGTAGCGCCTTACGGTCAAATGCCGAGCAGACCTGACAGAGGTTCAGCGTAACGCAAGGTTTCCTGTGGGGGCCTTTGCTCAGCTTAAGTAGTGAAACTTCCTTCCCTGCCAGCATGAGACCCTGGTGGTCACAGCCAGTCTGTCAGCCCGTTTTATGAGTGTCAGGGCCAGCCATGAACTGCTCCACTACAGGCCCAGCTGAATCGGTGATAAAGAATGGCATGGAGGACACTTTCACTGCCTCCCCTGGGTCCTTCCTCTCTCCCGTCCCTCTCTGACATCAGGCCTCCACAGGAAACAGGCCAGGCCAGGGGCAGAGCAGGATGTGTGTGCAGCATGCACTGACATCTCTCCAAAGGTGATTTCTCTCTGTGCTCCATGATTACATAATCACACATGGAGGGAGGAGGAGGGACCTGGATCCTACTGCATGACAACAAAAATGTCTGCTAACTTATTGGAGCGATGTTAAGGCCAAAATGATTCTTATGTGGTGATAGATTTACACTACCGTTAAAAAGTTTGGGGTCACTTAGAAATGTCCTTGTTTTTGTTTTCGTCCATTAAAATAACATCAAATTGATCAGAAATACAGTGTAGACATTGTTAATGTTGTAAATGACTATTGTAGCTGGAAACGGCAGATTTTTTATGGAATATCTACATAGGCGTACAGAGGCCCATTAACAGCAACCATCACTCCTGTGTTCCAATGGCACGTTGTGTTAGCTCGAACCAACAAATGCTGATGCTCCAGATACTCAACTAGTCTAAAGATGGCCAGTTTTATTGCTTCTTTAATTAGCACAACAGTTTTAAGTTGTGCTAATGTAATTGCAAAAGGGTTTTCTAATGTTCAATTGGCCTTTTAAAATGATAAACTTGGATTAGCTAACACAACATGCCATTGGAATACAGGAGTGATGGTTGCTGATAATGGGCCTCTGTACGCCTATGTAGATATTCCATAAAAAATCTGTCGTTTCCAGCTACAATAGTAATTTACGACATTAACAATGTCTACACTGTATTTCTGATCAATTTGATGTTATTTTAATGGACAAAATATTTGCTTTTCTTTCAAAAACAAGGACATTTCTAAGTGACCCCAAACTTTTGAACGGTAGTGTATCTTACTGTGGCAGTAATTGTTTTCTTCATATTGGCCCACCTTTGTTGCTGGTTGACTAATAGACCCAGTGGTTACAGAGCTTGTTGACTCGAGGCTTTACACTGACCCACACAGTCACTTCTCAGAGGAAACTGTGGTCAGTGAGGGAGTTCTCCATGTTAATCATGGAACAGTCATTCCTTTTAGCCTAACCCCAGACAGACCACACCACTCTCACTACTGGAAGCTACTGTCAACATGCCACCGTAGGTGTTTACGGAACTGCCAGAAAGTATTACTGTTTCCACATAAAAAAATACTATAGTGTATACTATGGTAGGAATATTATAGTATTCACTTGAGTGTTTTTGCGGAGTTTACTGTAGTATTCACTGTAGTCCGCAAAACCCCTACAGCGAATACTGTAGTATACTGTAGGCAGGTAGCCTAGCAGTTAAAAGTCTTGAACCAGTAACCAAAAGGTTGCTGGTTTGAATCCTCAAACTGACTAGGTGAAAAATCTGCCAATGTGCCCTGGAGCATTTTCAAATCAAATTGTATTTGTCACATGCGCTGATACAACAGGTGTAGACCTTACAGTAAAATGCTTACTTACAAGCCCTTCACCAACAATGCAGTTTTAAGAAAAATAAGTGTTAAGTAAGTCACTCTGGATAAATGACTAAAATGTAAATGTATACTGTAGTATTTACAGTTTACTATAGTATAAATACTGTAGTAAAACAAGAGTAGTATATACTATAGTAATTACTGTAGTGTTTTTCCGGACTGTAGTACGGTATAGTGTAGTATTTACTGTAGTGTTTTTGTGGATATTACTTTAGTATTTACTGAAGTTTGTTTTTGTTTTATTTCTTTGACATATGTGGGGGGCTTTCTCCTACTGGAGAAATACTAAAAGAGCAAATGTTCCATAACGTGTAGGTAGGACAGGGTTGTGATCAGAGAGTTCAAAGCTTCTGCTCTTTTCTATACCCATAGGGAACAAAATATATGGTGTGTATATACTTTGAATGTAGGTTTCTCATTTATGTGTGGCACAAACTGGGCAATGGGGGAGGGGAATTGGCATGGTATATGCAAATTAAATACTGTAGTGTTTTCTATAGTAAAATGTTTTCTGTTTTTGGGGACTGTAGTGTTTTTGCAGACATTTCTGTAGTATTTATTTGTGTTTTTGGGGGGATAATACTGTAGTATTTACTATAGTACTCTACAGTATACTACAAAATGATTTACTAAATACTATACTACACTACACAGGGGGATACTACAGTGTAGTATTCTAGTATTCTACAGTATACTACAGTTTACTATGTAATTCTATATTAGGTACTATAGTATTCTATAGTAAACTGTAGTATTTTTATGTGGGTTGTTATGTGATATATCTGTAGTTGTTATTGTTGTAGAATTAGGAGCAGTGTGAGACATGGTATTAGCAGTAGGTTTGCTGGGAGGCCTAGTGAGGGTGATATAGATGGTTTTTCAGTACACAACACACTGACGTCAGGCACGGATGTGCACACACCAAGGAGGCAGAAAGAGCGCCATCCCATCTGCCCCCATTTAACATAGCTTACATTTACGTAATTATTACTTTTAAATAAAAATAAATTAAAAAATGTTTTGGGGTTCTGATATGCTTACAATGTTGTTTTGATTATTGCTTGAAAATTCGCTAAGATTATATTTGGCTGTCATCTTTGCAAAATACCTATTTTGAATGCAGTAATTGTTAGCTAGAATGCTAACGGTCATTGACATAGGCTGTAGCAAATGCGAGCCAAAGAGCTATTTTACTGGTTGAAGTTGTTTTTAAGTGTAATGAAGTTGATTTGTGATGATGACACAAACATTATGTTAAGCAGGACATTCATACAAGCCTTAAATTCCAATTATAATCCAAAAGTAGTGTGAAAAGCACTCATAAGAAACATGTACATGGCACTCTGAGAACTCCTGTGTTCTGCCGTTAACATGGCACACATCGCTCTCATTTACAAACACAGAAAGGGCTCTATTAGCAATAGTGGTGGAATGGCAGCTGTAATGTTGAAATCAAGGAAATACATTTTTCCTCATAACTACAGACTAGGGAAAAATGTCAAAGAGCAAATCCCATGGTAGCTTTAGTTTAGGTCTCTGATACTCTTGGCACTTTCAATCCTGTATGCTCTTTATGCTAAGCCGTTCTGCCTGGGAAAGTTATCCTGCCATCTGGTAGTCAGCTATCCTAATCAGGGAGGAAGACCAAGAGTCATCCCCTTGTCTCCAGATTCTGCAGCCAAAAGAGTATGCCTTGAGCTGGGGGAATAGAGGGCTATGGAGGGGGAGTTCGGACTCAGTGTTAATTCCCATATGTCATAACTGTTTAACCTTTACCCATTTCAGTTCAATCTGTTCTTTCTAACCTCTGCAGGGATAGACTGTAGGGTGTGGATCCCTGATCTGTTTCACTAGTCTGGGTGTGAATGAACTTGAATGAGGCCTGGGCAGGGTTAGTGTGCAGTGTTAGGGGGGGAGGGACAGGCTGTTTGTCTTTGTGCTGATGCTACAAACTTGACCTCTGGCTCGACCCTGGTCACCGATGAGCACTTTCACTTGTGATGTGAATAGATAAGGGCATTGTGTTTCTCTGCTAACTCTGGATTATAGAACGTCACATGGCAACGAGTGCTGACTCTGCTCTGTAGGCTACTTTGTCCCTACATGAACCCTTGTGGGGCTTAGGATGGGAAGGTGTGGGGATGTTTGGAATTGGTACAAACCAGCTGTCACATTTAAAGTTACTTGTTTCTGCATACTTGTTTGTGTGTTTATGTTGGTATTTTATGGAAGAGCTGGTTTGTTGTATTTAAGTCAAAGTTTACATTTTACATGAAATTGAGGGAAACAAAAGAATGGGAAACAGGAAATTTGAATGTTTCTGGTGATATTTACATTGTAATTATATAAGCATGTACTAATAACTACAGTGTGGGTATACAATGCTACATACTTTTGCTACATACAATGCTACATACTTTTGCTACATACAACTATTATAGGGTTAGATGACTGATTTGGGAGAGTGAAGTCAACTCAACACAAAGAAAGCAGCATTTAGCACAGACACGGGGATATTGGCAGAGTAAGACTGAAGATTAGAGTTTGTTCCCCTGTTGCAAAGATAAGCCCAACAAAGACCCATGAGTGGTTGACTTCCTTGTCAGGCCACAGGGAACAAAGGTTCTTAGAAAGCTCTGCAGCACGGAACAGATATGGCTCTATGTTCACCAAGCTCTCTAGGGCCTCGTCAGACACCCACTTACTGCCACAGTGCCGGCCCAGCCTGGCGGGCTGCAGGTTCCAAGCCAAATCCTAATCCAACACATCAATCAGCAGGCCTCTCTGATGCAGCTGTCGTTAGCAGAGACAACAACAACAATTTATGGGAAACAAAGTGTCCCTCCCACACTGCACTTCACCATCCAGCACAACATCGGTCTGAGTTCCCATGATGGGGCTTGGTGTTGAAAACAGGAATTATCTGTATGGCTGTGCATGCATGGGACCAGTTAATCCGCAGAGGTTAGAACGCTGGATCCCTGGGGACTAAGGTCGTGTCTACACTTGACACTTACATGCGACCTCTGCTATCAGAATCCGAAGATCACATTGAAAAGACGGGTCTAGACACATAAAGCTCGCTTTGTAGTCTGATTGTGTTCAGATCTGGCTGACCACTTCAGGAGGTGGTAATGGATGCATTGTGTGCGGATTTCTCCTCAGTCTGGACCCAATCAGACTACCGAAAGCGCAGTGGGCGACGTCATCAGCATTCCTCCCACAAGTCTCCAGAAAACGTTTTTTGGAACAGAGGCACCTTTTCATTATAACGTTGGAGGAAATATGTTCCTAGCGTGTGAGGAATGTGTTTGCTGGCCTCATAAATGCTAGCCAGCTAGCTAATATTTAGAAGAAAAATGTTTGGCTGGAGTTATGCTAACCCGTTTGCAATCCCTTTAGCATGGCTTGCTAGCTTGCTGGCTAGCTACAGAAGTTAGCTGGCTAGTTAGCTACAGTAGTTAGCTGGCTAGTTAGCTACAGTAGTTAGCTACTGCCATCAGTTGCTGTTAAGTTAATATCATATTTTGCCTATTCTACCGTTTGAAGAATGCACATTGGCATTTTAATATAGCACGGAAAAGGGAATTCGGACACACGGTGGACATGGTAGACACATTTAAATGTAGGTGTAGACAGAACGCGCTTGGAATTTCATGATCAGAACTCAAAACAAATCAAAATCAAATCAAATGTTATTTGTCACACTCTCCAAATACAACAGGTAGACCTTACCATGAAATGCTTACTTACTTATTTAATCAACAATGCAGTTCAAGAAATAGAGTTAAGAAAATAAAATAAAATAAAAAAGGATAAAAAGTAACACAATAAAATAGCAATAACGAGGCTATTTACAGCGGGGTACAGGTTAGTCGAGGTAATTTGTAATATGATCAGAATGCTAAAGCTGCATGAACTGTCAAGTCTAGATACGGCCTGAGGCACTAGACCGCAACTTCCAGCTCAAAATATCTAACAATGTCAGCCTCTGGTCCTTGGTGAGCACTAGCTAGTTTATGGTGTGCTGCTCAATAGGTGATTACGTACATATCTGACATGTGTGGGTCAACCCCACTGAAAAATTGAATTTATCGCCGGTTCTTGTTTCCAGATGTCGGAAAACAATTTTTGTTGGACATTTTTGCTGTTTTTAGGTTGTTCATGGCTGTGCATGCATGGGACCAGTTAATCCAGGCAGAGGTCAGAGAGCTGGATCCCTGGGGACTGAGGCAGCGGAGCTCAACTCCCAGCTCAAAATATCTAACAATGTCAGCCTCTGGTCCTTGGTGAGCACTAGCTAACTTATGGTGTGCTGCTCAATAGGTGATTACATACATATCTGATGTGTGTGGGTCCCCCACTGAAAATATAATTTATCGCTGCTTCTTGTTTCCAGATGTCGGAAAACGTTTTTTTTTTCAGGCCTTTTTTGCTGTTTTTAGGTCATTCTCAGTATAAAGAAATGTTTTGTATTGCTTTTAAATTAACTTCCTCGGGCTTTATCAAAATCCCCTTCATCAGTCTTCTTGTTTGTGCACCTGCTAAGCTTAAAGGGCCAATCAGTAGTTGTAGCAACAACAAAGCGTTGTCCCCGCCACTGTTTCAGTAAACGCTGAGGGATGGGGTGGAGAAATGTAATCACTCTCAAATTCATAGACAGACCTACGGATGCAAGGACTGACCATCCATGATATCAACATAGTTAAAACTATGTTTTGAGGCTATACAGTGTTTGTTTACATTTACTTTGTTTACAAAAAATGGAGTAAAACAAGCTTATATTTTGGGTTAGGATGGGGAACGACAGTTTAACTAAGCTCATGAGACATTTATATGTTAAATTCTTCAAGAATGAATGAGTACATACCATTAAAGGTAGACTCAGCAATATGATGTACACTACATGACCAAAAGTATGTGGACATCTCATTCCAAAATCATGGGCATTAATATGGAGTTGATCCCCCCCTTTGCTGCTAGAGACTCCACTCTTCTGGGAAGGCTTTCCACTAGATGTTGGAACATTGCTTAGGGGACTTGAATCCATTCAGCCACAAGAGCATTAGTGAGGTCGGCCACTGATGTTGGGCGATTAGACCTGGCTCGCAGTTGGCGTTCCAATTCATCCCAAAGTTGTTTGATGGGGTTGAGGTCAGGGCTCTGGGCAGGCCAGTCAAGTTCATCCACACCGATCTCGACAAACCATTTCTGTATGGACCTCGCTTTGTGCATGGAGGCATTGTCATGCTGAAAGAGGAAAGGGCCTTTCCCAAAATGTTGCAACAAAGTTGGAAGCATAGAATCATCTAGAATGTCATTGTATGCTGTAGCGTTAAGATTTCCCTTCACTGGAACCAAGGGTGAAAAACACCCCCAGACCATTATTCCTCCTCCACCAAACATTACAGTTGGCAATATGCATTGGGCCAGGTAGCGTTCTCCTAGAATCCCACAAACCCAGATTCGTCCTTCGGACGATTCATCACTCCAGAGAACGTGTTTCCACTGCTCCAGAGTCCAAAGGTCAGCGAGCTTTACACCACTCCAGCCGACGCTTGGCATTGCGCATGGTGATCTTAGGCTTGTGTGAGTCTGCTCGGCCATGGAAACCCATTTCATGAAGCTCACGACAAACAGTTATTGTGCTGACGTTGCTTCCAGAGGCAGTTTGGAACTCGGAAGTGAGTGTTGCAACCGAGGAAAGACGATTTTTACGCGCTTCAGCACTCGGCGGTCCCGTTCTGTGAGCTTGTTTGGCCTACCACTTTGCGGCTGAGCTGTTGTTACTCCAAGAGGTTTCCACTTCACTTACAGTTGATATGATTTGAGTTGACCGGGGCAACTTTAGCAGGGCAGAAATGTGACAAACTGACTTGTTTGAAAGGTGGCACCCTATGACGGTACCACGTTGAAAGTCACTAAGCTCTTCAGTAAGGCCATTTTATTGCCAATGTTAGTCTATAGAGATTGCATGGCTGTGTGCTCGATTTTATACACCTGTCAGCAACGGGTACGGATAAATAGCCAAATCCACTCATTTGAAGTGGTGTCCTCATACTTTTGTATAAATAGTGTTGATGCAGAAAGTGAACAGCAAAGTGGGTCAATTTCCGCAACAACTGAAGTGGTGAAGCGTGAGGCTCAACATCTCTGCTGTTTTGGCCAAGCGGCTACCACGATGTTAACGGCGTGAATCGAACCCATGCACATGTGCATATACTGTGTGTGACTGGGTGAGAGTGAAGTCTTGCATATAGCTCATCTCAATATCTGCAATGCTGCTCGTGACAACCTCATTTTGCTGAGTCTACCTTTAATTAACATCCAGAAATGGATGTAGCAACTGCTGATTGAAAACCTAGGAAGATCTGACATTCAGAACAAAACCATGCTTTTATGTTATTAGGACTTGGCATCACAGAACACCTCTTCCTGCTGAGCTGTTTCGCTATAATTTGGTAAATTAATTATCAGAGCGACTGTAATATATTGGAGAGGTTTGAATGGCGTCTCAGTTTTGCATGTATTTTGGGCCTATTCCCTGAGCCATACAAACCACAGGCCTCTCTTCCCCTCCCATCCTGTCCAGGCACAGCTCTCTGGCCTGCCTCTCACAGCCTTACACTCCTCATGCTCTCCAAGAACCCAGGTGGAAATTGATGGACTGGCAAGGAAGTCACCCTAGGGAGGACGTAACAACAGACTATTTCACAGATTTTTGCCCAGAAATATACCGGCCAGAAATATTGTGAACGGAAGTATAGTGGACAGAAATATAGTGGGCAGAAAAATTGTGGGCATGAATGTAGTGGACAGAAATATAGTGGACAGAAATATAGTGGACAGAAATATAGTGGACAGACATATAGTGGACAGACATATAGTGGACAGAAATATAGTGGACAGAAATATAGTGGGCATGAAAATAGTGGGCATGAATGTAGTGGACAGACATATAGTGGACAGAAATATAGTGGACAGAAATATAGTGGACAGAAATATAGTGGACAGAAATATAGTGGGCAGAAATATAGTGGGCAGAAAAATAGTGGGCATGAATGTAGTGGACAGAAATATAGTGGATAGACATATAGTGGACAGACATATAGTGGATGAAAATAGTGGGCATGAATGTAGTGGACAGAAATATAGTGGACAGACATATAGTGGACAGACATATAGTGGACAGACATATAGTGGACAGACATATAGTGGACAGAAATATAGTGGACAGAAATATAGTGGGCATGAAAATAGTGGGCATGAATGTAGTGGACAGAAATATAGTGGACAGAAATATAGTGGACAGAAATATAGTGGACAGAAATATAGTGGGCAGAAATATAGTGGGCAGAAATATAGTGGGCATGAATATAGTGGACAGAAAAATAGTGGACATGAATGTAGTGGACAGAAATATAGTGGACAGACATATAGTGGACAGACATATAGTGGACAGAAATATAGTGGACAGCATATAGTGGACAGACATATAGTGGAGAGACATATAGTGGAGAGACATATAGTGGAGAGACATATAGTGGACAGAAATATAGTGGACATAATATAGTGGACAGACATATAGTGGGCAGAAATATAGTGGGCAGAAATATAGTAGACAGACATATAGTGGACAGAAATATAGTGGACAGACATATAGTGGACAGAAATATAGCGGACAGAAATATAGCGGACAGACATATAGTGGACAGACATATAGTGGACAGACATATAGTGGACAGACATATAGTGGACAGACATATAGCGGACAGACATATAGTGGACAGACATATAGTGGACAGACATATAGTGGACAGAAATATAGTGGGCAGAAATATAGTGGGCATGAATGTACTGGACATGAATGTAGTGGACAGAAATATAGTGGACAGAAATATAGTGGACAGACATATAGTGGACAGACATATAGTGGACAGCATATAGTGGACAGACATATAGTGGAGAGACATATAGTGGAGAGACATATAGTGGAGAGACATATAGTGGACAGAAATATAGTGGACATAATATAGTGGACAGACATATAGTGGGCAGAAATATAGTGGGCAGAAATATAGTAGACAGACATATAGTGGACAGAAATATAGTGGACAGACATATAGTGGACAGAAATATAGCGGACAGAAATATAGCGGACAGACATATAGCGGACAGACATATAGTGGACAGACATATAGTGGACAGACATATAGTGGACAGAAATATAGCGGACAGACATATAGTGGACAGACATATAGTGGACAGAAATATAGTGGGCATGAATGTAGTGGACAGAAATATAGTGGACAGACATATAGTGGACAGAAATATAGTGGACAGAAATATAGTGGACATAAAAATAGTGGACAGACATATAGTGGACAGAAATATAGTGGGCAGAAAAATAGTGGACAGAAATATAGCAGACAGACATATAGTGAGTGGACAGACATATAGTGGACAGACATATAGTGCACAGAAAAATAGTGGGCATGAATGTAGTGGACAGAAATATAGTGGACAGAAATATAGTGGACAGAAATATAGTGGACAGACATATAGTGGACAGAAATATAGTGGGCATGAATGTAGTGGACAGAAATATAGTGGACAGAAAAATTGTGGGCAGAAATATAGTGGACAGAAATATAGTGGACAGAAATATAGTGGACAGAAATATAGTGGACATAATATAGTGGACAGACATATAGTGGGCAGAAATATAGTGGGCAGAAATATAGTAGACAGACATATAGTGGACAGAAATATAGTGGACAGAAATATAGTGGACAGACATATAGTGGACAGACATATAGTGGACAGACATATAGTGGACAGAAATATAGTGGGCATGAATGTATTGGACAGAAATATAGTGGACAGACATATAGTGGACAGAAATATAGTGGACATAAAAATAGTGGACAGACATATAGTGGACAGAAATATAGTGGGCAGAAAAATAGTGGACAGAAATATAGCAGACAGACATATAGTGAGTGGACAGACATATAGTGGACAGACATATAGTGAGTGGACAGACATATAGTGGACAGACATATAGTGCACAGAAAAATAGTGGGCATGAATGTAGTGGACAGACATATAGTGGACAGACATATAGTGAGTGGACAGACATATAGTGAGTGGACAGACATATAGTGAGTGGACAGACATATAGTGAGTGGACAGACATATAGTGAGTGGACAGACATATAGTGAGTGGACAGACATATAGTGAGTGGACAGACATATAGTGGACAGACATATAGTGCACAAAAATATAGTGGACAGAAATATAGTGAGTGGACAGACATATAGTGGACAGACATATAGTGCACAAAAATATAGTGAGTGGACAGACATATAGTGGACAGACATATAGTGAGTGGACAGACATATAGTGAGTGGAAAGACATATAGTGGACAGACATATAGTGGACAGACATATAGTGCACAAAAATATAGTGGACAGAAATATAGTGGACAGAAATATAGTGGACAGACATATAGTGGACAGACATATAGTGGACAGAAATATAGTGGACAGACATATAGTCATTCACTTGCACATAGAGCATCTGTGGACCTCGTTGGAATCAAGTTTAGAAAAAGTATATTCTGATGTAAATCATGAGGGGAAAAATGAAGGAAAAGGGTTTCAGTTCTATGTGGTTAGCACCTAAATCAAACCCATTAGAGTACCTTGTAGAGAGGAGAGGGGGCTGTGCTGTGCTTGCTCTTCTACCTCCGGAAGGCACAGTTTGTCCTCTGATTTAAGCCTTGTCCCCTGGGGGCACATAAAGGTTGAGGTAGGAGTTGGCATGGAGCTACTTCAATACAGCTCACTGATTTAATCTAACTCTTTTCTAATTCGTTGCACCCAGGCAATGGCTGCTATCAACAGGATTCCTGGAAGGCTAGACAGGAGAACATTATTTAATCCAGCATCTACGGCTGGTGTGATCCGCTCTGTGACGCACCCAGATTTTCATGAGGGGAATATAATCTGCCAGGAGCCACAATTAGCCAAGCCGTAATGACTAGAGATGCTATCAAAGCACAATAGGCCAATCTTGGCTTGATGTTTGGCCCTGTGCAACTATGTAATGAGAAGACCCAGAACTCTCCCCTGTTCTGTGGTTATAACACTATGTCCACTAATCAGGTGTTTTTCTCTTATGAGATGGAACTAACAATAGCTCTAATAAATAAAGGTGAAATAAAAATAAAATAAATAAATAATGTGCAGTGTGGTTGGTTGCATGCATATACTCCGGAGAAAATACCTCAAAGTAACATCTAGTTTCAGGAGACAGGGTTGTTTAGGGATTCATCAAACACATAGGAAAAACACAGACGCGTTGTAAGATTTGTTACTTGAATTGTAGTCGCTCTGGGTTTGAGAATGTGTGTGGATTACAGGGGATAGAGGGAGGTATTTGCTCAGAAGTGCAGCCATGGTGGATGTTCAACATCACTGTTCAGGCCGCTTCCAACATGGAGGTCAGTGGTACAGCTTCTATCTGCATAGCGATGTGTTATTTATTTCAACAGTTGGTTGGTGCTTTTTAATGTGGTGCCGATCTGCAGCCAGGAGAGGGTGAAACTTCAATAAAATCCTCAGTTAGCTTCCTCAGCTGCTCTTTTGCTGCTCCCATAAAAAAGGCTTTTGGATAATGTTGTAATGGGAGCTCGCAAGAGAACGCTCCTCGCATCCCCCTGTGTCCTCGCCCCTGATTGAATCCACATATATCTGGTAAAATGTTACTACATGGCAAATTGATAATGAGGACATTGTTTCCTTACATCCCGTGAAGTAAGATCGAGGCAGATGTCAATAAAGATGAATTGCTAAAGCCTGTGTCCAAAGGAACAACTGATAAGGCTTTATGACATTTTTGGATGAAGATGTATTGTTTGGTTGAGATACAAAGAAGCTACAGTGTAGGAGCAACAGCTCAGCGCCAGTTGTGAAAACAGGCCAATGGCTTTTTTTCTCCTCAAGTTTTCCCTTTACACCACAACCCAGCAGATATGTAGGGCCCGGTTTACACCACCGACCACAGATTAAACCTTCACAGAGGCTAGAATTATAGGTCAGGCTTTGATGTGACAGAGACTACTGGGTTATTTTAGGTTTTCCAATGAACACCAACGTTTCCGCAGCTCACTGAATTGTCCATGTTGCCATGAGGAATAAGCTACAACAATACATGAAATAAGCCCAGTGCTGTCAGGATATCATATTTATTATAGCCTGTTCAGTGTCAAGCTTTGAGGTCTTTATTGAAAGGAGCACAGAGAGAGCTCTATGCGCCCATTGCGTATGGGCTCTAGAAATAAAGCCAGGGAAATTCGATCAGCCACTGGAGCGGTGGTTGACCACTGTGGGGGCAGCTGTGCTGCTATTCTGTTTAAGTAATTGAACATGAATGCTCTCACAACCTCTTTTCACTGTTTCCCAAACAGACCAATTGAATCTACAATGAATTTCCAGACAAATAAGAAATACAGTTGAATTTGGAAATTTACATACACCTGAGCCAAATACATTTAAACTCAGTTTCACGATTCCTGACATTTAATCCTAGTAAAAATTCCCTGTTTTAGGTCAGTTAGGATCACCACTTTATTTTAAGAATGTGAAATGTCAGAATAATAGTAGAGAGAATTATTTATTTCAGCTTTTATTTCTTTCATCACATTGCCAGTGGGTCAGAAGTTTACATACAGTCAATTAGTATTTGGTAGCATTGCCTTTAAATTGTTTAACTTGGGTCAAACATTTCGCGTAGCCTTCCACAAGCTTCCCACAATAAGTTGGGTGAATTTTGGCCCATTCCTCCTGACAGAGCTGGTGTAACTGAGTCAGGTTTGTAGGCCTCCTTGCCTGCATACACTTTTTCAGTTTAGCCCACACATTTTCTATAGGGTTGAGGTCAGGGCTTTGTGATGGCCATTCCAATACATTGACTTTGTTGTCCTTCAGCCATTTTGCCACAACTTTGGAAGTATGCTTGGGGTCATTGTCCATTTGGAAGACCCATTTGCGACCAAGCTTTAACTTCCTGACTGATGTCTTGAGATGTTGCTTCAATATATCCAAATAATTTTCCTCCCTCATGATGCCATCTATTTTGTGAAGTGTACCAGTCCCTCCTGCAGCAAAGCACACCCACAACATGATGCTGCCACCCCCGTGCTTCACGGTTGGGATGGTGTTCTTCAGCTTCCAAGCATCCCCCTTTTCCTCCAAACATAACAATGGTCATTATGGCCAAACAGTTCTATTTTTGTTTCATCAGACCAGAGGACATTTCTCCAAAAAGTACGATCTTTGTCCCCATGCGTAGTTGCAAACTGTAGTCTGGCCTTTTTATGGCGGTTTTGGAGCAGTGGCTTCTTCCTTGCTGAGCGGTTAAGGTATTGGAGTGACCATCACAAAGCCCTGACCTCAAACCTATAGAACATTTGTGTACCAAATACTAATTGAGTGTACGTAAACTTCTGACCCACTGGGAATGTGATGAAAGAAATAAAAGCTGAAATAAATCATTCTCTCTACTATTATTCTGACATTTCACATTCTTAAAATGAAGTGGTGATCCTAACTGACCTAATACAGGTCATTTTTACTAGGATTAAATCTCAGGAATTGTGATTAACTGAGTTTAAATGTATTTGGCTAAGGTGTATGTAAACTTCCGACTTAACCTGTAGGACTCATTTTACTGTGGATATAGATACTTTTGCACCTGTTTCCTCCAGTATCTTCACAAGGTCCTTTGCTGTTGTTCTGGGATTGATTTGCACTTTTCACACCAAAGTACATTCATCTCTAGGAGACAGAACGCGTCTTCTTCCTGAGCGGTATGATGGCTGCGTGGTCCCATGGTGTTTATACTTGTGTATTATTGTTTGTACAGATGAACGTGGTACCTTCAGGCGTTTGGAAATTGCTCCCAAGGATGAACCAGACATGTGGAGGTCCACAATTTTTTTTCTGAGGTCTCGGCTGATTTCTTTTGATTTTCCCATGATGTCAAGCAAAGAGGCACTGAGTTTGAAGGTAGGCCTTGAAATACATCCACAGGTACCCCTCCAATTGACTCAAATTACGTCAATTAGCCTATCAGAAGCTTCTAAAGCCATGACATCATTTTCTGGAATTTTCCAAGCTATTTAAAGGCACAGCCAACTTAGTGTATGTAAACTTCTGACCCACTGGAATTGTGATACAGTGATTTATAAGTGAAATAATCTGTTTGTAAACAATTGTTGGAAAAATTACTTGTGTCATGCACCAAGTAGATGTCCTAACTGACTTGCCAAAACTATAGTTTGTTAACAAGAAATTTGTTGAGTGGTTGAAAAACAAGTTTTAATGGCTCCAACCTAAGTGTATGTAAACTTTCGACTTCAACTGTATATGTTTTCTCATAACATGTGGGTTGATGGAGATGGGGTAGAATTCTTTCAAACCTGATCTAATGTAAACATGGATCATTTAAAAATAACATTGTTCCTGAAAATGCAATGTTTACGTTCCTGTGTGCTTATCAAACCTTGTAATTTGAAAGCTTATCTGATATGAAGTCCTATGTTGATGGAGAGGTTCAGAGGAATGCATTCTGCAGAAAGATGATAGCATCTTGACAGTCTGGAAAGGTTCCTATGTATTCTGGTTTCACGGTTATTCCTTTTTAGAACATTATGGACATTCAAAAACAAATATATGTCAATAGTTTGTCAATAGGGTTTTCTTTATTTTACTTTTCTACATTGTGTAATAGTGAAGATATCAAAACTATGAAAAAACACATATTGAATCATGTAGTAACCCAAAATGTATTAAACAAATCAAAATATATTTTACATTTTAGATTCTTCAAAGTAGCCACCCTTTGACTTGATAACATCTTTGCACACTCTTGGCATTCTCTTAACCAGCTTCACATGGAATGCTTTTCCAACGGTCTTGATGGAGTTCCCACATTTGCTGAGCACTTGTTGGCTGCTTTTCCGTCACTCTGCGGTCCAACTCATCCCAAACCATCTCAATTGGGTTGAGGTCGGGTGATTGTGGAGGCCAGGTCATCTGATGCAGCACTCCATCAGTCTCCTTGGTCAAATAGGCCTCACACAGCCTGGAGGTGTGTTGGGTCATTGTCCTGTTGAAAAACAAATGATAGTCCCTCTAAGCGCAAACCAGATGGGATGGCGTATGAAGAAAATAGTAAAAATAAAGAAAAACCCTTGAATGAGTTTGTGTTTAAACATTTGACTGTTAATGTAAGTATTCAGACCCTTTGCTATGAGACTCAAAATTGAGCTCAGGTGCATCCTGTTTCCATTGATCATCCTTGAGATGTTTCTACAACTTGATTGGAGTCCACTTGTGGTAAATTAAATTAATTGGATATGATTTGGAAAGCCATTTGATTAGCTATTTAGCAGTCTTGTTTAGCAGTCTTATGGCTTGGGGGTCAAAGCTGTTCAGGGTCTTGTTGGACTTGGTACACTGGTACAGCTTGCCGTGCAGTAGCAGAGAGAACAGTCTTTGGCTTGGGTGGCTGGATTCTTTGACACTTTAACACCGCCTGGTATAGAGGTTCTGGATGGCAGGGAGCTCGGCCCCAATAGCTAGTCAGGATGCTCTCAAAAGCTGTAGAGCTTTTTGAGGATCTGAAGGCCCATGCCTAATCTTTCCCATGCCAAATCTCCTGCCTTGTTCACAACTGTGTAGGTGTCACGTGTGCTCCCTCTCCGGCCTCTCGGTCACCAGGCTGCTCGTTATGGCGCACACCTGTCACCATCGTTACGCGCACCTTCTCGTCATCACTCACCTGGACTCCATCACTTCCCTGATTACCTACCCTATATATGTCACTCCCTTTGGTTCCTTCCCCAGGCGTTATTGTTTATGTTCCGGTGTCATGTCTATGCGTTGTTTGTGTTTCTTGTTTTGTATTTAGTTGTGTTTATTTATTAAAACACTCACTCCCTGAACTTGCTTCCCAACTCTCAGCGCACTCGTTACAGTAGGTGTGTGTGGGCCATGTTAGTTCCTTAGAGATGTGGACACAGAGGAACTTGAAGCTCTCGACCCGCTACACTACAACCCAGCAACATGGATGGGGGCTTGCTCGCCATTTCTTGCAAAAACTACTTCAGTACTTTACACCACTGGAACTCGTACCTTTAAAACAACGTCCGATCTTCAACATTATATCCACTGTAAAAAAAAAATATAGGCTGGGCAGCACCTCCTACTAGAGAATTGATTTATCTACAGCTACCTTTTGAACTCCCATCCAGGGTTTTAACCAAGCCCAGCCCTTCTTCCTGCTTAGCTTTCGTATTTGTCACTGACTATTACCAATGTGCTATCGTGAGAATGATTGTCACCTAACCATACTTTATTAATCATGTATTGTCCATGATGCTATTTAGGACTATATAACATTTGTAAAGTCATCTATTGTTTAAATTCAACCCATGATTCATCTAAACATACACAAAACATATACTGTAGGCCCAGGGTTTCAAGCTCAGGTTTATTTCAAATGTAATACTATTTAGTGATATTGAACTGTGTTTGGTTGTCAACGCAAGCAAATATCAACATTTGAAGGAGATGCATCTTCTGCTTGGATAGTTCCATCTGTGCCACTGACTTAGTCTGGCTTTAATTCTTTAAGTTTGAATCGATTTAGCCCTATTCTTTAACTTAGATTTTTGGTTGAGATGGAGACGTGAATCCAACATAGCCTATCAATTATTAATTTGTAGACAAACTGGAATTAAAGCCAGACTAAGTCAGTGGCACAGATGGAACTATCCAAGCAGAAAATACATCTTCAAATGTTGATATTTGGTTTCGTTGACAACCAAAAACTATTCAATATCACTTTTGAAACACAGTAAATGAACTATTAACTTGTCAAAATTATATGTTGGATTCACGTCTCCAACTCAACCAAAAATACAAGTTAAAGAATCAGATTAAGCCAGTGGCTCAGATGGAACTATCCAAGCATGTGATAGGCCTACATCCAATGTTCCCTCTAAGCTGTGCGCAGCTCCCTGGAACTGCTGCGTAGAGGAAATATGAACCAGCGCAGAGGAGCAAGAGATTGAACTTCACTCAACTTTCTGGTTTTCCCCTTTAGTTAACACTATCAACGTTTCCCTTTACTGTGTGAATTGTGATCGAATCAACGCAATACTAGCCACTTTCAATGCAATTTTTTTGTAGGCAGAGCACATTGGAGTAGGATTCTATTGCTTTGAAAGGGATGACTCAGGCCCATACGCTACACAGATTGGTGCAGCATAACCAATCAGAGCTGCAGTTTCCCTATATGCAAATAGACCATTTCCATATATGGATCTGTACCATTCACTTTGAACTGGACTGTGTTTACACCATGAGTGGTCGCGAGTAGATGCGCTTGTTTTCAGATCAAAGCAAGAGCTGCATGTAGCCATGTGTGTACATTTGTTCATATTCTTTGCTAGTAATTGAGTTAAGTTTGAAGTTTCAATCCCAGTTATAGCTAATTTCTAGTCAACAATGGAGGAGTGGTTGCTTCCTACAAGAGCACAAAACGTGTGCATTTCTAGACATATTTGAAAATCAAGTCAGGTAAAGAGCTTGTCTTAAAGTAGCAGTGTTGTATTTTGAGAGTGTCTGGAATAAGCTAAGTAGCCAATAGGCAGAGGTTAGCATAATTTGTCTGCTTCTCTGTAATAATGGTTTGGGAATTATAATACATTTTATTTTGTGAAGTGGTTTCTTGCATCAAAAAACTACATTTTCACTAAACTCCTTGTCTGAAAGACAAGTGGATAAACAGGTTAATGTTAATCCTTACATGTTTTTTTCCAAAGTATCATGGAATGTAAGCCTACGTTGAACATTACACATTGGCTGCTACTGTAGGCTGAATGATAGAACAGCTATTTCCATGTTAAAATGTTATGGGATGCATTTTCGCCAATGTTTTTTTATGGTAGGCCACTTTGATAGGCCTACATTATGATCAAATAGCCACAGTAGCCTACTTGGCCACTGTTATAGCTGTAACTTAAATGCGTGCCAGAAGTGCCGGAAAAAAGGATAGGGAACATTGCCTACATCTCCTTTAAATGTTGATATTTAGTTGCGTTGTTAACCAAACACAATTCAATATTACTTTTGTAATACAGTAAATAGGTTAAAATTAAGGCTATCTTACAAACTAATATAAAACAAACCTTAAAATGTGTAACACATCCATGGCGACATTTTGAGGTTACTGTAACTATAAATGTCTTCTAATGTAATCATGTAAAGTGTGCATGTTCAAGATAACATGCATAGGTCGTTGCAGGTCTGTGGAGATTTTCACAATTGCTGTAATCACATGCACCATGTACTTTTAATGTAATCTCAACTGCCATCCAGGTCATTTGATTCTGCTAATAGATGAAGCACAGCGATAACACATGAATACGGCATTGTATTTCCATTTGAACGTCCCTGTGCTTTGAAATGGTTGAAAGTGCATTGATAGACATTTGGGTGACAAGTAAACAAAAAACTGACATTGTTTTTCCATTGGATTTTGGTTGTGCTTTTAGATGGTTGAAAGCATAGTGATAAAGCATTGGAAATTCAATTATCTTTTGGCTCTTTTTGAGTGAGTTGTAATTGATCAATGTCTCAACCAAATACTACCCATATCCACGTTGAAATGACATAGTGTGTCCGGTGGGAAGCTTACAGTAAAGAATTACACAGTTCACTGTTCAAGCTCATTCTCACAATATACCCATAAATCATCTCTACTTTGATTGCCAAAAAAAGTTGTTTACAGTACAATGACTGTGTAGTACAACGTTATCACTGTTGAAGCCACAATCTGTAAATTCAATAACAATTAGCCCATTTGCCAGGTTACTGTTGTTCCTCCAAATTAGTCTGATGATCTACATATTCAATCTTCAGCAGTGAAGTGAAGTTCTCTCGCTTATATTTTCTCATAATGAGAAAACATGTACAAACTTGGATTTCCACTTGATATTTGATGACCATAAATTACTTTCCTATTTGCCAACTAGCCTTCAAATTGTTGCTAATTGCGAGTGGCTGTTCTGCAATAACAGCATTTTGGACGAGGATCACGTTTCGAAAGAGGTAAATGAAGCAATTAAAGCTGGAATCCTTAATGGTGAAACAGCTACATCCGTTTGCAATATTACAACAACAAAGAAGTTACTCAAAACAACAGACACAGTTTTTTTCCCTCGGACATCATTGCACATACAATTAAAGAGCACGTTATGTACTGCATTGTTTTTCCCCCCATGCTGTGTGACACTCCTCAACTCAGCAACAAAAACAATAACAGTGTTTTTGGGGCGGCCAGTGGAGCTGTCTCCCCCTACTGCGGATTCCATCATCAAGCATTTTGTGTAAATAAAGAGAAAAAAAATCACTGGGTTTTATTGCCATGATAGTGAGCTATTCTTCTGGTGATTAGGTGTGGCATTATAGATTGGCCCTGGGGACATTCCACATTTCTTTCTGGGGGCATGTTCAGTGCGAAGCTAAATATAAGGGCTGAACAAAGGGGGCAATGTGGCTGAGTGTTGGGCCACCGTGCTGTGGCGGTTGTGTTGGGCTGAGTGTTGGGCCACCGTGCTGTGGCGGTTGTGTTGGGCTGAGTGTTGGGCCACCGTGCTGTGGCGGTTGTGTTGGGCTGAGTGTTGGGCCACCGTGCTGTGGCGGTTGTGTTGGGCTGAGTGTTGGGCCACCGTGCTGTGGTGGTTGTGTTGGGCTGAGTGTTGGGCCACCGTGCTGTGGCGGTTGTGTTGGGCTGAGTGTTGGGCCACCGTGCTGTGGCGGTTGTGTTGGGCTGAGTGTTGGGCCACCGTGCTGTGGCGGTTGTGTTGGGCTGAGTGTTGGGCCACCGTGCTGTGGCGGTTGTGTTGGGCTGAGTGTTGGGCCACCGTGCTGTGGCGGTTGTGTTGGGCTGAGTGTTGGGCCACCGTGCACTGAGCTGTGTGCTGTGGCGGTCAGACCCAGACAAGGCCATGGCAGACACTTCTGTCTGCCGTCAGACAAGCTTGATTAGACAGTCGATACAAAGCCAAATTGCTTTTTCCAACATCCATATCGCTCTACACTGAGTGTACAAAACATTAGGAACACCTTCCTAACAGCCTCAATTCGGCGGGGCATGGACTCTACAAGGTGTTGAAAGCGTTCCACAGGGATGCTGGTCGTGTTGACTCCAGTACTTCCCTCGGTTATGTCAAGTTGGCTGGATGTCCTTTGGGTGGTGGACCATTCTTGATACACACAGGAAACTTTTGAGCATGAAAACCAAGCAGCGTTGCAGCTCTTGAAACATTCAAACCAGTGTGCCTGGCACCTACTACCATACCCCGTTCAAAGGCATTTTATTATTTTTTCTTGCCCATTCACCCTCTGAATGACACACATACACAATCCATATCTCAATTGTCTCAAGGCTTAAAAATCCTTCTTTAACCTGTCTCCTCCCCTTCATCTACACTGATTGAAGTTGATTTAACAAGTGCCATCAATAAGGGATCATAGCTTTCACCTGGATTCACCTGGTCAGTCTATGACATGGATAGAGCAGGTGTTCCTAATGTTTTGTACACTCAGTGTGTTTTCTGCATTAATCTGCCTATCACTAGCCAAAGCCATGCCATTAGATGTGGGTTCTGAGTACAGTATTGTCAAACAAATCTAGTTGAAAAGGGAGCATTGCCAGGGTAAGACATTTGTGTCAAACAGAGTCTCTCAAAGTTCTGAGAGAGCTGTATAAAACCTGTTTGTATGAAAGCCCTGTGCATCTTTCCAGGCCACCAGGCTCCAAGTCCAACAAAACAAGATTCTGTTATTGAAACGCATTAGTCTCTAACTGACTGATTTATGATATATTTAGTGTGGATTAGCAGTGATCAGACAGCATTCTGGAAGATGCTACAGTATGTCCTGTATTGTCCTGAACTATGGATCCTCTTTGCATGTTTACCAGGTTGACAATGTGCAGTAGGCCCGTGATGATTAAGGGGTTAGTGATGGTAGTGTATCTGGGACCATCAGATGAATGTAGGCGCTGCCTGGGGCCTAGCTTAGAGTGCTGCTGTTTCTGACGTGCACCACTAGCATAAGTGATCTGTTTTGAGAGCCCCCCTAGTTTCTGGCTGTTCCTGGTAGCACAACAAAGCCGCCTCGCAGAATATCACAACGAAAGCATCGGTTTCTATACCCCCCACTTCAAAGAATGCCTGCCATTTTACTTGGCAGGGTTATTGTCATTGAAAGCTATTAACAACTCGATTTATGGGAATCTTCTTCAGTTCCTGACTCTGTCCTCTGTTTTGATTGGGCCGTACTATTAGCACAGGGCGATATCGCCCCCTAATTGGCCCCTGATCCCTCTCATATTATTGTCAAATGGCACGGTAGGAGCAGCCAATCACATTGCCTGCCACTTTTTGCAAGACGTGTTATGCCTATGTCGTAATGCTGAAATGGATTTGAAGATCATAACAACCCCTTGCCATAATAGTTATAGGCCTACAGTGTAATGCTTAGGAAGGGCTACGATATGTGTTTTTCTACCAAGCAGGACTAGACTGTTACAGTGATTAGTGATTTCCCAAACGTGATAACTCCTAATTTACTCCCACATATGTAGAATGAAGAACGAAAGCAGTCACTGCCAAGCCGAGCTTCTCGCTTATCAGTTGTAATCATCCCAGGGCTTTCTTCAGGTGTTTGAACACAGATTGTCTTGTGTGTTTAAGGTCCTCTGAGATCCGCCAGAGTTTTGATTTCTTTACAATGATAATGCTGTAAAGTAGCAGCAGGCCTTGCTGGTACTGGGTTTAGACAGTAAAGACCCGGGCCTTGTCTCCATCCGGATCTCACCTCTACCTGCAGTGTACTCTAACTCTGAGGGGTGAAAGCATAGGATAAAATAGGGGTAAAGCCAGAATTAGAGGATATTGTCATTTGTGAAACGCCTTCCATGCAAACTCAAAACCCAACAATGCAATAATCAATAACAATGTAATACTAGAAAAAAACACAAGAAATAAGAATAAATATGAAGAACACAATAAGTAAGTAAGTAAGCATACTATATACAGGGTCAGTTCATATACCATATTTACAATGTGAATGGATACTGGAGTGATGGAGGTAGATATGTATAGGGGTAAGGTGACTAGGCAACAGGATATAAGATAAACAGAGTAGCAGCAGCTTGTATGTGAGTGGGTGTGCGTGTGTGTAGAGTCAGCATAAATGTATGTGCATGTAGAGTCAGCATAAATGTATGTGCATATTACTTGTGAATGAGCAGATGATGGAATGAGTGTGTGTGTGAGTGTGTAGGGCCCAGTGAGTGTGCATAGAGACAGTGCAACACTAAAAGGTCAATAAGGATACAAGGTTAATTTGTTTTGACAGCAACGTATGTTTCTAACAACTTTATATCATCCATCACACGCATGCACACACACGTCCCCTTAGTATGGCTTTTGTAATTTCATTTGCCGAGTGGTAAATGTAATTATTATTTGGTCTCACATGAATTCCATCATGAAGTACTCAAAAGCCTAAGGTCTAATGAGGTGGGGGACAGTTCAGTTGTTAATTAGTTGTTAGTTGTTCAGCTGTGTTTTAGCTATGTAGTCCTATTCACAGCTCTCACAGCATTTACACAGAAAGCCCAATTCGGATCTTTTCTTCACTAAATGCTCTTTTGAACAATCAGATCAGCTCTGAAAAAGATCTGATGTGATTGGTCAAAAGAATAATTATTGGAAAAAAAGATCAGAATTGGCATGCCTGTCTATACGCAGCCTAAAGGCGTCCGCATGCTTACCAGTCGAAACAGTTCGGAAGAGTTTGTACGTATATTATGACGACATTTTGTGACGTTTTTGTTTGATTTTGGACACAACATTTCGGAGCCGAAGCCTACGCTCCTTCGTCGGTGATTGGTCAACAGTAGGGATTCTTCAATAAAGTATTTGTTGTCATTCAACGAGAGATGACTCGCTTTCATACACATTTTTACATTGGGAAATACTGCACCAAACATCTTAGTTAAATGTAAAACAAACACGTACAAATTTATGACAGATTTCTTGAGTTATCTTAGATTAATTCAGACTATTTTGAGGAAGTGTATACTGGTTACGGCGTCTCAAAATGGACAAACTTTTTCGGCTGCTTTTTTTCTTGTTTTTCAAGCGAATGTCTTTTAACCTGTCTGGGAACCTGGGACGTTTGCGTCCCACCCTAGTCAACAGCCAGTGGAATCACGTCGCGCGAAATACAAATACCTCATAAATGCTATAACTTCAATTTCTCAAACATATGACTATTTTACACCATTTTATAGATACACCTCTCCTGTATCGAACCACGTTGTCCGATTTCAAAAAGGCTTTACAGCAAAAGCAAAACATTAGATTATGTTAGGAGAGTACCCAGCCAGAAATAATCACACTGACATTTTCAAAGCAACTAGCATGCATCACAAATACCCAAAACACAGCTAAATGCAGCACTAACCTTTGACAATCTTCATCAGGTGACACTCCTAGGACATCATGTTACATAATACATGCATTTTTTGTTCAATAAAGTTCATATTTATATATAAAAACAGCATTTTACATCGGCGCGTGACGTTCAGAAAATATTTTCCCTCAAATGCTTCCGGTGGATCAGCGCTACAATTTACAAAATTACTATCTGAAAACATTGTTAAAATGTAATATTGTCATTCAAATAATTATAGATTAACATCTCGTGAATGCAACCGCATTGCCAGATTTAAAAATAACTTTACTGGGAAATCACACTTTGCAATAAACGAGGTGCTATGCTCAGAAAAATAGGCTAGGCGATACAGGTTAGCGCCATCTTGGAACCATCTAAAATCAAATATACTATTGTAAATATTCCCTTACCTTTGATTATCTTCATCAGAAGGCACTTCCAGGAATCCCAGGTCCACAACAAACGTAGTTTTGTTCAAAAAAGTTAATAATTTATGTCCCAATAGCTCCTTCTTGTTAGCGCGTTCTGAAGGCTACTCATAATGTACGAGGCGCACGGGACTTGTCGTCACGAATGTGCCAAAAAAAATTATTTACGTTCGTTCAAACATGTCAAACGTTGTATAACATAAATCTTTAGGGCCTTTTTCAATCAGAGCTTCAATAATATTCAAGGCGGACGATTGCATTGTCTTACTAAACGTTTCAGAATGAGAGGGTACCCATGGGCACCCGCGTCATAGTAGTAATGGCCCTCCCCCTATGACCAACTTTCCAGGCCTCTCGTTCGGTCAGTTTTTACCGGAGAAGACTCAAACCACTTTGTAAAGACTGTTGACATCTAGTGGAAGCCTTAGGAAGTGCTAAATGAATCCTAACTCACGGTGTGTTTCATAGGCAAAGTGTTGAAGGTGATTCCACAAATCAGATTTCCACTTTCTGCATGGAATCTTCTCAGGTTTTTGCCTGCCATATGAGTTCTGTTATACTCAGACACCATTCAAACAGTTTTAGAAACTTTAGAGTGTTTTCTATCCAAATCTACTAATTATATGCATATTCTAGTTACTGGGCAGGAGTAGTAACCAGATTAAATCGGGTACGTTTTTAATCCGGCCGTGCAAATACTGCCCCCTAGCCCCAACAGGTTTAAGACCACTTGTTCGGCTAGTCGACTTCAGCTAGGTGCTAGCCAAACTGAAGCATTCTGACGCCTTAAGAGATACCAGCCTGGTTCATTACGACCAGCCTGGTCCGTGGAGTTCAGGAACACATCTGTGTGTGAGTGGCGACATGAGACTCAAGCCTGTATTTCTATATTGGAGTATGGAAGGAAAAAGCAAATTCAATACATATGTTTCAACTAATTCAATCATTCCTCATTGCTGTCTTTGTTCTTCATCATGATGATAATGTGGCCCTTCCTGTCATGGCAGATACTGATTTAATTAAAATGGCATGGTATATCATTTTCTACTGAGTGTGGACCCATTGCACTTTTCTGTTTGTGTGAATTCGCTGGTTTTACACACCAGCCAAGCTTCTTGGAGAGCGCGATGGTTCCCTTTTGATATAATTTTATACTGAATATTTTTTTTACGGCTCCCATTGACCTCATGCTGTGAGGAAATAGTTTGCGATTGGGAGCAAAAACATCTGGCTTGGCCCAGGAAGTGAAGTGAGGCAGGATGCGCGCAGACCAGGTGTCACACACTCAGGAACAGAAAAAAACCCATCATGACCTGGGCTGGGCTGGCAACCGCACCGCCATGCACCTCTCCCCTGCTCCACCACCCGGCTGATTGATGACTGATACAAGCACATCAGGTTTCCCCAATGTCATTTCCTACGGACAGGGTCTCTAGTAGGGGAGTCAGGAAGGACTGGGTCAACAGCTGCCAGCTAGGTGCATGTTGTCTTTCTGAAGGATGGTTTATATGAGGACTGTTATCAAATGCTGTTTGTCTCCATTTCTCCTTTTCACAAAGGGTCATGTTACGCTGGCAGCAGGAATGTGGTTTGGAGTCTCTGAATAGCAACATGCTGAGTCTTGAGCTGCTCAGTACAGCTGAGGCGGTGGGTTTGTAGTTTTTTAAGATAGAGGACCCAGCAGTCAATTTAGTTCGATGGTATGGAGCAGCAACATCCTAAAAGGACCGACTCTCACCTGACATAAACCATTCACATTGGAAACAGGTACATTGTTAATGAACAGTTATTATACACTTTTACAGCAATAATAGGGCTATTGCACGCTTTACATTGCAATGGCCGTTAACTTGTTAATGAAAACAAAAGCATGATAAGCATAAACATTTGCGTTTCTGATATGCAATGAAAACACCCCCGAAACGGGAGAAACCAATTACCAGGAGGTGTGTAAATACAATGCTAAACATTTCTAAATAAATTATAAAGGTAACCAGACTGCCATGTGTTCAGTCAATAAAAAGCACAATGTTTGATGGGACTAGTGATAGCATAGGCCTAGCTAATTTAACAAGCAATGTTTGTACCAAACAAACAATTGTTTGGTGAGAAATCGAGGGAAATTCCCGACGTCACGTGACGCATATTCAGTGTGTGTGTGTTTGTGTTGGTGTGTGCCTGACTGTGTCTGAAAACCACATATGTAATGAATGTTATTGTTATTCTAAATCAGTGGTTTCATTTAATCCTTAAATAACTTGAAGCGTTGCAGGTGTACAACTGTGAGGAGCTGGTTCTCTGACTAAGGGCTTGGGTCTGTCTTGTGTTGTAGTCTGCAGACCAGTGTGGTCGGTGGGAGACCAGACCAGTGGGATGCAGATGTTTTAGGGGGTGAAGTAATTCCCGTCTGTGGCGTAATGCTGCCCACAGAGCCCAGGTAGAGGAGGTTTGACAGGGCAAGGACGTGCCTGGTCCACGGCTCTCGCATGAGCTCAGCTTCTCACCCACACACTGCTGCTGTTTGTAATTACACCAAATCAAATGCTCACAGCACAGGCAGCCAGAAGTGTGACCGCTTTGTTCTTCCACCAGATTTGTAATACTTCCTCCAACACTGTTTAACACTCGGGCTGATGCCCACCAGGCACTCATGCACGCACACACACACATACACACATGCAGGTGGATCCAAAGGGAAATCATGAGTGTTATTCACCCAATTCCTGGATGCTTTATTTTCTCTTAATCAGTGGTGACTGGTCGTATATTACAAAATGCCCTTTATACTAAACATAATCTTCTATTAATTAGCTATGCACATGCTGCTCTGACCAACAACAGATGTGAGTCAGTGGATTACTATAGGACCTAAGTACGGTATAATATTCTTGATTCAATTAAAGCAAAATATGTAAAAACATATGAAATCAATTAAGTAATGCTATGACCTAAGACAGTCATAATGCTATGACCTAAGACAGACATAACGCTATGACCTAAGACAGATATAATGCTATGACCTAAGACAGACATAATGCTATGACCTAAGACAGATATAATGCTATGACCTAAGACAGATATAATGCTATGACCTAAGACAGATATAATGCTATGACCTAAGACAGACATAACGCTATGACCAAAGACAGACATAATGCTATGACCTAAGACAGACATAATGCTATGTTTTGTGTTTCAAACTCTCATAAATACAATATGACGTTATGTTTAACATGTTGACCATGTGTAAGTGGCGGTGTTCTGTATGTTGTTTGTGTATGTTTAGTGACTGCTGTTGAGAGAGAGTTTTAAAGGATCTGGTGTCATCTGTTTTGTTACCAGGACCCAGGTGAGGCGAGGACAAGCCGACTCTTCGTCTCCCCAGCAGACTGGGACGTCTCGCACAGTCAAACGATACCCATCATCCACTGGCCCCATCACCTCCAACGCCCTGCCCAATGGCAACGGACATGACAATGGGAAGGGGAATGGTCGTAACGGCCACAGACCCACCACCAATGTCCACACCAACAGACAAGTCAACGATGCAGTGGCACCGGCAGGTAATGACCAGAAGAACCAAAAAAAGTTTCACCCAAGTTGATACCACTGTTCTTTATTTCTTTATTACCTTGGTTTCTAACAAAGTTAAATATACCCTACGGTATGTAGGACACACACACATACACACACACACACACACATACACACACAGTGTCTTCACTGAATGGAACATTAGATTGGGGGGGGGGGGTGGTGTTGACTCCATCCCAGGCTGCTCTCCCTCCCTCCCTCCCTCCCTGTGGTTTTCATCACATGAGCGACAGACGTTGGATATCTGCTCTCTGCTCTGGAGTGTCTGCAGTGTTCAATCACAGGACAGCCATGCTCCCTCCCTTAGGACCCAGAGAGGGAGGTGGGAAGAAGGGGGGGACACTTCGGCTCCATGACAGGCTGCACCCTGACAGAACCCTCCTCCCCACCAACAGAAAATTCCAGAAACTCCAACCCTCTCAGAACAAAACAATGCCCTCTGTAAAGCTGTCTGCTGTCTAAGTTTCTCTTGTTTTTCCCTCCTACTAGGTGTTCAACGATGTTGAACAGCTTCCCACCATTACACAAGGTTTACTCATACATCTAGAACACCTTTTCCCAATAATAAAGGCTTGGAGGACAGGCATCCTCCTCTCAGCTGTACCGTTCCATTGCCAAGGCACTGGCACAAACACACTCACGCATAAACAAACACACACACGCCCAAACACACACACTCATATTAACCTCCCCTTCTGTTGGGCTGGCCAGGCAGCAGGGCCAGAAATTGTGTCTGTCTGTCTGTCTGTCTGTCTGTCTGTGGCTCGTTAAGAATGCAGCTCTTCTCCAGCGCAGTGCTGCTCCTGCTCACCAAGGTCTCTGTGTGTCGCTGTGCTCCAGGGGCCAACCTTACCTCCAACCTGGACCGCATCAAAATCGTTTTCACCCCCATGGTGTGTCGGAGGGTGTGCAGTGGCGGCCGCTGCTACAACAACTGTGAGAAGGGTGACACCACCACCGTCTACAGTGAGAACCAGCAACAGCACCAGCCACCCAAGACCCAGGGGTTTAGACTCTGTGAGTTCCCCCTCTTCTTCGCTCTCTCTCTTCCTACACTGTCTGAATAGGGTCCAGGGATGAGAGGGAGAAAGAGGGGCTCCTGATAGGTAAACCCATTCCCGCTGCGGAACTGTCAACACTGAATAGCAGGCAGTCAGGGAGCGAGAGGGAACAAAGTGGGGGAGACTATGCATGGTCGGGAACAGTGTGAAAGATAGAGAGATGGGCAGAGGGGAGAGAGCGAGGGAGAGGGGAGAGCAGATTAAGAGCAGGTCTCCCTGCCCATTGTGTTGCAGGGCTCAGTGGAGGGGGTTAAGCTGACCACACACGTGGAAGCGGCGCTCTCACGCTCCCAACACTTTTTGTGGTTTACATCTCGCTCTCAGCGCCACTGTTAACCATTTAACGTGCTCACTGGGAGAGATGGAGGGAAGGAAATAGAGAGAAAGAGCGAGAGAGAGAGAAAGAGAGGGAGTAACAGCGTGAACAGGATTTTATAGGGATTACATTAAAGCTGCCATTTATCCACAGGCTTTGCTAAAAACTCACACAGGAGAGTAGTCTCCCTCCCTGTCTCTCCATGGTGGGGGAGAACAATACCCAATGCTGGGGTTCCGGCCCTGTTTCCATAGTGTTCCCCTTCGCCCTTACCACACAACTAAGGCTCACAGTAATCACTCAAACTGATTAGAAGTGAAGAGCGCCCATATCAAATACACACACACCGCCACCGCCCCACACTTAACACAATAAGCTCCTCATGGGAGGAACTGGCTGAGTTCTGAATAGATAAACAGATTGTTTTGCAGATTTATGCTCCCATTAATAGGTTTTGGGAAAATGTTAAGTTACTCCAAACACTTCAATGGCTTGGCAGAGCCGTTTCACAATGCATTCCTGGCACTTCTGGGTGATCCTGAGAAGTAGTTTGTTTTTATGTTTGATTTTATTTTAAAGAAATCTCTGACCATTAAAACATCTGTAAAAAGACTCTGTTAAAGGAAATTTCTTGACATCCAAGCCGGCATTTTGTTGTTGCTGAAGTGCGTGTTCCTCAAGGAATGTCAAGTGGACAGCGAACAGTTATGTCATGTTGTTGTTATGTTCCCAATGTGGGGCAGTAAAAACTAGGTGGATAACATCATTACACTGTTGGGCTCCCTGGATTCACAACATTGAACAGTTATTCTAAACCCTGACATTACTGGGACAACAGACTTAGAGAAGCCATTTAACAATGCATTTCAAAGACGTCAGTGGTGGTGTGTGGCACGGGCATGAATTGAATCTTCCTATCTGTCTGGTAGGTAGAGGTTGGGTAAGAGAAAAAGTCAGGTTGTTGTCTAGGAATAACTCCTGCCCCATGCTGAGGTTAACTAGGGCTAGGCTGAAGTTGAAGCTGGGACTGAGACTGTGTCTGCGGCGAGACTGAGACTGTGTCTGCGGCAAGACTGAGGCTGAGACTGTGTCTGCGGCAAGACTGAGGCTGAGACTGTGTCTGCGGCAAGACTGAGGCTGAGACTGTGTCTGCGGCGAGACTGAGGCTGAGACTGTGTCTGCGGCAAGACTGAGGCTGAGACTGTGTCTGCGGCGAGGCTGAGATGTGTCTGCGGCAAGACTGAGGCTGAGACTGTGTCTGCGGCGAGACTGAGACTGTGTCTGTGGCGAGACTGAGGCTGAGACCTATTTAACGTAGATACATGACGTGACGCCACATAGAATTTTGCGCTATATGTGCAACACAGCATTCCTTAACTAGCCCACAATGTCTGCTGTGTGGATGGAGCAGTCAAGAAGTCGAGCAGTCATTTGAAAGCGTAACACAATTTCAGCGAGACGACTCAAAGGCGAAATATCAAGATAATGGAATTCATTGCCCTTGACAATCAACCGTTCTGTCGTGGGTGATGTTGGCTTTCGCCGACTGGTCGAGCACCGGTACACACTACCAAGTGAGCTATTTTTCAGATGTTGCCCTACTGGAGTAACACAGTAATAGCGTCACTGCTGTTAGCTTCACGACATACATACTATGGAATGCCGTTTGGGTCTTTGCAAGTCAAAAAAGATACAGTAGCACTGTCAAAAGCTGTACAAAAAAGCATGCAAACACCGGCCACAAACGATGTGTTTACAATACCGTGTTGGTAATAAAGCATAATTTGTTTGACCGCAGCTTCTGGGGTAGCTAGCTTTGGTACCTAGCTAGCACCAACACAACCAGCCTGAAAACAATTACCAGTAGAAACTGCAGGTAATTTCATTGTTCTTAGCAATGGTTTAGGAATCCTTGTGAGTAAGTATTAGCTAGGTTGCCACTTGTTGTTTGCCTATTGAAATTGAACTTCAGTTCACCTAAATAAATAGCTAGCCAGCTACTTAACCCTGTTACCCAAAGCTAACGTTATAAGCAGCCAGCTAGCTTCATCTGGCTAGTGAGGCTCGACCGGACCGGGCTATGTGTTGTGAAGCTAGCCACAATAAGTATTAGGCACAATAGTGGAATTTGCGGTTTGCCTTTAAAATAAAAGTATGTCACTGACAGTGATCAAATGAATACAAATAGTAGAATTATGCTATACTTTTATTTTGATGGCTAACCGCAAAGTCCACTATTGTGCCTAATTCTTATTGTGGCTACCTTCACATAGATGGGTCCGACCACAATTAATCAAATAAGAACTGTCTTAAAAATTAGGGTTATTTTAGATGATGACACCTAGCTAATAGTTAGCTAGCTAATAGCTACTGAAACAGATGTCGTTTTGCTATGTTTTTTGGGGAAGAACATTGTTTGCATCCATGAGCTAGCTAGCTTTTTTTATGGCCATCACTGTAGGTGCCTGAGACAACTTTACCAGCATCATAGCATACGTATCGATGAATCGTTGTGACATGAAATACGAGTGATAGTGTAATCAATGTGTAATAACTACGTAAAAAAATCATGAACGTGTTAAATTATGTGAGCTGCAGTCATATTCAGGTCCTGATTTGTCAACAAGCTTATTTGACACGTCAAATAGTGTTATTTGACATGTCAAATAGCGTTAAATAGCATATTTTTGGACACGCAAAGACACAATCGGCGTTCCATAGAAATCCTGGTTGAGAATGAAATGACTGAACTAATGAACAACGGAACAGCACAGCAAGTAAGTGAAATAAATAGGTTTTGATTGTTTTACTGGTAATGGGGACATACGTAAATGCCAACAAAATAACTTTTTGGTCAGTGTGGGGTGTGTAACCTTTAATTTACTAGGCAAGTCAATTAAGAACAGTTTCTTATTTACAATGATGGCCTTCCCCGGCCAAACCCGAACGATGCTTGGCCAATTGTGGGCCGCCCTATGGGACTCCCAAACACGGCTGAATGTAATACAGCCTGGATTCAAACCAGGGACTGTAGTGACTCCTCTTGCACTGAGATGCAGTGCCTTAGACCGCTGCGTTCGTGTGTGTGTTAACTATTTAACTGTACTAGAATACTTAGAAGGCCGCAAAAAAATGTAAATATCGGTATTGTTATTTTTGGCAAGGAAAATATTGAATATTGCTATTGGCCAAAAATGTCATATCGGTGCATCACTAGTCAGGATAAGTCAGCATAAACAAAATCTATGTCAATTTTGGTACTTTTGGATCAAAAAGGCATCAACCTTGTTTATTTTGTTCACTTAGAATATTGCCTTTTATTTGGGCAAGGCTGTTATCGATTTTTCATTTTCCAGGCTTTGAAGTATGAGTGAGTTGAGGTTAAGGGTTGAGCTCCTTTGTATATCCTGGTATGGAGCAGGTATGTAGGACACTGGGACCTTTGCCAAGAGATGAAAAGGCTATCAACTCAACCTGTCAAGCACCAGCTGCTTCTCCTTGTAGAGGACGATTGCAGGGTGTAAAGCAAAGTAAATCAAATCAAAGTATTCAAAGAAAGACAGTGTTATGTAGGGATTCAGTAGTCTTATTATGAGGCCACAAGGCAACACCCAAATGCAGACACAGGAGTCAGATGGTTGAGCTCCGATATTTATTATAACAAAAATGGTAGGCAAAAGGCAGATCGTGGGACAGGCGAGAGTTCATAAACCAGGTCAGAGTCCAGGCGATAGGCAGGCTCGAGGTCAGGACAGGCAGGGGTTCAGTGATCAGGTCTGAGTCCAAACAGTACAAGGGGCTAGGCAGGCTCGAGGTCAGAACAGGCAGGGTGGTCAGGCAGGCGGAATCTGCGTCAGGACAGGCAAGGTCAAAACCAGGAGGGCTAGGAAGAGACAGGGACAAATATGAGCTCGGAAAACCGCTGGTTGACTTGGCAAAACAAGACGAACTGGCACATAGAGACAGGAAACACAGGGATAAATACACCGGGGACTAATGGGGAAAACAGGTGACACCTGGAGGTGGGTGGAGACAATCACAAAGACAGGTGAAACAGATCAGGGCATGACACGTATCTGCTCAAGAACCAATTGCCTCGCTCCTTTGAAATAGGTGAGAGTTTCATTTTCAACAGAGGAAGTATCAAATACCGGAGTGTGTACATTCCTTATTTTCTTGAAACCTGGGTGTTTAAATGAGGCACAAACACACATCATGGGCCAGCTGAGAAAGGCTTGGCTTAATAGGGAGGGGTGATATTATTAGTGTGTGTTGCCCTCAGGGTGGAGTTGGAACTTCGTAAACCCATGTCAAATGAGGTGTCTGCTTGTGAATGTGGTTATGTGAACATTACATTCCAGAAAACAAGTTGGCCGCATGAAGTCTCTGTACACACTTTCTTTTAGAACTATCCCTCCTGCTTCTCATTATGTGTATGGGTACAAGCATAAATCAACTAATTAACATTTTTACATTTTAGTAATTTAGCAGACGCTCTTATCCAGAGCGACTTACAGTAGTGAATGCATACATTTCATTTCATTTCATGCATTTTTTTTGTACTGGCCCCCTGCGGCCTGCAGCTGGCGGTTCCATACATTAATTAACCTTTCTCTCCTGCAATGACCTTGGTCTCTCTTGCTCTCTCTCCTGCAGTCTTCTGTCAGATCCCCTGTCTGAATGGTGGGCGCTGCATTGGCAGGGACCAGTGCTGGTGCCCATCAAACTCGACAGGGAAGTTCTGCCACCTCCCGGCCCCCCCTTCTGCCAGACCCACCCTCAGCCGGAAGGACAGCAGCCTGGCCGGACTTAACTCCTCATCCCACTCCATGTACACCCTGCCGCTGTCCAATCAACAAGGTAATCATCTAGCCATCTGTCTGGCTGGACACAGTCTCTGGCCAGGTCTCAAGGGCCTCCCCAGCCCGGTCTCCTGTAGACACACTGTTTTCTCCAGTTCTGCTCATTTTACTGCTGTCCTTTATAAATTGAATTTATCATGCCCTCTCAACTGTTCTGGTTCTGTTTGAACTAACTCAGGTTTAATTGTTGATGTGCAACGGCCCAGTTAGTAACTGTGCCGTACTCTTCCTTTGCGAACCAGCAGTGAATGGATTCTTAGTAGAATATGTAATGGGGTGTTTTGAGGATAGTGCTCCCTCTATCAGCAGAATAACCTATAGTGAATTAGAAACAGATCATGCCCTAACCAGTGCCATGAAGAGCAGCTAAAATGAGCAGCCAGGGTGGTGCTGTGGGATTATTTAAGATGTCCTTGAAGAGGTAAGGTTTAAGATGTTTTCGGAAGATGGGCAGAGACTATGCTGTCCTAGTTTCAGGGGGAAGCTGGTTCCACCATTGGGGTGCCAGGACAGGGAAGCGCTTGGACTGGGCTGAGTGGGAGTTGCCCTTCTATAGGGGTGGGAGGGCCAAGAGACCAGAGGTGGCAGAACGGAGTACTCGGGTTTGAGCAGAGGCTGAAGGTAGGTAGGGGCAGTTCCTGTTGCTGCTCCGTAGGCAAGTAACATGGTCTTGTAGTGGATGCAAGCTTCGACTGTAAGCCAGTGGAGTGTGCAGAGGAGCGGGGTGACATGGGAGAATTATGGAAGGTTGAACACCAGGCGGCCTACAGCTTTCTTGATGAGAAGCAGGGGTTTGATGGCACAAGTGGGGAGCCCAGCCATAAGCGAGTTGCAGTAGTCCAGACGGGAGATGACAAATGCCTGGATTAGGTCCTGCTCTGCTTCCTGTGTGGAGTAGGGTCATACTCTACGAATATTGTAGAGCATGAACCTGCAGGAGCGGGTCACTGCTTTGATGTTTGCAGAGAATGACAAGGTGTTGTCCTGGGTCACGCCAAGGTTCTTTACACTCTGGGACAGGGATACCAAAAAGTTGTCAACTGTGATGTAGAGGTCTTGGAGCGGGCAGGCCTTCCCCAGGAGGAAGAGTAGCTCCGTCTTGTCGTGGTTGAGCTTGAGCTGGTGGGCCGACGTTCAAGTTGATATATTTGCCAGGCACGCAGAGATCTGTGTCGCCACCTGGGTTTCAAAAGGGGGGAAGGAGAAAGGTAGTTTATTGCCGAGCCGACTGATTTGGTGTATAGAAAGAAGACGAGAGAGCCTAGAACCGTGCCCTGAGGGACACCAGTAGTGAGAGTACTTGGTGCAGTCACAGATCCTCTCCGCCACCTGGTAGGAGCGGACTGCCAGGTAGGATGCAATCCAAGAGTGTGCAGAACCTGAGACCCCCAGCCCTGAGAGGGTAGAGAGGATAATCTGATGGTTCACGGTATCGAAGGCAGCAGATAGATCTAGGAGGATGAGAACAGAGAAGAGAGAGTCAGCTTTGACTGGTTAGGGTCAAGAAGATCGTTCTGAGAGAGATTGTAAGAGAGTTGGTCAGAGACAGCACGCTCAAGTGTTTTGGAATGAAAAGAAAGAAGGGATACCGGTCTGTAGTTTCTGACGTCAGAGGGGTCGAGTGTTGGTTTCTTGAGGAGGGGAGCGACTCAGGCCATTTTGAAGTCAGAGGGGACACAGCCAGTGGTCAGAGATGAGTTGATGAGGGAAGTGAGGAATGGGAGAAGTTCCCAGAGATGGTCTGGAGAAGGGAGGAGGGGATGGGGTTGAGCAGGCAGATTGTCGGGATCCCAGACATCACTAGTCGCATGATTTCATCTGTGGAGAGATGGGAGAAAGATGTCAAGGCGTAGAGTTAACTTTCTGAGTCAAAATGCAAGCTGAGATCTACCGCTCAGATTTTTGCATAGAAAACATAAGCCTATGCAACATTAACCTATTAAAAACAGATCTGTAGCAATGAGGTTTGTGCAGTAGGCTATAGGTCCAATACAGTATCACCACATATTGGCTTTGCTTGAATTTCCCAGCCAATGTATTGTTGTTCTGACAATTAAAAAAAATATATATTTCAACATTTGAGGTAGGCTATATGATCACACTGGTAATAGATCAGTTGTTGTATTACATGTGAGGCACAGCTGAGTGAGCATACATTTACATAATTTGCTTTTATTTGTATTTTACTGACTGATGGTGCCTGCATCTGATGGTCAGTTTCAGCAGAGGGAGAGAGCTGCAGACTGAGGTTTTGCCTCTCAACGTCCCTCCACTCTCCCTGTCCTCCACTGACACTGACCAAAAAGGGACACCGTCTTCCAGCTGATGGCGAAACTCGTGTCGCACCGCATTATTTCTGCCTCATGCACAAATTCATGTTGTTACTCCTATGAACAGAGAAATGTAATTATCCCCCCCAAAAAAACAAGCCGCTAATAACAACAACACAAGCCTATAGATACACATTCCTACTCATTCATTACTACTGCAGTACTTGTTGTAGCGCGAGTGGAATTATGAACACACCTTTTATGGCTTATAAAAGTGTTGAGTAAAAAGTGTTGACAGTGCTGAGTAAGAACTTAAACATGAACTCACTCATATAAACATCAGCTCTTTAATGTATTCGTTGACGGTCTCTCTAGTCTGGTTTTAAACGTGTTGAAATCACACAGTATCAACTTTACTGTAGCTTTCTTTTGTACCTGCTATGTTACTGCAGACATGGTCATCTGAGCCATCCGATTGGCCAGCGGTTGGCCTACAGTGCACATGATTTGCTCGCAGGGAAAACAGAGATTGTACCTTCAGACACATGAAATGGTTCAAACACCTGGTTGATGTGCTAACAATCATCTGCAAGTTATGAGCAGTCAGCAGTTCACACATCAAGTAGGCTACTGGGAAGACAGGCAGCACTTAAAGTAGATGGCCCTAGTAAAAAGACAGTACTAGACATCACCAGATTAAGACCTTTAGCTATGGAATGAAGCACTTTAGTATGTTTTAAGTGCCCTTTCATTTGTACTGTATCTCTATATGCTAAGACCTGGCTTGGGCTGAAGAGGTTATTTACAGCCTTTTGGGAACATCCTTTGAGAAGCGCTGAATTTCAGATTTTACTGCAAGGTCAGGTCCAGGACATCATGTTCTTTACCATGTCCATCCAGACTGGGTTCAAGGTGTTTCTGCTGGTGTGATGGTAGAGAGTTTTGCCTGACTGACTGTGCTGTGCGTTCTGTGTCCTGTCCAGTCTCTCTACATCCGTCCCTGGTGAATGTCCACATCCAGCACCCCCATGAGGCTGAGGTCCAGATCCACCAGGTAGCCCGGGTCAAGCTTGGCCAGAGACCCCCCGCAGCAGAGGGGGGTCACTCTATACAGCAGCGCTCCCAACCTGGCCATGGCAACGGCAATGGGCATGGGTATGGGCACTCCAATGGAAACGGGAATGGGTATGGGCACGGAAATGGACACACCTTCGCCAACGGGAATGGCAGTAGCCACTCCAGACCCCACAACCGGCAGAACGGATACGTGGGAAGGTGCTTCCAAGAGACCACCAATGGACAGGTACAGTGCTCTGAGTGAAGTACACTGAACACAGTAAATTAGAGTTGATGATGATCCTAGCTAGGGCTGTGGCGGTCATGACATTTTGTCAGCCGGTAACTGTCATGCAAATACCTACCGGTCTCATGGTAATTGATCCTTAATTAACATAAACACGTTTAGTATCTGCGGGCTTCCATGCATTGTCTACAAGCCACTGATGCGGACCTTTGGAACATCTACATTTTAAAAAGTCTAATAAATGTATTTAATATAGCCTACACCATCACAATAAATCCATTATTTATTTTAGGCTGGTCTAAAGAAATTATGATATGAAGAAAATGTAGTTTATTTCAGAAGAACAGAATAGCGTATTCTGAGTTGTCCTTATATTAGGGCCTTAAATGGCTGTGGGCAGACAAGATTTGTTAACAATTCCCGTACCACTATTTTATAATAAGAATAATACAATTGAACATAGCTGAATAAAATAGAAAGGATATTTTGCCCAAACGATTTCCGAGGGAGTGCGCACATGCAGCTATTCTGTGTCGAGCGATTAACAAAGTCATAAATTTGAAACAGGTCGTCCTATATGCTTGATTTATAATTATTTATGCAACTTTAATTGTGATACAAACCTTAGGCTATATGTTTTGATTTCTAATACATTGTAAGGCTGCATGATGCGACTCTAATGATGATTTGAAAATAGGCTACGCTAAGTTATGTGGCCACTTTAGTTGTGATACACACCTTATATAGACCTATGGGCTAGGCTACATGATGCGTGTCACTATGATTTGAAAAAGTTGCAAAATAATGCATGCGCTGTTTCTTGCCTTAGACTGCACACGCTAGGCATCATTCACAAGTAATAATATTCTCACTCATCAGACTATTCTCAATGTAATCTTGTCTTTAAATACAGTATACTAAATAAATAATTTATGTGTGAAATTAGTTTTGGTTTAGAATGGGCCATTATCATGCACTTGTCAGAATAAGAGCAGGGGGAAAAATACATGTCATCCGCATGCACTTGAATAGCGAATGGAGGATGCTTTTCCCACAGTTCATTTTCATGCCAGCCAGGTAGGCTGCTCTGGTGTAAAGCAAACCAATGTGCTAATATTAGGAAAGTTGAGAAATAAATATAGTAGGCCTAGCCTGTAGAAATCTGATGTGTTCCTCCTCTTTTTAATAGAGGCCATCGAAACTTTGTTTTCGCATGCAATTGCATCGCATAGCCAATAGAAATGTTGCACAACATGGGTTTAGAAGAACACTTATTTCATTCCGTTCATCAACCAGCTACGAGGAGCTGGCTCTCGCGTCACAACAGGTGATCCTATTCTGCTCAAACTCTGAATGCAAGAGCTCTAAGTGTTTGACTTTCAATTGCATTTGCATTGACATCAGAGTGATTAGAGGAACAGTAGAGCCCTGAGTACCATGCCATTAGTGACTGGCCGTTAGCAAGTTTGGTAGGCTACTAATGACCATCAGCGGCATCAGAACGCAGTTTTGGAGAAGCCTAGTTACCGTAACTGGTAATACGGTCACCGTAACAGCGCTAATCTTAGCTGACTACTGCAGGATGTTTGCCTAGTCTTTGAGGTGAAGACCAAGTTTGGCTTCTGTGTGTTTTACCGTATGTGCCGCAGGGCAGCATACCTACCTTCCCTCCTCTGTCTGTCTGGTAGAAGCTGTCTATGTTCTAATTCATCCTGCATCCAGGATTTATGAGTTGTCAACACATTGGTCATCTCATGTTCCCCTCCCAACACACACAGATGTGTTAGAAGTTAGTTATGAGTTAGGTCTGAAATGAAGGACCAAGGAAGGAGACTGAAATCCACTACTTGTCTCAAACACAAGGCGAACTGCTACACCCACAATGCATCTCCTTCACACTCTCTCACACACACAGAGTAAATAAAGAAAGAGCAGTGGTGGCCAGTGGAGGAAGAAATCGGAGGACAGGCTCTTTGGAATGGCTGGAATGGAATGAATGGAAAGGTATCAAACTCATGGAAACAATATGTTTGCGATACCGTTCCATTCCAGCCATTACAAACCATGCCAGTAGCAGCAGCAGAGCTATTTGTGGAACAGCCTGATTATGTCCTCTGCTGCTGTCTAACCAGTCTCAGGTGTGTTCTGTTCAGCTCGCTCTGTCCTCATTCCGATGGGAAGACTCACAAACTACTACTCACCCATGCATAAACACACAACGCACAACACACACACAATCCAATTAAACACACACACACACACACACACACACACACACACACACACACACACACACACACACACACACACACACACACACACACACACACACACACACACACACACACACACACACACACAGAAATACAGTGACATTAAACAACACACTATCAAATGAAGTGGAAAAGGAAGGTGTCAGTGATGTGTCCTGTGTTGTGTGTTGAGATGTGTGTGTGTGTTGTCATTGCAGTGTGGGAAGCCTCTTCCTGGCCTGACCAAACAGGATGACTGCTGTGGAAGTGTGGGAGCCTCATGGGGCCTGAACAAGTGCACAGAGTGTCCAACCAAACCAGGTGAGTCCCCTCACATACTGAACACACTGAACCACTGAACCTCCTCCAGTGCTTTACCTTGTGTTATATCTTTGTTATGATGTGTTAATGTAGCTAAACAATTCCTTTTACTTCATTCATAAACACAATGTATCTCTGAGAATAACAGTCTATTACTTTAACATGGGGTGATAATTCAGGATGATTACTGATTTGTGTATCCCAGATTAGAAGGATTGTGCCTCGACTCCATTGGCATCGGGACTTACTTGTCGTCTTATTATAAAATTAAGCTGTTTTCGCTTCTAGAAAAAAAACAAGGCACCAAATGAAAACACATTTAGCATGAATAACAGAGGCTGGCAGGAGTGCCACCCAGCCTGCGGGCAGGCAGAGAAAGAGGCTGGCTCTCCCTCTTCTACTTTAAGTAACAGAAGAGAATGAACAGCCGTGGTCCCTGACCATAGCTGCCTGGACTGTCGCTGCTGTGTGTTCCCTCATTGTGTTTGTAATACAAGATCACTCCTGACCCCTGATGACCCCCCCAAGGACCGCCAAGTTCTGTTACTGGAGCTCTCCAAGGGGGTGTGTGATGGTTGGGAGGGACTGTCCCTGCCCTTCACTGTTAATTCCTATCAGGAAGAGGTCTGGCTGCGGTAGATGTCAATTGCCTGCACAGGGTGCTGTCATAGCCTGTCCCTGTTTAGTGTCTGTCTGTCTGCCGGAGCTCTAATCACGAGCAGACATCATCTCACTCAGGTCCATTCATCACAAACACAAATCTATTCTTCTCTTCTCTCTGTGCCAGAATCTCTCTCTCTCTCTCAAGACCCACATCAGCATCTCTTTTGGATCCCAGATGTTTTCCTCTCCTCTGTCCTTTGAAGTGGGGAGAAACAGAACTATCCCTCCGTTCTCTCATTTTGTAGTTGTTTAGGGGCAGCTTGGGCCTCAGTCCTAGGTCACATGCAGAGTCAGATGAGAGAATGAAAGACAAAAAAGAGAAAGATGAAGCCACATAGGTCCCATGCTAATTGGTGTATACTTTGAAGGACTTAATAGGGAATACTTGGCATTTCTTTCCATTCTTATTGTTCCCTGTAAATGTGTCCAGAACTCGCTTCACTGGCTTGATTATACTTTGTATAACTAAAACAAGTGGACAAGCATAAATTAAGAGTAATCATTTTGTCATCCCGTACATCTCTCTGGGACTGGTCAGGTCAGTCAGTTGAGGGCTTGATGACAAGTATCTGTAAGGAAGTCATTTTGTCATGTAAGTCATTGTGGACATCAACGTCTTGCTCCCAGACAAATTAAACAACTTCTTTGCTCGCTTTGAGGACAATACAGTGCCACTGACACGGCCCGCTACGAAAGCCTGTGGGCTCGACTTCACAGTGGCCAACGTGAGTAAAACATTTAAACGTGTTAACCCTAGCAAAGCTGCCGGCCTAGACAGCATCCCTAGCCACGTCCTCAGAGCATGCGCAGACCAGCTGGCTAGTGTGTTTACGGACATATTAAATTAATCCCTATCCCAGTCTGCAGTGCCCACATGCTTCAAGAGGGCCACCATTGTTCCTGTTCCCAAGAAAGCTAAGGTAACTGAACTAAATGACTACAGCCCCATAGCACTCACTTCTGTCATCATGAAGTGCTTTGAGAGACTAGTCAAGGATCATATCACCTCCACCTTACCTGATACCCTAGACCCACTTCAATTTGCTTACCGCCCCAATAGGTCCAGAGATGACGAAATCGCCATCACACTGCCCTATCCCATCTGGATGAGGAATACCTATGTAAGAATGCTGTACATTGACTACAGCTCAGCATTTAACACCATAGTACCCTCCAAACTTGTCATTAAGCTGGAGACCCTGGCCTCGACCCCGCCATGTGCAACTGGGTCCTGGACTTTCTGATGGGCCGCCCCCAGGTGGTGAAGGGAGAAAACAACATCTCCACCCTGCTGATCCTCAACACTGGGGCCCCACAAGGGTGTGTTCTCAGCCCTCTCCTGTACTCCCTGTTCACCCACGACTGCTTGGCCATGCGCGCCTCCAACTCAATCATCAAGTTTGCAGACGACACTACAGTGATAGGTCTGATTACCAACAACGACGAGACGGCCTACAGGGAGGAGGTGAGGGCCCTCGGAGTGTGGTGTCAGGAAAATAACCTCTCACTCAACATCAACAAAACAAAGGAGATGATCGTGGACTTCAGAAAACAGCAGAGGGAGCACACCCCTATCCACATCGATGGGACAGTAGTGGAGAAGGTGGAAAGTTTTAAGTTCCTTGACGTAGACATCACGGACAAACTGAAATGGTCCACCCACACAGACAGCGTGGTGAAGAAGGCACAACAGCGCCTCTTCAACCTCAGAAGGCTGAAGAAATTTGGCTTGTCACCTAAAACACTCACAAACTTTTACAGATGCACAATCGAGAGCATCCTGTTGGGCTGTATCACCGCCTGGTACGGCAACTGCTCCGCCCACAACTGAAAAGCTCTCCAGAGGGTAGTGAGGTCTGCACAACGCATCACAGGGGGCAAACTACCTGCCCTCCAGGACACCTACACCACCCAATGTCACACGAAGGCCAAAAAGATAAACAAGGACAACAACCACCCGAGCCACTGCCTGTTCACCCCGCTATCATCCAGAAGGCGAGGTCAGTACAGGTGCATCAAAGCTGGGACCGAGAGACTGAAAAACAGCTTCTATCTCAAGGCCATCAGACTGTTAAACAGTCATCACTAACATAGAGAGGCTGCTGCCAACATACAGACTCAAATCACTGGACACTTGAATACATTTAATACATTGATTTAATAAAGGTATCACTAGTCACTTTAAATAATGCCACTTTAATAATGTCTACATATCCTACATTACTCATCTCATATGTATATACTGTACATCTACTGCATCTTGCCTATGCCGCACGGCCATAGCTCATCCATATACTTACATGTACATATTCTTATTCAACCCTTTACATTTGTGTGTATAAGGTAGCCGTTGTGAATTTGTTAGATTACTTGTTAGATATTACTGCACTGTTTGAACTAGAAGTACAAGCATTTCGCTACACTCGCATTAACATCTGCTAACCATGTGTATGTGACCAATAAAATTATTATTTTTTATTTAACTATGCAAGTCAGTTCAGAACAAATTCTTGTTTACAATGACGGCCTACGAACAGTGGGTTAACTGCCTTGTTCAGGGGCAGAACAACAGATGTTTACCTTGTCAGCTCGGGGATTCAATCAAGCAACCTTTCGGTTACTAATCCAACACTCTAACCACTAGGCTACCTGCCACCCCAGGTAGCCAATACAATTTGATTTGATACCTTAGAGAACTATTTATTACTATTTCTAACTTGTCAGAAACTGCTAAATGTTTTTTGCACCCCATGACAAAATGTGTAGAATTGCAGGAAATAAGCTTTAAACGTACAACATTTCCTCTCCACCAACAAGAGGGGTGTGAACAGTTTGTGTCATGAACAGTGCTTGTGCCCATAGAAATAGACGTGGCGTGTGCTCACATGCACAGGGGAGTGTGGGATGTTCCCCAATGCTGGAAGGGGGGCCCCGAGTGAAAAAGCTTGGGAACCCATGGCTTAGACCACTTGTTCAACCTACTGTTTCCAGAACCTTTTAATGTGTCTCCTCTGGTCAGCTTTAAGTCAAATCAAATCTATTTTTATTTGACACATGCGCCGAATACAACAGGTGTAGACCTTACGGTGAAATGCTTACTTAGAAATGCTTACTTAGAAAATACCAACAGCAAAAAAAGTAAGAGATAACAATAACAAATAATTAAAAAGCAGCAGTAAATAACATTAGCAGGGCTATATACAGGGGGTACCGGTACAGAGTCAATGTGGAGGCTATATACAGGGGGTACCGGTACAGAGTCAATGTGTGGGGGCACTGGTGTCGAGGTAATTGAGGTAATATGTACAGAGTTATATGTACAGAGTTATTAAAGTGACTATGCATAGATTATAACAGAGTAGCAACAGCGTAGAAGGGGGGCAGTGCAAATAGTCAGGGTAGCCATTTGATTAGCTGTTTAAGAGTCTCATGGCTTGGGGGTAGAAGCTGTTTAGAGCCTCTTGGACCTAGACTTGGTGCTCGGGTACCGCTTGCCGTGCGGTAGCAGAGAGAACACTCTCTATGACTAGGGTGGCTGGAGTCTTTGACCATTTTTAGGGCCTTCCTCTGACACCGCCTGGTATAGAGGTCGTGGATGGCAGGAAACTTGGCCCCAGCGATGTGCTGGGCCGTACGCACTACCCTCTGTAGTGCCTTGCGGTTGGAGGCTGAGCAGTTGCCATACCAGGCAGGATGCTCTCGATGGTGCAGCTGTAAAACCTTTTGAGCATCTGAGGACCCATGCCAAATCTTTTCAGTCTCCTGAGGGGGAATAGGTTTTATTGTGCCCTCTTCACAACTGTCTTGGTGTGCTTGGACCATATTAGTTTGTTGGTGATGTCAAGGAACTTGAAGCTCTCAACCTGCGCCACTACAGCCCTGTCGATGAGAATGGGGGCGTGCTCGGTCTCCTTTTCCTATAGTCCACAATCATCTCCTTTGTCTTGAGCACGTTGAGGGAGAGGTTGTTGTCCTTGCACCGTTGTCGGTGATCAGGCCTAGCACTGTTGTGTCATCAGCAAACTTAATGATGGTGTTGGTGGTGTTGGAGTCCTGCCTGGCCGTGCAGTCATGAGTAAACAGGGAGTACTGGAGGGGACTGAGCACGCACCCCTGAGAGGCCCCCTGTGTTGAGGATCAGCATGGTGGATGTGTTGTTACCTACCCTTACCACCTGGGGCGGCCCGTCAGGAAGTCCAGGATCCAGTTGCAAAGGGAGGTGTTTAGTCCTTAGCTTAGTGATGAGCTTTGAGGGCACTATGGTGTTGAATGCTGAGCTGTAGTCAATGAACAGCATTCTCACGGAGGTGTTCCTTTTGTCCTGGTGTAAAAGGGCAGTGTGGTGTGCAATAGAGATTGCATCATCTGTGGATCTGTTTGGGCGGTATGCAAATTGGAGTGTGTCTAGGGTTTCTGGGATAATGGTGTTGATGTGAGCCATGACCAACCTTTCAAAGCATTTCATGGCTACAGACGTGAGTGCTACGGGTCGGTAGTCATTTAGGTAGGTTACCTTAGTGTTCTTGAGCACAGGGACTATGGTAGTCTGCTTGAAACATGTTGGTATTACAGACTCAGACAGGGAGAGGTTGAAAATGTCAGTGAAGACACTTGCCAGTTGGTCAGCGCATGCTCCCAGTACACGTCCTGGTAATCCGTCTGGCCCTGCGGCCTTGTGAATGTTGACCTGTTTAAAGGTCTTACTCACATCGGCTGCGGAGAGCGTGATCACACAGTCGTCCAAAACAGCTGATGCTCTCATGCATGTTTCAGTGTTACTTGCCTCGAAGCTAGCATAGAAGTTATTTAGCTCGTCTGGTAAGCTCATGTCACTGGGCAGCTCTTGGCTGTGCTTCCCACTGTAGTCTGTAATAGTTTGCAATTGCTGTCACATCCGACGTGCGTCAGAGCCGGTGCAGTACGATTCTATCTTAGTCCTGTATTGATGCTTTGCCTGTTAGATGGTTCATCGGAGGGCATAGCGGGATTTCTTATAAGCTTCCGGGTTAGAGTCCCGCTCCTTGAAAGCGGCAGCTCTACCCTTTAGCTCAGTGCGAATGTTGCCTGTAATCAATGGCTTCTGGTTGGGGTATGTACGTACAGTCACTGCGGGGACGACGTCCTCGATGCACTTATTGATAAAGCCAGTGACTGGTGTACTCCTCAATACCATCGGAGAATCCCAGAACATGTTCCAGTCTGTGCTAGCAAAACAGTCCTGCAGTTTAGCATCTGCTTCATCTGACCACTTTTTTATAGACCGAGTCACTGGTGCTTCCTGCTTTAATTTTTGCTTGTAAGCAGGAATCAGGAGGATAGAACTATGGTCAGATTTGCCAAATGGAGGGTGAGGGAGAGCTTTGTACGCATCTGTGTGTGGAGTAAAGGTGGCCTAGGATTTTTTTTCCTCTGGTTGCACATTTAACATGCTGATAGAAATGAGGTAAAACTGATTTAAGTTTCCCTGCATTAAAGTCCCTGGCCACTAGGAGCGCCGCCTCTGGATGAGCTCTTTCCTGTTTGCTTATGGCGGTATACAGCTCATTGAGTGCGGTTTTAGTGGCAGCATAGTTCTGTGGAGATACATCCCTGGATTTATCTCTCTGCTCCCTGTCTTTGTCTTCAGTCCTAACTCTGATTCCCATACCATTCCCACGTCTTTCTCCTGTAGTTCTCCCTCTATCCGATGGCAAGGATTCACTGAACTCTGACTGATTTGGTAAGAGACATCCCATCCAAGACACTGCCAGACTACATTGTTATTTTTGGTAGTTAAAGTGTTATTATTGTTATATGGAGTGGAGAAAGCCATGGTGCAATGGGGAAACGAATGGGTGTGTGTTTTTGGGAAGGACGGAGGTTGACGTAATGGAGGTTATGACAGTGAGATGTGCTTGTCAGTCCCAGGCCTACACTGTGGAAGCCCCAGCCTTGTTCAGCCTTGTAGGATCGAATGCACTGTAAACCCACATGCTGCAAATTCCAATGCGTAATGAACTCCAGATAAAATAAGACCCTGGTCCATCTCTCCTCTCCCTTTGGTTCTTATGAGGCTGAGAGAGTGAGAGAGTGAGAGAGTGAGAGAGTGAGCGAGTGAGCGAGTGAGAGAGCGAGTGAGCGAGTGAGAGAGTGAGTGAGAGAGTGAGAGAGTGAGCGAGTGAGAGAGTGAGAGAGTGAGAGAGTGAGTGAGAGAGTGAGAGAGTGAGAGAGTGAGTGAGAGAGTGAGCGAGTGAGAGAGTGAGCGAGTGAGAGAGTGAGCGAGTGAGCGAGTGAGAGAGTGAGAGAGTGAGAGAGTGAGAGAGTGAGAGAGTGAGTGAGAGAGTGAGCGAGTGAGCGAGTGAGAGAGTGAGAGAGTGAGCGAGTGAGAGAGTGAGAGAGCGACTGCGCCGAACCTTTTTACATTTCAGGTTTGGAAAGGTTGACGTGTGTCCTCTCGCAGGAGAGGAGATGGAAGCAGTTAGAGCTGCTTGTCCCCCTGGGCTGCGAGATGAAACCTGATTGGATGAGGAAAGGCAAGTGTTAGGTATGTAGTTGACAGCTAATTTGCTTTCAAAGTATATTAGGAAACGTATCTAATGAAGTGAATCCAGCAGATCAGATCACTAAAATGATAGTGCCCGAGAAGCCGGTGTTTGGAGGATACATTGGCACGGTGTTGTTGTTGAGGGCCGGCTGGTCGTTCGTTCGTTCTGTCGGATCAGTTGCCAGAGACGCGACCCAGTCGTTAAGTATTTTTGTTCTGTATCTATGGACGCTACCCAGTCGTTGGTTCTAAAAGTTCCATTGCCATCCTGGCTGGCAACATTCTTATCCCTTGCTTGCTAGCTAGCCAACTACGGCTAACTTAGTCACGTCAAACAGTGCCTCATTTTCATTTGTTTAAGCTGTTTTCTAGTGACATTTATTTGGATACATCCATAACAATGAGTCAATGATGCGCGATTTTGCCTGGCATAGAAAATGTGCTCTCTCGTTAGGACACGGTTGTTCAGAGGAGCTAGCCAACAACACCGCTAACACAATCACTGCAAACTAGCTGCATTTCATTTTGTTTGACCTGTTTTCTATTGACATTTATTTGTATATATCCATAAAAATGATGCCAGCTGATTCATGATTTCGACTGGCTGAGAAAAGCTGTCTGCCTGTCTCGTCCCAACTTACAACACGTTCATTTCTATAGGACAGCTGGAGATCGAATTTCAGTTTTAAAACAATGTTGCAAATGTTGAAGAGACAGACAGCAAGGTCTATACAAATTGAAGTTGAAAACCAAATGCTAGTCTAAAAGGAGATAATGTCTAGATGCTTATTATAGTGCAGATCAAGTTTATAAATTGCCTGGCTGGACTGATGAGACAGTAGATTGCTCAGTGAGATGGAACAGAGTAAATAGGCATTTCACCGTCATAGCTTTAGCCGGTGGTAACTTGTGGAATAGACACCGGCTGGAATGTGGTTTTAACCAATCAGCATCCAGGATTAGACTCTCCTGTTGTATAATGACTGATATATCAGTGTCTCAAGACTTTTTGGAACAGGGACCAACATGCTCTGGTTTTCTACATTGATCACTTTAAGTGAAAGGTTCATCATGTAAGTTAATCTGAGGTACTTGAGAAGAGGCCACTGGCTCTGCCCTGAGTGTGACTCTTTGACCTGCTGTGAGAGTGGCATGGCCATTTCCATGACTCTATATGGAGTAGATGGCCACCCATAGTAATTATATTTCTATGGTGCCACTAGGGTTGGGCGGTATACAGTCAGAGACTGTATAAAATATTCTCAATGGGCTCATTAGCATTTAGCTGGATACCACCTAATCGCCACCACTCCCTGTGTGTTCCATGGCTTATGTAATTCCATAAAGCATGGCTCCGGTTGTCTCCCTATCTGTCATTCCGGGAAGTCTTCCCTCCCATTGACTCTTCTACTCCGGGACGCTGGGTTGCTTCCCAGGGAGCAGAATCAGAGGTACCTCGGGGCCCACATAAATCACAGTCCCAACCACAGGAGCCCTGGCCCTGGAGCCACTTCCTCCCTAGGCCACTGAGGTCACAGCGTGATGTCACAGCATGATGATGTCAGCCTCCTGGCCCTCTGCCCCTCCTTTCTCAACCCAACCCCACTCCACCAGGCCCGCCCTATACTATCTATATCTCTCTCTCTCTCTCTCTCTCTCTCTCTCTCATGGGGATGTTATTCCTGAACATTAGATCAATAAAATAAAATGAGGAGGAGGAGAGGGCAAGTTACAAATCGACCCACATGAGATCATCCCTCCCAGTTTCCATGGAGAAATATTGAATCTGCCATTCATTTAGGACCAAAGCATATGCGTATTACTTTTTATTAGCAGTGATCAAACATTGAACACTTGTTAATGACCAAGATCAAAACCGAACAAAGGGTGTGACTTTGCTAAACATCTGCTGTGGTCCATGCCAAGGTTCCAGGCTGCTCTCTCTCTTTGCTGCTGCATCCTCTCTCTCATGGTGATTAGACAGAGACGTTTCCATCCTTTGATGCGTTCTGATTCATTCTGTGTTGATTTAGCTTAATGCCGGGTGCAAACAGTGTGAATCTTTTAGATAGACAGAAGTATGGCCTGGCTGCTCACAGGTATAAATCCTAATGCAGACATAATCTATCTGTCCCAGAGAGCACTGCTGTCCAAGGCACCGTGCCAGTGAGTTGGAGGCACATGGAAATGAAATGTGTGTAATAAGATACATGTTAGGCTTGTTCATCATAGGGTATGGACTGTACCATGTCATCTCTTGGCCTTGCCCCAGTGGTAAATATTTAATATCGAGTGGCGGCAGTGGGGGATTATGGGAGAATGTGTGTCTGTTTTAAATGGGAGGTCACAACCACACCGCCATGGGCATCGTAAAAAAGGGAGGAGAGAAAATGATAAACTGTCAAACTACGAACAAAGATGCAAAATGCATCAAATTATGTTAAACACTGAGACAATTAATAGGATGTTTTTGAATAAGGATTCAATCAAGCCGAACATGATTGAGATCAATGCCTTGATCGAAGAAGCTGAATTGTCTATATAGAATGTCTGCCACAACATGGTAATTGTCGGTGCCTGTGAACACACAGCTGGGAATTTAATTTACTCAATATCAAACTTTTAGCTGGTATACTGAGTTTTTTTTGTAAGACAAAAGTTTGCTTTGCATTAGTGTGTTTATGTCTGGGGCGGATCTCATCATGGGGATGTTGATGTTAGGCTAATTCTTTACATTTTAGTTATTTAGCAGACAGTCTTATCGAGAGCGACTGGACCCCCGTGGGAGTCGTTGCAAGCGCCATGCTCTACCAACTGAATCACAGGGGACCTAGGCTCATGTGGCTGTCTCATCTGATGTCCCAGCGCTTGACTGGCTGGCTGCTACTGAAGGTCTTATTTACAGGGCTGGTGATATGGGCCATGCCAGATTGGCAAACTTGGTGTGTGCCAAACAGACTTTCTGCTTTGAAAGCAAATGACTTCCCCTTAGCTGTTTTCTCTAATCAGCCGTTGGCCTGGAGGCCAGAGGGAGATGACTTCTTTCTCATCTTCATCTCAAAGGGAATGAAACAACTCCTTGTGATTAAAGAGTTGAGTTTGGTTTGCCCCTTGGGTCTCTCCATGGCGCCAGTTTGTCCCATGGCGGTTTGTTCTCAGAAAGCATGTCACTTAAAGGGTCTTGAAGGGTCTTGGCACTCATGTCTGTTGTGTTCCTATAGAATATCTAACGTTGGAATGGAGAGGGAAGATTGTCTCCCCTTTTCCTGTGGATTGCATCCATTCCCCCTCTCTGGTCTACCCCTTCTTCTCAGGTTCTCCAGCTGGGGTTCTGGATAAGCCTGGAGGTAGGGAGTGACTGGGGGCAGGCCTCATGGGGGAGCTGGATAATAGGGCTGAGGCAGTACAGTACATTGTGGGTTCAGTACAGTGCTATGCATGTGAAGGATGTGCCAATCGGACCTCGAAATAGGCCTCCACATAATGATTGCACTACATTTTCAATTAGATTTCTGTCAAGCAGAACCCATTTGACTAGCTAGACCTGCCCCTCTTTCTCCCCAGTCCCCCTCTCTCTCCTTACCATCACTCCTCTTTTGTGTAACCTCTCCTCCTCTCTAAATACCCTCAATAAACCCCCCACATGTCAAAATGCCTATTTTGAAGACTATCCTAAGGTAGCTTTGACACCTGTTTTAGAGTAGAACTTTCACTGACATTTATTTGGCTCTCAAAAGAAAGCAATGCCACCTACTAAGAAATTGTATATGATGCTTTAAAGCTTCTATATGTATCTTTTTGGGCGACCAGACCAAATTCACATAGTAATGTGAGTTATAGATCTGCCATTCATTGAAAGCAAGTCTAAGAAGCGGTAGATATGTTCTATATGCCCTATTTCTATGCTTCCTGTTCTTAAGTTTCGTTTTGCGTCTTTTACTTTCGGTTTTGTACACCAGCTTCAAACATCTGAAAATACAATATTTGGGGTTTGAAAATATATTTCACAACGGTTTAGATTAAAATTACGAAACGTAGAATTTTAGCAATCAGGAAATGGTGAAGCGATTTCAGCATATTGCACCGTTAACTGTTTACAAACAAATAGTGCTGAATGGTTGCTGTGACGACCCTCCCACTCTGTCTGCTGTATTTTCTCTCTTTGCTCTTGTTCCTCATTAGGATGCCAGTGGGCGGAGTTGGAAGGGTCGTCAGCTAGATGGGAAACACCTGTGCTCGGGTGTGTCCCAGGATAAAGACACCTCTTCCACAGTCATTGGGGAGACTCTCTCCATGCAGACACCTTGTTTTTGGTTGTGCTAGTTATGGTATCTAATAAATATATATTTTTGATACTCCTTGTCTCCACGTTGTCTCCCTTTTGTTGCGAACTCTGAGCCGGTTCGTAACATTGCAAATAAAATTCCTGACGCAATTTCGAGATGACTGTTGAAGTACAACAAATCAGTCAGGGGTGACAGTCTTTTGCAGTGAATGAATGAAGGGGGATACAAGTAAGGCCAACAGTCTGTGTCCCTGTGCTTCTTCTTTGTAAAGCACAATGAATATGCGCCAGTCTGGTTTCTCTGTCCCAGCATCCATGTAACCAGGGGGAACACTAATGATGCAGCAAGGTCACTCTTGCGTTCGACTGCTTTGGGATCTGTGACAATGAACATTGTCTGGGTCAGCATGACGGCATGTCAAAACCATTCCACAGTGGCATTCTACCCACAGTAGGTTACAAAACATCCTGAACTAGGACATATGCTAGATACATAGCCTACAATACATTTCGCTCTTTGGGTATGTTTGTTGTCGATTGCACTAGCCTATAACTAGGGCCCAGAGTTTTTCCTGGTAAGGTAGTTAGGCAAAACCTTTGGTCCTATTTATGCAGTATATTTTTTGTTTGCCATTGTCTTTAGCAGTGGGTTCACCATAGAGATGATGACTTGTCATCTCAGGTAACCTGCGGGTGAAGCTACTTCAGACAGACCTGCTCTCCTCTGTGTTCCCTCTAGTCTCTCAGTACTAATAAGCTTGACTGGGAGGCCCGCCCCCTGCCTTGGCATGTGCTCCTGCAGTCACTCAGGGCAGAATCTGATCCTGTCCTCATGGGGGGTCGTACCTGCACCACCCGCTGCCCTGTCACAACAGCTCATTATAGAGAAGCATCCCTGGGGATTCCATGTACGCAGGACGGGGCGGGCAGACAGGAACAGGCACTTCACTTTGACACGATTCTCTCAGACCCAGCAGGGGAGCTCCCGTCTGGTCTGACCCACTTCTGATCTGCTGTGTGAACCTTCAGGTACTTCCACTAGCCCTGCCTGCTCCACAGCCCTGAACTCACACTGTTAGACGCTCACAACCACTCAGAACACAGATGGGATAACATGGAAAATGATTAAACACCATAAATAAGATTGTAGGTACATTCCAGGAAGACAACAAGACTCCACCCTCCTCATCCCTACGATATTGATAGCCTGTTGATGAACTGAGGGCCACCAATCCCACAAACGGAGAGAACTTTTGCAGCTGGATCTGGAATCGGAATTCCACCTCATTTTTTCCAAATAAACAGCTTTTCACCTGTGTATGAAGGAAAAGGAAAAATAAATGACAGGGGTTCCCAAACAGAGAAAGAGGGGGGCTGACTGCAGGGTCTCTGCGTGGTGTGTGTCCGACAGTGCTTCATGGTGAGGTAAGGGCAGATGTGCTGATGTGGCTGAGGGGATGCCGGGCCTGTTTGCATGAAAGGGGCTCTTGTCAGGTCCTGTTGACCCACCGTCTACTTGCCTGTCAGACGGCCTGCGTCACCACTGTCTGTCAGACTGCCTGCGTCACCACTGTCGGTCAGACTGCCTGCCTGCGACACCACTGTCTGTCAGACCGCCTGCCTGCGTCACCACTGTCTATCAGACCGCCTGCCTGCGTCACCACTGTCTGTCAGACTGCCTGCGTCACCACTGTCGGTCAGACTGCCTGCCTGCGACACCACTGTCTGTCAGACCGCCTGCCTGCGACACCACTGTCTGTCAGACCGCCTGCCTGCGTCACCACTGCCGGTCAGACTGCCTGCGTCACCACTGTCTGTCAGACCGCCTGCCTGCGTCACCATTGTCTGTCAGACCGCCTGCCTGCGACACCACTGTCTGTCAGACCGCCTGCCTGCGTCACCGCTGTCTGTCAGACCGCCTGCCTGCGTCACCGCTGTCTGTCAGACCGCCTGTCTGCGACACCACTGTCTGTCAGACCGCCTGCCTGCGTCACCGCTGTCTGTCAGACCGCCTGTCTGCGACACCACTGTCTGTCAGACCGCCTGCCTGCGTCACCGCTGTCTGTCAGACCGCCAGCCTGCGACACCGCTGTCTGTCAGACTGCCTGCCTGCGACACCGCTGTCTGTCAGACCGCCTGCCTGCGACACCGCTGTCTGTCAGACAGCCCGTCTGCGTCACCGCTGTCTGTCAGACCGCCTGCCTGCGTCACTGCTGTCTGTCAGACCGCCTGCCTGCGACACCACTGTCTGTCAGACCGCCCGTCTGCGTCACCGCTGTCTGTCAGACCGCCTGCCTGCGTCACCGCTGTCTGTCAGACCGCCTGCCTGCGTCACCGCTGTCTGTCAGACCGCCTGCCTGCGTCACCGCTGTCTGTCAGACCGCCTGTCTGCGACACCACTGTCTGTCAGACCGCCTGCCTGCGTCACCGCTGTCTGTCAGACCGCCTGCCTGCGTCACCGCTGTCTGTCAGACCGCCTGTCTGCGACACCGCTGTCTGTCAGACCGCCTGCCTGCGTCACCGCTGTCTGTCAGACCGCCAGCCTGCGACACCGCTGTCTGTCAGACCGCCTGCCTGCGACACCGCTGTCTGTCAGACAGCCCGTCTGCGTCACCGCTGTCTGTCAGACCGCCTGCCTGCGTCACCGCTGTCTGTCAGACCGCCTGCCTGCGACACCGCTGTCTGTCAGACCGCCTGCCTGCGACACCGCTGTCTGTCAGACCGCCTGCATGTGACACCGCTGTCTGTCAGACCGCCTGCCTGCGTCACCGCTGTCTGTCAGACAGCCTGCCTGCGACACCTCTGTCTGTCACTCTCAGGCCTCCAGATCAACACCCTGCAACACCCTAGATATTGATGGTACTTATGGAGCTCACATATACAGTTTGTCATACTGTGTACGTGTTTCAAGCTATGAATGAGCGTGTGTGTGTGTGTGACTACTAAATTATGAGGAGGGCCATTCTCCTTTTAACATGTGTCTGATGATATTCTAGGAGGCTCTTCGTCTGCGTCTCCTCTTTCAGTTTTCCATAACTGTGAAATCTGTGACTAATCACATTGCTCCTGTCCAGCATTCGGCTCCGATTTGCACCTACCTCAATCCCACCTCACCCCCTTCCCCCTTTCTCTACAAGTGACGTCTCAGTGATTGCCATCTGATATTGAGAATAGCCTCCTTCCCCAGTACCAACAACTTAAGGAGCATGCCCTGCCCTGACTGGGTGCCGAATGAATAATGACATCATGTTTTCAGGCCTCAGCAAGTGTATGGCTGCGCTGGGGGCATGAATGGACACAGAGTGTTATTCACAACGCCACTTCTGTGAACCTCTAAAGTACCCTGCTGAAGGACATGCTGCATGAGGAGATTGTTATTGTTTTAGTAGAACAAGCAAAAAGAGATATGCGCAGCACCATTGTAAGGACCCCAGTAACTGGATTTTTGCCATGGTTAGTGACACAGGTCATGGCTGTGGCATGTGTTTCTTCGAAACAATGTATGATGTACTGGCTCTGTTTTTCTGTGTATGTGTCCCCAGGGTCTATGTAATATGATTATTAATGATGTGTGGTGTTGTTGATGATTGTGTGTGATGGCAGTACTGTCTTATAACTGTGGTTGATGGGGATCCATTTACATGGCAGCGTTGTGGTGTCCCGCAGGGCCCAGCTGTGGGTCCCCATCTAATTTCTCCCCTCGCTAAGCTCAGCACATCTGTAACATATGGTCCCCTGCTAGACATGAACCATCCCTCTCCCTCCATCTGTGTGTTATGGATGCAACGCTTTTTAAAGTAGACAAGCAGAATGTGATGTCTCTTTCTCTGATCAGTGCTTTTTCTTTTATCCCGCAGCGTATGCAGTGATTGCGAACGGCCAAGTGGAATGCCCCAAGGGTTACAAGAGGGTGAACCTGACTCATTGTCAAGGTAAGGGGACGGAGATGATCGAGATGAAGAGGATGTCCTGTTGTTTTGCTTTGTTTAGTAATACCAATAGCGCAGTGGTCACCAACCTTTTCTGTGTCAAGCTCACTTTCACAGTCAAAAAGCAAGCTGAGATCTACCGCTCAGAATTTTTTTTAAACATGACGTAACATTACCCTAATAATAACAGTTCTGTAGGAATGAGGTTTGTGCAGTAGGCCTAATACATTATCACAGCATATTGGCTGTATGCCTGGCCTGCCAATATTGTTCTTCTCAGACCATATTATATCTCAAACTTGAGTTTTGATAACAAAATATCAGTTGGTGTAGCACTTGCGAGGCAACGCTAAGCATAAAATGAAATAATTTGCTAATAATTAGCTTTTTATTTGACTGGACTGATGGTACCTGCTTCTGATGGTCATGGTGCTTTCAAGACAACTGGGAACTCGGGGGGAAAAAACTAGGTCAAATCACGATGCCAGTGATCTTCAGGTCGAAAAGTCGGAGCTATAGAAAGATGCCAACGATTCCGAGTTGGATGACCACCCCGCCAAAAAATCCCAGTCGGATCTTGTTATTTTGGGGGGAGTTCCAAGTTGTCTTGAACACACTGAAGTTGTAAGTCGGAGATTGCTGAATTCCCAGTTGTTTTGAACACGTCATTAGTCTCAGCAGAGGGAGGGAGAGAGCAGCAGAGGGTCTGCCTCTCACGGTCCCTACTCTCTCCTTTCGGTGAGACTGACCAGAGAGAGGAGACACCGTCTTCCACCGGATGGCAAAACTACAGTCGCACCTGCACAAATTCATGTAGTGACCAGAGAAAGTGAAATATTCCTCTAGATTAAAATAGACACGACCAGCTGCTAATAATAATATAAAACGCAGGACTATCGATACACTTGGCTACTCATTTATTGCAGCTGTATTGCGAGTGGAAGTAGGGAGAAGCGCGCTTTATGTTTTTAATATGTTGAATAGTGTTGACAGTGATAAATAAAAACTTAGATATGATCTCACTCATAAAAACAGCAGTTCTTTGCTGTATTCATTGACATTCTCTCTCTGGTCATTGTTTTAAACGGGATGCTGGCCTTCTAGGCAGAGTTCTTCTGTCTAGTGTCTATGTTCTTTTGCCCATCTTAATCTTTTATTTTTATTGGCCAGTCTGAGATATGGCTTTTTCTTTGCAACTCTGCCTAGAAGGCCAGCATCCCGGAGTCACCTCTTCACTGTTGACATTGAGACTGCTGTCGGGTACTATTTAATGAAGCTGCCAGTTGAGGACTTGTGAGGTGTCTGTTTCTCAAACTAGACACTCTAATGTACTTGTCCTCTTGCTCAGTTGTGCACCGGGGCCTCCCACTCCTCTTTCTATTCTGGTTAGTGCCAGTTTGTGCTGTTCTGTGAAGGGAGTAGTACACAGCGTTGTACAAGATCTTGAGTTTCTTGGCAATTTCTCGCATGGAATAGCCTTCATTTCTCAGAACAAGAGTAGACTGACAAGTTTCAGAAGAAAATTCTTTGTTTCTGGCCATTTTGAGCCTGAAATCGAACCCACAAATGCTGATGCTCCAGATACTCAACTAGTCTAAAGAAGGCCAGTTTTATTGCTTCTTTAATTAGAACAACAGTTTTCAGCTGTGCTAGCATAATTGCAAAAGGGTTTTCTAATGATCAGTTAGCTAATCCAAGTTTATAATTTTAAAAGGCTAACACAACGTGCCATTGGAACACAGGAGTGATGGTTGATGATAATGGGCCTCTATGTCATGTAGATATTCCATGACATAGAGGCCGTTTCCAGCTACAAAAGTAATTTACAACATTAACAATGTACAGTGTATTTCTGATCAATTTGATGTTATTTTCATGGACAAAAAATTGGCTTTTCTTTCAAAAACAAGGGCAATTCTAAGTGACCCCAAACTTTTGAATGGTAGTGTATGAAAATAAATTAAAAGCTGTGGACAAGGACACTTTATGCTGTCCAAAATGGTGTCAAGAGTTGCCAGCAAACGCAGTAATTAATCTAACTTTTTCTGATCACTTCAAGATGTTCTCCCCTAACAGTCCCTCATTTTTTTGAGGCAGAAAAACTAAACTGACAGATATTCACAATATTTACTGGCCAGCTTCAAAGTCTTATTCCCATTCTGCTGGAGCTCCATTCCCAAAAATCGTTTTGAATTTCAGCCTTTAGAACAACTGCCAAGGATGCAAAACGGAGATTCTTCTGGGATTCTGTCATTATTATCAAGCAGGTGTCCTCCTTGCCAAAGTGTGAATCCTCACAGGATTAGAAAGAGTCTTGTGTCATATTGTGTGTCTGAGCACAGACGTGATTCGCCCTGCTCTCTCTTTTTGCTCCTGGTGCTGGGCTCGGGAGCGTACAGTGGTCCTCGCGTCACAGATAGAATTGCCTCTCAGAAACACAAGCTGTTTTGTGACCTCAGGACAGGCCCGTGTCTTCCAAACACTCCAGAAAAACACTGTAGAGAAACTGGTTCGGCTGGAGTCACCTATAGGGCTTCTAATGTAATGGAACATCTATGGCCTCACTGCCATACGTTTAGTATGGGCTGAATCATTTATTTATTTTTTAACCCCGGTCTGAGATATGGCTTTTTCTAGAGAGAATATAGGCAGGAAGACAGGCAAGCATTTCCATGTTGGGCTTTTGAGGAAGAACACGTTGCTGTTCAGCTAAGGACAGGTCAAGTTCTTAACTGAGAAACATGCATCTCCAATTAATAGCAGCTTTGGAAAGGT